>NW_015373910.1:2252026-2400382 GCF_001272555.1 Dufourea novaeangliae | reverse complement strand
CATACATTTTCAACGATTGATGACCTTAAAAACAAAATAAAGTGTGTCTGGCTACGTACAGCCTTTTTCACTGTGGCAGTCGATGTGTTAATATTTTTGCCACTCCTGACTGATAACCTGTATTCACCCATGACATCTATAAATGTCAGATTTGCTTTTTTTCGTCACATTCGTTCTTAGAATAATTCCTTAAGCATTCTACATTCTCTATTAAATATATTTAAAATAGACGTTACGAGAACATCACGCTCGACGTTATAGAGTTAAATAGGCGCATTGGCAAAATCAGGAGTAGGTGCATGGGGTTTGTGGTGACCCCAAATTTCTTTATAAAATGTAAGTAAACCAATAGTTATTAAAGAATCAAAACGAATCAGTTTGACGATTAAAGTTTATTACTTTTGTAAGAAACAAAATCCAAATGAATAAATTGAAGTGGCTGTGATTCCGTGCGCCTACTTAGGAGTACCAATAAGTATTTTATTAGTTTCTTAATTATGAAGCAATGGATTTTAAACGGTAAATACCTTTCCGAGCCCTGACTGAGTAAAAATAGTGGAGAATGTTGTAAAGTTGTTATGAATGTAAATGAAATAGTACAGATTCTAGGCTTCCAGAAAGTCGAGTTCTGATTTCATTAAGTGAATCATGGGTCACTTCTTGGTACATCCAATAAATTGGTAAAACAGTTAAAGTTCAGTATATATGAACGTATGTACAAGTGGCACACTGCATTGAAGAACGGGGACAATTGTTATTGGAGCAGTACAGACTTTCGATTTCCTGAAAAATATATATTGAATTTTACAGCGATAAGTGGATTGTTTATTGGTAGAACTAATAACTGTCACATGTTAGGTTGCAAGGATTAATTCGATATACAATACTCTTGCACTGTTCGAGTCACCATGACCCGAAGCCAATGTTTGATTTTCAATTATACTTTTTACTACAAGAATTTGCAAATTAATTTGATACCAACACCTTACACATACTACAACCTAGCGACAGACAAATATATTTCCTTAATTCAGGTCCAATTTAATTCAAGGACTAGCAATGCAATGTTTTATTGAACGGTGAACGAGGACTGAACTTTATTCAAGATTTCACTCTTTTATGATCTCTGAAAAGTTAATTTTACCTCAGTATAAAGTATAAGAATACCAATACCACGAAGAATTCGAACGCGAGAACATTCTATCAGCGTATAAAAATTTTACGCATCGCGGGTTAAACATTTCTCCCACTTTCTCTCCGTCAATAACAGACGTCTGAAATGTAGCAGCTGGTTCGCGGTCAACGTCGCGTAGAGAGAAACGGTGGTCGCGCCGTTCCTTCATCCTTCGTGCCCGATGGATCGTTTCTTGCGACAGTTCCGGTATTCTCGGAACGCGGGACCAGTCGATTTCAATAGCCGTTCGCTTTCCAAACACGTCGAGAAAACCGCGAACGATTTTCCAACGTTTTTTTTTTCCTTTTCATGCCTCGACGTCTCCATTTTGCATCCGTGAATCATCGGAACCACGATGCCTCGATTTTCCATGGCGAGGCATCGTTTCCTCGACATAAAATAACAGATACACTTTTGCGACACTTCCTGTATTTCTGAAACGACCCCCGG
Organism: Dufourea novaeangliae; assembly: GCF_001272555.1. Classification (NCBI taxonomy): domain Eukaryota; kingdom Metazoa; phylum Arthropoda; class Insecta; order Hymenoptera; family Halictidae; genus Dufourea; species Dufourea novaeangliae. Next base: position 2,398,758 of record NW_015373910.1, on the reverse strand, counting down.
CGATCGGTATCAATCGGCTCTCCACGCGAACAGTGCACGTATTTTCTAACGAACGATTCGCGAAGCAGCGTGAAATCTGAATTGGTGTGATATTTTTGAATAAGGAAATCGAGGAATTTTCATTGGATTCTTGTCTTAGGAAATATTTGTTCTGGTCCTTCAGAGATTGTCGTAGTTGTTTAATGATCTGATGTCAGTTGACACGTGATGTATGAATCATACGACGGCACTGTTGCGTTCGTTGATACAGTGATTGCTGGATTTCTTCATATATGATTAGTATATTTATATTTTCTTTTTAATGCAATTAATAACATTATTCCAATTTTTCAAATTAATATCTATACATTTAAAAAGGAGGTACAGATATTAAAAAATCTAATTCTCATAAGCCAAATATTTATTAATATTATTATCGTTTAAAATTTGATTGTAATAGTTGATACAGTGATTGCTGGATTTCTTCATATATGATTAGTATATTTATATTTTCTTTTTAATGCAATTAATAACATTGTTCCAATTTTTCAAATTAATATCTATACATTTGAAATGAAGGTACAGATATTAAAAAATCTAATTCTCATAAGCCAAATATTTATTAATATTATTATCGTTTAAAATTTGATTGTAATAGTTCCAAAATCTCTTAAGTGTTCATTTATAGTACTTCCTGATTATTTACTCAAGACCAACATACAAAATTATCACAGAGGATGGGGTCATGAGTAATCGAATCGGCGATCACGATCTTCGCGAGCTACGTGATCGGAAAGAATAAATAGCCAACCGGAAGTAACGTGCAACGTCTGACTATCATTCGACTTCCGGTATCAACGTCACCCACACGTCGAAAGAACGTCTCTAGAAGAAACGTTCGATCGACGTACGAGTCTGAATCCTCGTAGAAACCTGAATTCCGCGTCGAGATGGAAAATTGATTCGGTACACCTGTCGCGTCCTCAGATTACAGAACGTGATGGAACTATAAAAAGATTGGTCGTTCGATGGCGTGTTTACCGTCGAAAAGAATTGAAGGGGTCCATCGTGGTCAAGGCTAGTCGACCTTGAAGCATATTCGAGCACCTGGAATGTCGATTTCTGAAATCAGCGAGATTTTCGGAGACGCGACACACCTGAGATGTTTTTCTGTTGCCTTAAAATTCGCGGAGAAAAATGATCCAAGGATTTACCAAGCTGAGATTTTGAATGCTAAAACTATCGTTCATGCACGTGTATTAAAATTAATTATATTTAAAAAAATTATTAATTATGTCATTTATATGTTACATTAAAATCTAATAGAATACACGGTTATAAATGTGTATAATTTTTACTGTTAGTAAAACTTTGGTACATTTAGAACATGGATATAGATTTGTTTCAGTGGCTCAAGAATATAAAAGCTAATTAAATTCACTACTATCTATTCGGTTTCTGTAATATATAATTTCAAGCAACTGGTATTAAAAGATGGAGAATTAAACTATATCCTCAATACATTCTATAAATAAGTAATTATCTTCAAGTTTGGGAAAACTGATTAAAGAATAATTCACGTGTATGAACAGAAGTTACTTTTTATTTGGCCAATTAAATTTATGCTGATCTTTTTCTTGTCCTGATAACTGTATGAGTTATTTATATAATTGCAGTTAATTATTCCAGACGAATTTAGTTTCGTCTGCGGTATAAATTAATAATTTGGAATTCTTTATCATTCTGAATTAATTTCCAATTTACCACTTTTTTTATTGTGAAATTAATAATAGCTACGATTCTATTTCAGGAAGCAAGGAACAACAATCTGACCTGCCCGTACAAAATGAGGGTAACTCATTCTCTTCGAAGGCTCTAACACACTATCAAGATGTACTCCGAGTGGCAAAAGGTGAGAAGTTTTTTCATATTTCCTCTCCTTCCGACAACTTTTTTGTCGTCGTAAATTTCTTCAGTTGTTGTTAAGTACAATGACTTTGGTACTGTTCTATTGCAAACCTTTCTCTCAAGCAATAGTGCTTAAAAAATAAAGCATTATACTCTTTCATCACCGACTCACTTTATCCGTCCAAGTGAAATATATTGCTAGCATTTATCGTGAAATTACATAAGAATGATAATGGCTAATATACGTGGAATATTATTGAACTGATAAAATAAGAAAGTTTCATTACATTGTTAGATACCCATTTTCTAACTTTCATTACATTTTTGCACCGCATACATAATAAAAATCTATCTAGATTTATGAAAATGTGTTTATTATAGACCGATTTACAAATTTATTTTTATTTCATTTACATATATGTACATATACATATTATATAGCTAGATATGCCTAACTAAATCCATCTGTTTTATTAGCACATTGAATAATGTCAACCAACAAGATGCCTCCACTTTGTCATTATTTACGACGTGTCAATAATGATCCGTTTTATAAATGCATATGATCTTCCCGAGTATAATTTATAATACTTTCGCCGATAATCTACCATTAGAAAATACATAAACCTACTCTAAAAATCAGTCATCAATAATCTCTAGATACTTAATCATTAATCAGAGAATCCAATTATCAGACGCAATATAAACATCAACCAATCTCAATATCAGTTCTTTCTTATTTCAACTTAATAAACTCTTTAATTCCCAAAATAAATTCTCCTGTGGTACCAATGTTGTTGAAATAGCTTATGACAATCAGAATCTGGTGCAAGCATCCACAGTCATTCGTTTGTTTGGATACAAAGGTTCTACTTACGTGTCGAAAGATTTAACAAAGATGATTTTAATTGTCGAACAATGGAGTACTCACGGGTCATTGCGTTGTTGCACAATGTTTACGTGGTCAGGATCGTACCGGGGGATTGTTGCGTGGTCGGAGTCAATGATCTGTGCACACGCAGTTGCGTCGCCGTACGTAGGTACGAGAAGCCAGCCAGCCACTTTCGAATGCCTCCGCGCTTCGCGCCGTTTCGTCCGGCGACCTAATCGCGCGCCGTTCGCCGTCTGCGCGCCGCCAATACGGCCGCATCCACACTTTCCGTTCTCGCTTCGTTGCCCCGGACGATCGCTGGAAAAAGTGTAAAAAACAATGCGTGAAATCGATGGCAGACTCGTATTCGTGGAATCCGGCGGAACATGAAAATCGACGGGGGTAAATGGCGAATTCGCGAAGTGAAGAATATACTGGGTGTTCCAGTAGTCCCTTAACAGGATCGTTATTTCTTAAGAAACTGTTAAAGATATAAATATTCATTGTTTCTGATGAAAGAATCTTTCGTGTTGTGTAATAAATAACCTAGGGAAATATATTCGTCGTCGTTCATTGTTTGATTTAATAAACTTATATTCTTTACAAAGTTGTATTAAACCACGTTACACATCACCCCAGATAGTACATGACACCTTGAAGACGCTTTTAAGCCGTCTTCGAGGCTTAAAGAAAATATCTCTATTCCTTCTGATGGTACGTATTGTTAATATTTGTGAGCGTTTGGGTAAATTTGTAGTGTTTTTTGAATTCCTAAATTCTGTGGTATGGAGTATATATTTTTAAACCCTCTGGAGGTTATAGATAAAAGATGTCTACCAAACTTTCAATGCAATTCTCCATTTTTAAATACTTTTTATTTCAGTAGATATATAGACGAAATTTTCCCGTTATCAACAAAAAATTATTTAGAAGAAATTGACGATGTAAAAAATTCAATCCCTCTAATATTGACCTGACAACGTTTACTTACCGTACAAATAGGGGTTAATTATTTAATGAACAGTCGCGTGTGACCTATTCATTCGTGTGAACAGTAACTGAAGACAATGCTCCAGAAGAAGTAGAAAAGGGAAATTTATGGTATCAGTTTTTCTTCGACGAATTAAAAATAAAGAAGTACTACAGTCTTCGAATATTTTGAAAAGGGCCCATTCTAAGGGTAAAGAACTTCTGGTAGGATATTTTGCTTGAGGGACAGGATAACGTAATCTGCGATAACACGTATTATTTTCTATTATCACAATAGGAAACGTGGTGCATTAATTATCGCAGCTGAAACGACGTGCACGCTACATTACATCAATTTTCTATAATGTCGGTTACGCTACGCGACGACGACGTCTTCCTCAATTATTCCCAAGCTCATTACTCGTGATTGGACCCGTGTAATACTGACTCGGGTAAAAGTGAGAACGCAGGTAAATCTGTCTGAACGTTAGGGGAACGCATGCAAACATTTCTGACTTCTTATCATCAGTCGCCTTACCAAAAAATCCTTATATCTTATAATAATTCCAGAAAAAGGGAACTACCTTCTTCGTCCCTTATTCAAACATTTCTTATTAGTCCAACTTTCATTTTTTCATACTTTTTTATTTAGGAATTACTACTTTGGATAGTTTTTTCGAATTAATATATTTATTTAATTTCTCAATTTGTTTCCACTCTATTGGCAGTAACATTATCTACGATGTGTAAATATCAAGCTGTCAGAAGTTTTCGAAGCTACCAGATATTTGAATTTTATTGTTTTAACTGTTTCTTAATATTAAAGAATGATATTTTTTTCTACTTCGTTATCTTATCTACAGAAATTAAACATTTGTAAAAGATTGAGATATTAGACATTCCACTCATAAATACTATTATTTTTCAGAATCGTGTGATCACGTACAGTCAGATGAATTCCACAAGCTTTCCCAGCGCGTGATCTGTCTAAAACGTAACAGTAACGTTACTCGATCACTGATCTATCCAACGAGAAATTAGCTTCAGTCTGTCATTAATAAGGACAAGGTCACCACTACTTCTGTAACATCATGAAAAAGCTCACTGGACATTAGAAAATTTTTAATCCACAACACAAACATACAAATCACTGCCACCGAACAATAAAAAACATCTAACTAAGCGTGACCCAAATTCTAGACACTTGATTACTGAAAACCTCCCAACCCTTTCACTAAAATTGATAAGATCCAATACACACTACAGTCAACAAATAGCAAGTTTAACAAATAATTAAAAAAAAAATATCATTCCCAACGCGTTTAAAACAAGTCACAGTAGATGCTCCGATTTCTCGAGAAATCGGACTACAAAGTAATCCGAGAACCGGGTGAAACTATTATTCAATCCGAATCTTCTTCACGTCGGACTCGTATGAGCGTGATTCGAACGGTTCCGCGAACACAATCGGTTTTTACCATCGACAGCCCCGTCCGTTTCTGCAACTCGCCACGGTGGCTAGTTAGAGAACCGCTTCCCGTTCGCGGCTGGCTCAGCCTATATCCAGCTTGCTCCACGTAGGCGTACGCGTATTTAGCGCGTAATTTATATAAGAAGAGAGGCACGCTTGGTTCCACCCCAAAGCACTTCGATCCACTGGCGCCAGCACCTCTTCTTTCGTTGTTTCCATCGGTAATGCATGTAAACCGTTCCCTTGGTGCACGAAAGTCTCCGTTTCGCAACGTCCGATAGGGCCATTGAGCAACAGGTCGGATAGTCCAAGAAGGTTTTTTGAAAAAGGGAATACTTAAGGTCCATTTCCAAGAGGGACACGGTGGCCGAGATCGGTAAATTAGACGTTAGCATAATTAAAAAACGTGTACGCCACTGTGCACAGGCAGCAATTGTTGCGGAGAAGAGGCGTATAACTTCCAGTGTTGCATCGAACATCCTCGCGTCCGGATCGCGGTACCCGATTCCTCCTCGTCCACGGAACGAAAGCGATTTATTGTTAGCCCTCGATTAATCTTGGACCAATTTTTGGATGTTCGTCTGACGGTTCGTCGACTGGTCTATCGTTATCGCAACGTGCAGTCCATCGAGCTTCCGGTTGACCCCGTTTTGCTGATCGGTTTTCGCGAACAGGCAGTGGCCGCTGTTGAAAATCTGGAAATTCTTGCTGTGAATATCACAGGGGACTTCGATGGGTCTTTATTCCCACGCGTTCAGATTGGATATTTCGTGATGTTTATTGTCGAGCTCTCGTCGGTGCTATGTGTGAAACTGGCTTGTGAAACGAGTTGAAGGACAGCGAGATCGGGGGACGCAACGACGTGGAGAAAGAGAGAAGGACAGACGGAGGTGTTGGGTACGAGGATGGGAAACTATCTGTGACTGTCCGAGCCGTGGAATCCGATGTGAAATTTATTTACAATAATCTCTTTCGAGAAGATCGAGCGAAGAATGTGGATTGTGCGATGAAACAAACACACGGGCCATTTAAATCGAAAGGAACTCGGCCTCTAAGAAGCGTACGTCCAATGAAACCGTGCGCGCTCGTATTCCCGAAACGTCGCGTCGGAAGACCGTTAACGAATTCAACGCGAGCATCACGGATTTTTCGAGACTGGTGACCCAATGCGCTCGATAGTAAACCGTCTCGACGACCTCCTAACTTCTTTAAGCCGAATTTAAAATGCGTGACGGTGTTGCGCGGACCGATTGTCTCGAATCTTGACCGATCGTGATCGGTTTCTTAAACGAGTCGAGCCACCGCGGACCGTTTCGTGTTCGCTCGATAATTGCTTGTCATTTTAAAGGGAACACTGGGTTGTTTCGTCGGATGACGACCGCAAGGCTGTCCCGTGGACGACATTTCGCCGTCCGTAGATTCAGGACGATTGTCGAAGTAGTCGTAGGTACGTGACGAAATGCCGCGATCACGGTGACGTCGCTGGCGTGGAATGAAAGTAGGGGTCACTGACACCTGGATTTGACTAGGAGACACCTTTTCTCATCCTCGTCGACGATTTTACGAGCGGTGTCATGTTTGCAGAAGCTTTCTGCAAATAGAAAGAATAGGAGACAACAGGGGTCTTGTATGTGTTGACCTTGAACCCTGAAGCATCTTCTCTGGTTAGGAAGGATGGATACAGAATATTTTTGAACGTCACCCATAAGTCGACTTGACAGCCATTTCGAAGAAAAGATAATAAACGTTTAAATAAGAATTACTATACATTTCACGACTGAGTCATATTGCCAGAAGAATAACGGCGGATAAAGTTAACGTTTAATCTTGCTCGATAGCGTCTGGTTAGACAGGAAACTGGTCCCCAAGCAAACCCGTACTATTCAACCTGATAACAATGTCAGGTTCACGCAAATTCCCGGTACTCGGTGTTAATTGGTGTTAAACGAGACCGGCACACGCTGAAAATGCCGGCCGCCTCTGCTGAATTACGTGCTTCGTGGTCTGTTCGCGATTTAATTGGCGTTCCCGTTAGCGTAGTATTTAAAAATGTCTTCAACAGTACATTCCCATCCGTGGAACGTCTAAGCCATGCCTTCGACCGTTGTGTCCGATGACTTCGAGTGGTTCGCTAATTGATACCGGTTTCGGTGATAGAAAGTGGACACGGTTTGAGTGCCTCGAAAAATTTCTTGACGTTATTTCGACTCTCGTTTTCCTAAATGCTCAATTTGTCAACGAACCCTTGATAAGACAGAAGTGTCAGATTTTATAAGATCGTAACGAAACGATGTTGATAGAGAGCAAGAGTGACGATGAGAATCGATAATTGAAAGAATTTCAATTCGCATCGCGGATGATCCGTACGCGATCAGCGTCGAAGAAAGTCGGAAATGCAGATTAAAATCGACCGGTGACCTGGCGTGCGCAACATGGACACCGCGAGGACAGCCAGCATCAAGAAGCCCGAGCGCAGGTCTACGCGATCGTCGACCTCGAAGAATCGGTTTTCGTCACGAAACACGCGCTCGGAAGCTTTCTACGCCGGCGCGGAACCGTTATCCGTTCGACGCGCATTGCATAATTCCGCCGGCCCAGACCCAGATACGAATTCCGCTCCAAATTCCAGCGGATCGACGGAACGCGCGAGGAGGCATCATGCTTCCGGCCGAACGAGGAACCTGGATCCTAGGATCGCTGTGGAATATGGTCCTCGAGGCGGGAGGCCCGCCAATCAGGAGGTGTTCTACACTGTCCCGCGAGATCTGGCGGTTTCTAGAAAAGAAATCTTACGAAGATACAATAACGAGAGGGATGAGAAGGAAGGCAGCTCGAAATTATCAGAAACCCTGCGTCATCGTCGTAGAGGATCCGGGGAGTTTGATAGGGATCAACAGGAGAGGCCTAGAACACTGCCTTCCATAGCCCGAAGATCGCACAAAGATTCGGGGAAGGTAGCTCAACCGTCACAGGGTTTCAGGAAAATCTCCAGACAGGACATACTTCGGCGACGTGCCAGCGTGGACGCGCCAGTTGTTGTCTCTCGTGGTAGGAGTCACGCGGAGGAGAAGCTAGAAAGTTCAGAGGCGAAAGGTGGCACCGCTTCCAGTTTCCCGAGGAACGTCCCGCGGATCGCTAGGTGGGGCAGAGAGGATGAGAGAGAGTCCAGGTCAGTCTGTGATTTCCTGCCAGTCGGTAACAAGCTGCAGGACACTACCAGCGGCCTTGTGCGCAGACCGTCGACCTTGCCCAAGATAGTCCACGCGTCGAGATCATCGCGATTAACGGGCGATTGGGCCAGCCCGAGGCTGGCCAAGGATGCGGTGAAAAAGGAGCCACCTGTTTACGGAAGGATACGCAGACGGAAGACTTCGTTACCTGCCAACACCGAGACGCATAGAGGCTCCCTGGTGTCCTTGAACACCCTGTCCAGGTACTCCAGATCCGGAAACACGCATTTCAGAGAAAGAGCCGTGGATGTTGAGTTCAGAACGACTACTAGGCACCTCCGAGACCCTGTTCCCGACACACCGTGCCATTCAGCCACGTTGCCTCTTGTTGATATGAAAACAAACCCCCAGCGGAATGCACTTTACGCGAAGGTGTCTCGAAAAACGTCGAAGGGTCTTCAGAGGTATAATCATAAAACTGATTCGAAAGATGGTGCTAACAGTAGGCACGAGGCTAACGTAGGAACCGGTGGCAGGACCATGTCGCGTAAGAGGATCATCGAGAACATGAAGGACGCGAACGTGTACGAGGATCAGAACAGCTCCAGGACCGAGGACTCTGTCGAAGTTCACTCGGAGTTTCCGTCAGAGAGTCAGTCGTACCAGAGCAAGGATTCTGACGTTCAAACGGCCAGAGACCTGTGTGAGATCGAGACCGATCGATCCAAGGAAACAAGCGTGTCCTCTCGCGGCAACGTCTCCGACACAGTAGATTCCCGATCCAATGGCAACTTTGCCAAGTCCAAAGAGGCTATCAGGTACAGATCCAAGTCTCAGGGCAGACTGATCGAAAACTTTCGCTCGAATCATCGAGAGATTGGCGCTGCGACCAGGCTGACGACCACTCTTCCGAGCTATGTGAAAAGTTCGAGAAAGTGTTCGATTGAAAAGCCACAAGGGACCGAGTGTCATAGGAAACTGTCCAAGGAAACTGGAATCTCGTCGAAACAGAGCAAGGAGAGATCGAACTACGTGAAGAAGTCCGCGACCAGTCATGTGAAAGCTTACAACGACGCTAATAGCGGTCGAACGAACTCGCCGGTGACGACATCCTCGATTTTCGGATTCTGCACCGGGAAGAGGAAAGTTCAACCGTCGAATAGTGGTGAGACGAAGGTCGAGAGTCCGCCGTCTTATCCGACATGGAACGTGAAAACGGTTAGTTTGCGGAGAAAAATACGACGGTGTGATTAATCGGTGGTTAACCTTTATTATTTGCTGGTGGATTGTGAGAGTCGTTTCTGTGATCGTTTCTTTATTATTCTGAGAACTCTTGAAATTATTTGTTAGCCAATGCTGCGTCTGATGATGAGTGATGACCGTATATACATCAGTCGGTGTGATATTAATGTTGGGTGACTAACAATAGTTAGAAAATCTCGAAGTATTTAACATGAATTTATTATTATCTATGGATTGATAAAATTATTGGAAAATGATATTTGATTTCCTTTGATCTTCGCTATTCAATCTTTAATGGTGAGAGATTCAGCAAAAATTGATGAATATTCATTTTTCTAAGGGACACTTGCGCATTGACTACAAGCTATACAACATTATATGTATTAATAATTAGAAGCAACTATGTGTAGAATTTTGTTAAACATTTTCAAAATACTCGTTGGAATTAAATAACATAAACGCGATTAGTAGGATCGAGGGGAAATACTAAATTCTTATTTGTGCACAGAAAGAAGTGTAATCGAACGAAAGTTTAAAGGAATTTCAAACGTTTAAATTTTAGAACTTCATGAACTTCAAAGATTGAAAAGAAGATTGCATTGTGCGAGTGTTGGTTTTATGCATTGATACATAAATTATTTCCAGTAAAATATCGAAGGCTAAAGTGCAGCAATTTTTAAATTGTGCTGGTTCTCATACTTGTAGGTCTGATTTCTCTTCAACTACTTAGAATCTCAGAACTACCTCAGAGACAATTGTAATTGACAAACAATCCTCGGAATTTACAAGTGGCACAAGCACAAAGTACACTATTTGATAGAACAACATTTGTCAATTTTTACTTCCGTTGACAGTGTAAGCATATCAAAGTATTCTGATTAAATTTCTTTTTTCGCAAACACATAAAAAAAAAGATTTGCTTCGCTCATCGGCTTAACGATTTATTGCCAATGTTGCCAAATACAAATCAACTTGTGATCAATGAACATTCAATGTACACGCTCAAATAGACTTTCCCACTCATTGTCAGTCATCAATTCTCCAACTATAGACTGGAACGATCTCAAATTTATTCGTCTATCATACCCTAACTATAAACTACAACAACATTTCAAGTCCATATACAATTCTTCGGTTAAGAAATCGAATTTCGAATTTAATCGTTCACATTCGATTCCCCGTAAATTACACCGCAATCGATTTTCTTTTCCAGGGTGAATTGGTGTGGTTCGACCCAGGTGTCGGCCACGTGCTACCAGGCGAGGTTTTGGAATACCACAGAGCCGCCAACGTGCTCTCCGTTCAAGCAGTGATCGCCGGCAAGGTATGAAAATATCAATCTATCCCAGCCCAAGCAATCTCAATGGACATTCTCCGTGCTCGTTGACGAGTGGAAAGGAGACACCCAACTGTATAAATTACATCGAGATTCTGAACGATCGGCTAGATAAGTTGCGCAAGAATCCGTGGAGGTGTCTTTGAGCGGCTGTACGTACGAAACAGAGAACGCGTCTCGTTGCATCGTCCGACGACGAAAACCACTCGTTTCTTTCCAGACTGAATAGGAATCGGATATTTACCGTTCTCCCCATAGACAGGCCAACAATGAAACTACGCTCGTGTGTTATTATCTCGAAGGGATAGAGGAACTGGATAGAAGTATGTTAGGCTACGCGCTAGTCAACAATACGGGTCCACTTCGAGGCCAAGGAACAACCGGTTATTCTGCATTTCCTTTAAGACGACGCTCGCTCCGGGCGGTCGGTCGCCGTTCTAACTATGTTCTATTGACTTTTTGCTGAAACAATTTGGCACGGATACAATGGATAAGAGTGGTTGTTTATTACGTCGATCTGGGTCGTGATATGAATACCTAGAATACGTGATATGAAGTCGCATGACTTCATGCTTACTTATACGCGGGTCGTCGACCTTTTATATGGATTATTCGTTGACTCGGTGACCAATGATCATTGGGAAAGAATATGGAAATTATCGAAATTGATTATCACAGAGATGACATAGATTCTTTGAACATGGAAAAGTGTTTTCTTCCTGCAAAACTAAAGAATTCATTGTTATTCTAGATACAACGGTTTGTTAATAGCTATATTATTCAGGTTCGTTAAATGTTCATCAATGCAATATTATCGTATAGTTCTTATTAGAAATGGAAAACACCTCGTAAGAAATACCATTCATGCTTCATTCTCAATCGATGTCATCATCACTCAAGAAGTGTTGTAATTAATCTTCTTCTGCTCTGGAGTCTAACATCCATTACCATGTAAACAAGAATGTAGCAATTTAGAATACCGATAATAATACCGCAATTATTTCAGTTATCTCAAAACCATGCACATAATTGTTATCATACCAGTTCCCAAGAGATTCTCATTTTTCGCAGTCTTCAACTTTTGCTTCAACATTACTCGAACTCATTGGACCGAGTAAACAATAGATTAATAAATCATCCAATCAGTCTGAAACACTCCGTGCATCGTCTCGATAGAACAGAATTCTCGCATTTAATCCAGATCGTAAGTTCATGCAACCTTGAAGCCCGTTTGCGAAACCCGTTACGAAAAAGAGGAACGAAAAAGAACGAGTACAAGTTCAGGGAATCCTGAACGTTCATACGTATGTACATACATAGATTAATGTGTTAGAATAGGTGGGACGAAAAACAAGGTTTCCATTGGTGTGGCCAACCTAACGGGGCAGTCGAATGCGTTCGGTCCCGGATAGAAAGTCGAATACCGCGCATACTTAGCGGAATACCGCGAAATACTTCCGCAACGGTGGGCCGCCGCGGCATCACGCAAAATTGCTCCAGCTAGAGCAATGTGTTGATCCCCGACGTGAAAGTGCATATCGAAAAGGGGCAGCGTGCCGGCTATTTGCAACACCTTCCTGCACTTTCAAGCTCCAAGGACACCGTATTGGCAACAACATCGTGTCCCCGAGTTTTTCGCGTTCACGTCTCTTTCACTTTCGTCAATTCCGCTGCTCCTCTTCCCCAGATCAATTTTTTTTTTTTCGAAACCATTCATCAATTCTGATTATGAAAGTGATGTGATTTAATTGGTGAAACGGAAATCTTAATATTTATTACTGTACGTCGGGGTAACTTTGACTCACAAGGAAACTTTGCATAAATAATTATTAGACCTATCTAAGAAGATAGCTGTATTAATTCGATCTCAAAAAACGGTATAACTTTTATTTCAACCAATTTTTTATATCTTTTGTTGTTTACGACTTATAAGCACGTAAATAGCGGTTCGGATAAAAGGGTTGATGCCTCCCTCAAAGTGAAAAACGGGCACGAACGAATTACAGCTATTTTCTTAGATAGGTCTAATAAATATTTATGCAAAGTTTCATAAAAACGGAGTGTATCAGTCCCCGATGTTCCGTTGTCAGTCAGGCTAACATTGTTCCAATTCAGAAAATTATCATTTTCGATTTTGCAGCTCTGAAAGTTGATACATTAAGTTCATTTTTGCGTGAAAAGGTATTTTACGTAAAAAATACCTGGCAAACAGCTGCAATATTGAAAATAATCATTTCCTGACTTTGAGACAATGTTACCCCTAATTGAGTCAAAGTTATCCTAACTTGTGGTGCGTATTACACAAATCTTATTATTTATTACACATGTGTCTCTTTTAGTAAACAGCTATTGAATAAGAATAAAATATTCGAAGAATATTCGTGAAGTTCCCCAGACCCCACTTCACCAGTTTTGCGACAAACACCTTCTATTCTAATATTTAAATTAGGAATACCATCGATGTTGCATTAACTAATTAACGCCTGCCTTGCCTAATCTTTGTTTTCTTAGCGTTGAATTAATGGTAAATACTCTGCAGAATAAAACTTGTGCAACATCACCGTAACAATAAACACAAAGAAAAACATCTCTGTCTGAATTTGTTTGACTGGTACTGTAATTGTTGCTACTTATAGAAGGCATAATCGATATTAGGTATCTATCAAACCATAGGAGCTTCTTTCGTATTCGCTGTTACAGTTCTGCATCCTCTACATCCATAAAAAATTATGGAATCGAATCCGTAACAGTAAAAGTCAGTGGTAATGAATGTAGTATAATAAAATCGAATTCCTAATTAGTTCGAGACAACCAGAACGTACCGACAAAACAATTTTAAATAGAATCTCGTGTGTTATGCAGGTTTTAATATAACTAAGGATATGTACATACTAGCCACGAGACGTAAATATAGCTGATGGTTTTGTGGTTAGCAGAATTATCTCGAGCCTAATATTTTCTAGTGAATTACGTTAATGGTAACTCCGGGATGGACATTAAACGCAGGTAATTATTATTAACGACGCGTTACAAGCTCCTAGCATAAAAAACGTTTTATTAAACAATAACCATCTAATGACTCACTTGAGCAATCGTGTTAATGAGAAATTTGAGATCCATAAAAATTACTTCTTTTAGGTATTAAAACTTTTATAAATATTTATGGTAATAATTATGACTATTTTATAAGAAGCCCCTTTAATTACAGTCTCAGGCAATTTACGAAAGACAACTGTTGTTATCTTCATTGCTTGTAATTTTTACTTTTCATCGGAATAAATGATCATAATAGGTCTGGGGAGCTTAGTGCGCGTATTTATTGTTTAACGTTATTCTAGAACTGCGTACACAGCGTAACGTTAACGCAATTTTCGTAGATGCGCTAAACAAGAATCGGACGTGTTCGAGGTTTTATTTGCACGGTAATCATGTATCGTCGGACAGTTCACCTTCAACATTGATTATTCGTCGCTGTAGTGGTGCGTTATGTTCGATTTCTCGATGCATTGTCGTGCATTGGTAGGGGAGTCTAGTTCAACGGTGTCCCATTATAGATGACGGTGCACACAGGCGTCGAAATGAGAAATTCACCTCACAAATTGCGTAACATTACGTTTTATCCACTTTCATATGCTTAACTCGATACAAAATTCGTACAGTGACTGTTCAACTACGAAAAAAATATTCTTATATAACTGTTACATCATAACTTTTTTTATATAAATACGCCTGTAGTTATTTTAAGAAATCGTAGCTACTTTCTGTCAGTAGACAGGTAGCGAATTAGCTTATGGTCAATCTAAAAATTCAGTCCGTTACAATAAATGTCAAACAAACGCAAATTTAAACCAGTGTCTTATGTATTATTAAGACTACAAAATAATAACAAATATTTAAGAATAATGTCCATGAACAGACTCATTCATTGTTAACCTGTAGAGGATGAGAAGACTATTTTTAGATTTGAGGTGGATCGCTTATTTTTCGTAATATAACACTATAACAAATAACAACAGCAACAACTTTTATAACAAATATATAAAAGTTCTGACTCGAAAATACAAAAAGTATGAAAAAACCTGCCCGTCCTTTAAATGTTAACTTATAATACAACAATATCTTCAGAACATTCCGCTTTCACAGTAACCATGTCAGTACCATAGTGGGCATAATTTCCGAACAGTTTAGCTCGATTCAGATCTCCATTTATTACCACAAAAACACGTTAAATTAAAGCCTGCACCGTAATTACAAGACACCGCAGAAACCAAAGCGAGAAAGAGAAGGGATTTCGTATCAGTGAACAAAAATTCGTAAGATATCTGAAATAGCCTCACGCGTCGTTTAGTTAGCGTATCAGTGAAAGGAAGCTCTTAATTAATTTCTTTCGTCCACGAACGTCCATATAAAATCGCCTAACGGAATCGATTTCTGTTTACCACGCACGACCTAAGTCGCCGGCGAGGTTGATATCCCTTCGCGGATCGCATTCCCCCGCGATCGCAACGTAGCGACGCCATTGGAACTGCGAACTCAGGCGGTCTCGGTATCCGGTTGAGTCTCGCCGTGAGTGGCTTTCGCGTCTTATGTGAATTTGCGGGGATCTTCCTTTTTTTAACGCGCATTCTCCTGTCGGAGATCGGGTTGCGACCGTCGAGGAAATCGTGCAAGAACCGGCTGGAAAAAAGACACTGTTAGGAGAGTTCCGGTAGGCTGCACGATCCATGGACGCTAATTTTGAGAAAGTTTGAGTTTTATGGCCTGGGGAACATGATCTTTCACAAATTACTATGAAAAAAGGAGACAATCATCGGTGCGATGAGTCGTAGACGTTGAATAGTGATGCGGCTTTGGTAATTATTGTAATGATCTTCAGGTGCCGAGGAACGGTTTAAGAACTGATGGTGATTGTGGATGGTTGAAGATTGGAGTAAAATTTGTGAAAAATAGATCTTCGGGTGATGGGAATCTTCGATATGGTTCATGTCCATTAAATTCTAATTTAGAAGAGCTTCAAGAAGATTAATTAATTAGCAGTAATCTTTAAACAGTGAAGTCTAAAAAATAAGCAATTGGAGAAGAAAGAACATTTGGTGGTGAAATAAGTGTATATATTGATTGTACAAAAAGTGTAGAACCTTAATAGTATTTACTGTTTTTTAATCAAATATCACGAGACATATAGAATAATTGAACCAATAATAGCTAAAATGTGGTCTTTGGAAACTGGATGTGTATACCATCTGGTGTAACCAGAGAATCAAAGTGCTTAAACCCAAATTATGAATGAACATCACTCCTACTAATTTACCAATGGAGAACCCAGAAGATCGACACTACACAGAGCCAACAGTTAGCTTGGGATCCTCATCAGTCCATTCATCAGTACCTTCTAGCCCAACCGGTAGTAGTGACCATTCAGACACGATTCATCACATCAGAGAACACGAGTCTAACTTACAATTAGACAGCTGTTCGAAGTCAAACCCAGTTCAGGAAAGTCCGTCGCAACCGTGTTACGATGTTCCTGTTCGGAAGTCAAGGTTACGCTCGGAGGAAAGTGTCTTCGTCAAGGACGAGGAGGTGTGCTTGTGCGCGCCGCAGCAAGACTTCGTCGAGTGGCATTACAAAACGACGATGTCGGTGCTGAAGAATTTAAAGGGGGTCTTAGCCGGCTTGAACTCCGTCGACGATGACTTTCCCAAGGAATTTCGTGGTGGCTCGTTACGCTCTTCGACGACCTCTTCGGCGTCATCCCGCGAGTTCTTTCGCGTGTACCCGATGGACAATGACGAAAGCGACTCTAGCGGGTACTCGAGGAGGCAGGGCACAGTCAGACGAACGGTGTCCAGAGACGCTACCCTGAGGCCGAAGTTGAAGAGGTCACCGGAACCATTGACGTACCTCTGCGTACGCGTGATCGACGAAAATGTAATGCGGTGCGACACGACGTTTTCAAATTCTTCTTTCGTATCTGAATCGAATCTTTGGGAGTTCTTCGATTTGCAAATTTTTTGTGTAGATTCTAGATTTAGGAAACAGATTTGTGTTATATAGAACAGTATGGAGAAGTGGAACTTAAGCTTAGGGTTATGAAGACTAGGCTTAGGACTATGTACAGTTGAGTCGTAAATAAAAATTGCTGTAGAACATTTTTATTCGCAAAAATAAAGATCTATTGATTTGTGTAAACCTACATAGGAAGTAATATCAGAATTTTAATATGTGAATATTATAATTAGTTTTTAATACTGGTTAGATAATTGTATACTTGTAATTTCACATTTCAGCCCCAAATTTTCACCCTGACCAATTTGAGTGGAGTGAAGCCAAGACAGGATCTTGGGCAAAATGGTGTCGAAGACATGATTCAGTTAAGGTGGGTCCGGTTTCATTCTTTTTCTGTTATTTATAGAATAGAATTCATTCTGTAATTTGGAAATACTGTTGAAATTGCAGCGACCTCAATGAGGCCTCTTTATTATGGAACCTGAAAATTCGATACGACAAGGAATTAATATATGTATGTTCGTTTACTGGATCTTTTATTTGCACAGATATAAGCCATTTTATTGTAATTTAATAAGAGTATATTTTTTTAAATGACAGACGTACACGGGAAGTATTTTAGTGGCGGTAAATCCTTATAAAATGTTTGACATTTATGGCCTGGACCAAGTGAAACTCTATGAAGGACGAATACTCGGGACCCTGCCGCCGTGAGTTTCTTTTTACTTCAATTTAAAAAACACATATAGACACTGAAGAAAAAACGATTTATGTAATACCTCCGGTAAAAGTAAAATAACATTTCATGTCTACATATAAAACTTTACTCTATTCTAATTTCATGTAACAAAAAAAGTGTGTCTCAGTTTTCACTTTAATTTGTAGAGTAATTGAAGAATCTTCCAAGAAATTTAAGTCTAGTTAAACATAATTAGGTAACACAGAGCTCTTGGACTTTGTTACGAATTTGTGAAAGTATCATATTTCTGTAAATTACCTTATGTTACAACAAACTTGAAATAATAGGCTAGATAGAAGAAACAGATGATTCTTTACCAAATTATAATAAAATTTATAGTATAATAATATTACAGAAACAGTGTTACTCAATATTTATCCATCTTGACGAAACAAGAGTCGATCTCCTATCTCAAATATTTACAACTGTAATAATATCTCATTGAAATAATAATACAAAAAAACTACAGAATGTAATATTATTGGTAATTACTCTTGACTATTGTCAAACAGGATACAATAATTTACATTCGATATCGATTGCTCATTCTAAAGTGATTATTATTTTCCCGTATATCGACACGTTTGTTCCTTTTTGTTCTTTCTTTTAACTAATAATAATATTACGGTGCATTATAGTCACCTGTTCGCCGTGGGCTCATCAGCATATAGTCAAGTAACCGCTGCAAATAATGCCAGCGCAAATCAGGTGGTCGTTATTTCCGGCGAATCCGGTTCAGGAAAAACAGAATCCACGAAACTCGTAATGCAGTACCTAGCCGCCGTTAATCGAGCGCCGAACAATCTGGTCACTGAGCAGATCCTCGAGGCGACGCCATTACTGGAAAGCTTCGGCAACGCAAAGACGCCGAGAAACGATAATAGCAGCCGATTCGGCAAATATCTGGAGGTTTACTTTAGAGAGTGAGTGTTCATCATCTCCACAAGACACCATACATTTATTTTAATTAATGATTATTTCTTAATATTGATTTAAAGCCTCCGCAATTTTTGCAAAAGCAGAATTCGAGGAAAAATTAAATATATGAGATCTCTTTGACATTAAAAAGATTAAAGACAAAAATGATATACAACGCGTTTTATATGAAAGCATATCAAGACGAAACTTGTAATTCGAAATACATTACTTAAAAAATGTTGATAATTCAAATTAGAGAAGGTAGTACATAATTTCTTAGACATTTCAAGCCGTTAGTTACTTTGCTAGCAATAAATCATACATATTTTCAAAAGTGTACATTATACAAGTGATACCTCACGTTTATCTGATTGATCTAACCACTGACACCACAGTCGCCACCCATATCAATCACTCTAATGCTTTCAGTGGAGTCATCGTAGGGGGAAGAATAACCCAGTATCTCCTAGAAAAAAGTAGAATAGTCACTCAAGCTTCTGAAGAAAGGAACTACCACGTCTTCTACGAGCTTCTAGCTGGCCTGGACCAGCAACTCAGGGACAAATACGGTTTACTAACCCCAGACAAATACTTCTACCTGAACCAGGTTGCTAAAACTTCTAATCTCCACCCATAACAGAATCTCCAATACCCGAACAAGTTTAAAACATCAACTTTCAGGGTGGAAATTGCGAGATCGATGGGAAGAGTGACGTCCAAGACTTCAAAGCTCTTCTGTCCGCCATGCAAGTGTTGGGGTTCACGTCCGAGGAACAGGACACGATCTTCAAGATTCTCGCGAGTGTGTTGCACCTGGGCAACGTGTACTTCCACCGGAAGCAGATGAGACACGGCCAGGAGGGTGTGGAAGTCGGGTCGGACGCCGAAATCCGATGGGCAGCTCATCTTCTTCAAGTGAATTCGGACGGGATCATCAGAGCGCTGACGACCAAAACGACGGTGCGTGTGTCGGTGAAAGCGACGCAAGAACGCTTCGCTGCTCCTGATCTTCGTGGATCGATCTGATTAATCGGTTTCGTTTCGCAGGAGGCAAGAAACGAGAGAGTCTTCACCGCGTTGAATATCGATCAGGCCCTGGATGCCAGGGATGCCTTCGCAAAGGCTCTCTACAGTTCGTTGTTCTCCTGGCTGGTAGCACGTGTCAATCACATCGTCTACAAAGGGACCAAACAGACCGCCGCCATCTCGATCCTTGATATATTCGGGTTCGAGAACTTCACTGAGAACAGCCTCGAGCAGCTGTGCATCAACTACGCGAACGAGAACCTGCAGTTTTATTTCAACAAGCACATATTCAAGCTCGAGCAGCAGGAGTACGTGAAAGAGAAAATTGACTGGACTACTATAAATTACACTGTGAGTGAAAAGTTATACTATTGGTAGTGAAAGGTATCGAAAGCATTGCGTGTGGTCGAAAGTAGTGTGCTGGAAAATTTTTAGAAGTTTCAACCAACTGGAACAGTGGAAATAGAGGAATTTCATTAAAAATTACTTTGTATTTAATGATAGTTTGTTAATTAACTTTATTACATTATTGGACTTAGTTTTTGCGTGGATTTAGTATTAGATGAAAGTTGTTTTTACTTCGTTATTCTTCTGAAAAGTCTCATCGTATTTTCTATTTTCTATTATTACCTTTTGACAGGAATTGCTGATATTCTTATTTTTTAAATGATTGTGAAGAGGGTTGTATCGTTTCTTTAATTAGAGTTGAATTATTCTCCTTTGAAACAGGACAATTTGCCAGTTATTCACCTAATCGCAAAGAAACCAGTCGGTATTCTGCATCTGTTGGACGACGAGAGTAATTTTCCCAAAGCGACGGATCTCTCGTTTCTTGAAAAGTGTCATTACAATCACGCTCTGAGCGAATTGTACTCGAGGCCACGAATGAATTCAGCTGAATTCGCCATTAAACATTACGCCGGCCAAGTTTGGTATAACGTTGAAGGCTTCTTGGATAAGAACAGAGACACTTTGCGACCAGATGTGGTGGAATTATTAATAAGCAGTAAAATATCCGTAAGCGTTGTTCCATTCGAAGGAAATTTTTTATGAAGTCTTTTACTCAGTTGGTTTGATCGTTGATTCCTTTCCAGATGGTCAGTAAAATGTTCCAGCATGTAAGGACAACCCACGAGGCTAATAAGACCATGAATAAACCAAACGGTAGATTCGTCACTATGAAACCAAGAACGCCGACCGTGTCTGCACGGTTTCACGACAGTCTGCAGCAACTTCTAGATTCGATGTCACAGTAAGTGTTTGTCAAACCTTTTTTTTAACTACAATTTTCGAATTCTTACGTGACGCAGTAGTGAAAAATTATGACAGTTTAGTGTAAACATTAAGAATGCCAGGAAGAAGTTTCAAGCACTAACTTTCTAACATCTAGTATTCAAATTTAAGCAAACAGGAATATTAACGTAGTCTTCTTGTCTCGTAGATAAAATCTCTGTGCACTTGCTGTGAAATATAATCAAATGTATCTTGATACATATTTGTACGACTTTCACGGCTTCAGTTCTTGCAGTTCGAACTGGCGAGAAATTTGACGATTTCTCTGTATGATTGCTGATTCGATCCGGAAATGAATGGCAGATTGTAAAATAACAAGCATAAAGTATATTTTATAGTTGGATAATTAAAAGTACTATTTACCTTGTTAACAGGATAAATCCTGTTAGTTCGTCAATTTTACCGTACTATTTTAATTCCTTATACTTATCGTAATTTCTTTTTAATTCAAATGTATTTATTAGTTTAGTCAGAAATAAAAGTAAATTCCAAATAGTTTGCACAGATTGATCGAAATGCTAAAATGATTCATTTTAAGTCTACAATTTCTAATCTTCCTCAGCCCATAAAAAGAATGGAATAAATTCTATGCATTCTATATATTTAATTCCCATGAACCTAGACCTTAACAATTTTTTAATGAGATGCACACTAAAGTTTTTCTGTAATGGAATTGTAATTCGATTAAACTTGTACTATTGGGTCTCAGGGAAAATTCTATGATCTTTGCCAGAATAATTTAATAAATAAATGACAAACTTTTATCCAAAGAACTACTATCTTGCGAGACTACTGAAAAGATGTAACACGATCCTACAGAAAATTAATGTTAAACGCATTACATCACTAATTAGATCAGAAAAATGCAATCCATAAAATTATCCATCAGGTCTAACATCCAATGTCAACAATCATTTTCCTATAACATTAACATTCTTTTATTAGCTCAGCACGTATTACGATATTTATTAATCATTTCAGATGCAATCCATGGTTCGTGCGATGCATCAAACCGAACACAGAGAAGGCGCCAATGAAGTTTGACATGCCCTGCGTGCTCGAACAATTACGTTACACTGGGATGCTCGAGACTATCCGTATCAGGAAGACGGGTTACCCAGTTCGACTTGTTTTCGGACACTTTGTTGATCGATATAGATACCTGGTGTCAACGCATCTACCTAGAGGAGCTCCGAATAAGGAGCTCTGCCGTATAATTCTGGATAAAGCCGCGCCAAAAGAGGCACAGTCGCAATATCAGTTGGGTTTGACGAGAGTATTCTTGAGGGAATCCTTGGAAAGGACTCTGGAGTACAATAGAGCGCTCATCTTGGAAAGGGCGGCCATTACTGTTCAAAGGTAGAAACTTATATTTCCGGACATAAGTATTAGGAGACTCAAAGAATGTGCAGTAAATGTAATAAATTATTTAGGGGATATTAAATCTCGACAGACAACGCGTATGCTACTATAAAGTAATACTAGGGCCTAAAATATGTAATTTTTATAAAATATCACATTCTTTTCATATAAACATGGTGTCCTGATATTTATGAGCGGTAGAATACCTAACAAACATAAAGTCTGTAGGCGGAGCTAACAGGAATTACCACTGAACGAAGGCGTTTCTGGTAATTAAACTAACAGTAGGTGTTTTTAACTGGACAATTACAGATATACCAGAGGATTTCTAGCGAGAAGAAGGTTCCTCAATATTTCACGAAGCACCGTGCTGATACAGGCGGTCTATCGTGGTTATCGTGAAAAAAAGAAGTTCAAAGCACTCAAGAAAGGGGCGCTTATGGCACAAAAGATATATAGAGGAAGGAAGCAGCGTGAAAAATTCCATGTTCTAAAAGAGGAAATGGCGAAGAGAGCGGAAATCGAGAGGGCTAGCAAGGAATACTTGATGGTGACTTATTAGAATTCTTTACCGATCTTTTATTAAAATTGTAATGATATTTTGATTTTACCCTCGGAGTATTCGGTCACCGAAAACTAGGCAGTTCGAGAATAGAACTATCTATTGCATAAATTTGTTTACAGCGTTCTAGGGACCTATTCTTTGTTGACAGGAAATCATTAAATCAATATTAGTTTTGCAAAATTTTTATTTCTACGGAATTCAACACGTCCATCAATTTGATAGTAATAACTGTTAATGTTCTTTGCGATGGTCCCTTTTAGGATCCAGTCCCAGAAAGAATAGAACCCATTGAAGTATTATGAATCGTTAATGTCTGAAAAGTGATACTTTTGTTCTTCAGATTGGCAACCAACCCACACAGAGCGAAACCTCCTGAAAGTTGTCGGCCAAGTGATCCCAATGCACCAAACTTACAGTCTCCCGCCAGACATAGACCAGCACCAATTCTCAAAATTCACTAACATCTACTTCAAGAGCCATATCTTCGGCATGAAACGAGAACCAATAAAGACACCGTTCCTGGCAAAAGCTCGGGACCAAGATTACACAGACTCATTGATGATCTTCAAAATGATCCTCCGTTTCATGAACGAGAACAACTTGAGTGGCAAAAGGGAACAAGCATTGGGCGACTATATCGTGAACAAAGGAATCGTCAATGAAAAATTAAGAGACGAAATTCTGTGCCAGCTGGCGAATCAAACGTGGAAAAACGAGAACGATGCTAACAAAGAGAGAGGCTGGTTGCTATTGTCCAACTGTCTATCAGCCTTCCAACCCAGTTCAACACTGTTTAAGTATTTTCTCAAGTATGTGTCCGATCACGCCTACGACGGATACAAAGCTTACTGCCAGAGGAAGCTTTTGCAAGGTGAAAGGACTATATTCAGGATAATGAGCACTAATCAACAAATTGTGCACCACGTACCGAGGAATTATCCGCCCTGCGTATTGGAGTGGAGGGCGAACAGGAATCGCGTTAACATGGCGCTCAGCGTGGGATTCTATGACGGTGGGTGTCATACGAATTGAATTTTTAATGAAATTTCTTTTAGCACACGAAATATCATGATAGTATACGAAATATCAAATAGTATCTTTTACAAATTTGTTATTTATAGTGATGGGATAGAGCACTTATCAAAAGTAAAATTAGTGAAATCGACATATGAATTATTACGTTTGCTATATTACGATAATAAAATTTACTGTTACTTTCAGGTGAGACGGTCACCTGTGCCGTGGATTCGTGGACAACCTGCGAGGAACTGGCTAATCTCGCTGTCCATAATCACGGCGTGGACAATTCCGGCTGGACCATCACTCTATGGAACCAGTTAGACGGTCCGGACGCCATTGTTACAGAAACCAATGGTTTCGATTACGTTCTCGATCTGATCTCTGAGATGGAGCTTGCGCCAGCTTTCCCTGCCGCCAAACACATGTTCCTCGAACAGCGGAAGAACAGTTTCCCACCCATTAAGAAGAGAGAGGTAAGTTCGTTTAATTAGTCGTAAATCAGGTCGTCGTATTTACTGGAATATAAATGTTTACGATTTCGTTTTAGCATACGCAGATCATTCGAGAATTAGAACAGGAAATAGAACCGCCGGTTCTGAAGACTTTCCAGCCTCTCGAGCGGAAACCAGTGCCAAAGGTTGTGGACAAACCCGTCGAACCGGAGATTCAATCTCCTAGGCGACCCGCTGTTCCGCCCCCTCAACCACCTGTAACGAAGCCATCGGTAAATTCAAATTTTCACTGTTAATTTAATTAGAATTATTTTATCATGAAAATTATTTTTCGCAAGCCCAAAAATTTGATTTCGTTGAAAATAAGCAGGTTTTGAATTTGACAAAATACAGTAGATTACTTATTAGTACACCTAATATAATGTAATTTTGAATGCAAATTTCTGTGTATTATAGTTTGTAAAAATACGTAATATATTCTTAGGATGAGTCACAACTGTCTGATTGCGTTTATTCCAGATGAGAAAACAGTCTCACGAGGCTATATTA
Source organism: Dufourea novaeangliae (assembly GCF_001272555.1). Taxonomy (NCBI): domain Eukaryota; kingdom Metazoa; phylum Arthropoda; class Insecta; order Hymenoptera; family Halictidae; genus Dufourea; species Dufourea novaeangliae. Next base: position 2,373,879 of record NW_015373910.1, on the reverse strand, counting down.
GAAACTACAACGGAGACAGGTTTATCGCGAAAATCGGCTCTTAACGACAGATACTTCGAAAAAGAGAAGCAACGAAGTCGTAGTCTGGATAACCTGCTCCAACCAGAAGTGGTGTCGCCTCCAGTTAAGCTGGCGAACCTCGGATTATCGTCGTCGAAACTGAACGAACGGTACCATAGCCTCGAAAGGATTGGAGAAACGCCTGCAGTCAGTAACGTCGAGTACATGACGAGAACGGAAATTACACAGGAAAGGAAGTATAGTAGGATAACGAGGACAACGGAGCCGAATATTGAGGAAGAGGATCTAACGATCGATTTCGAGTATCCGGATATTCAATCGGTCAGCCAGACTGGAAGATCGGAGGACGATAAGAATAGTTACATTAGATCGCAAACTAGGTTCATCAAATCTCAATATCCTGGTGAGTGTTACTATTATGATTCAATAAATAATAATCACATTCTGTTCATGTCCTTTTTAATTTGTTTAATTAAGAGTAATATCATAAGAAGGTACCCTTCCGAGTAAAAACTATGACACCTTTTAATTTGTCTAATTACTGGTACAATGAGTGAATAATTAATACATAAAAAGCGTGAAGGTAGAAACATTCCCAGTATATTTAAAATAAGAATTTTGTTCCAAGTAATACTATCACATACTAACGACCATTCTCACTCTGTAGTAAATACAACGTTCTACAAAGAAATATACCATTTCCTAAGAAATCATACTAATTTCCAATGCAATTCATGTACAATAAACCAGAGAAAACCCAGCACCTGCTAGAGGTTTTCCCATTCATTAGGAGCAGGTCAACCAGTGCATACATAAATGATACAGCTATACCCAATACATTATTCAGATTGATGATATCACTCCTTACGTTTTCTTTTCCACTTACCATTTGTTCATTATACCGCATTACCGTGTCGCTTTACCTTACTATAATAATACTCTATTAAACAGTAATGTGTTATAAAAACGAATCTGTAAGAACTCAATTATTCCATAAGAACATTTCTCTAAATCTGAAGGTAAACGTGCACTACCAGGCAGCCAATCGAGCCGAGCGTACATCGAGAAGAGCGAGTACGGTGTGAAATCGTCCGCCATGTCAGACACGAGCGAAGCTCCTTCCCTGGCGTCGCACGTGAGACGCGTCAGGGTGCCTAGTCAAGCCTCGGATGTGGATCAGTTCTTGGACGAGCTGTTCATGCCGGTTCTGGACGGGAATCTCGACGAATTATCCGACGCGAGGAGTCTAGCTGCTAGCATCAAAGGTACAAGCGACGATAGGTCTCAGGGTGATGCCATAATTCTCGATACCCTGAAGAGGAAGACCAATGAAGAAGACCAGAATGACGAAAGGAGACTCGAAACTGTGGATGATTTTGTTAAAATGATGCTAAGAAGCCCCGAGGATGAAACTATCACGGCTAAAGTGTTGTTAGAGAAGATCAAAGGGGGAGGCAACATGGACATACCGAATCAGAACGCGACGTTCAATTTTGGCGCAATCACACCAGGGATGATGTCTCCGCCTATGATGATGCCGATGTTCAGTTCACCCCAGCAAGTGCCTCCCACGCAAAGTACCAACATGAACATGGGCCCAGGCTTCATGCCGATACCCATTTACAGTATGCAAGGTCTCAGCCTCCCTCAGTATGCCAGTTCACCGCCGAGTCAGAACAACGAGATGATGGCCTATCAGCAGAACCTGCAAAGGGCGTTCCTGCAGAGTGCCATGGCGCAGAATATACAGATCCAACAGCAATTACTGGCGCAGAACCAGGCTCTTCAGCAACTGCTTGTGCAGAGTCCTCAGAACTCTAACCAACAACCGGTGAGAAACCACTTGTAATTTTGTAACTGTGAATAATTACACCGAAGTGTTGGGATATGACAGGTATCCTCGGTTATTTTCTGGGACAATGAAATATCGAAAGTTTATAGACAGCATTCCAGCTCAATTTTGATTGTTCTGACATTTATCCACTTCCTTCGTTGCTTAATCATGTTTTATAAAGTGATCTAACTTTTGCCGATTTCATAAGTAGATTAAGAAGTTAACCTTTAAATTGATTGCACGTCGAAGAAGATTAATCACTGGCCAAACGTATAGGAAACCTATGAATCTTCATTTCATCCGTTAACTTCCTATTCAATTTGACGAACGAAAAATATCTGCGATTCGGAATTCTAAACAGTCTTCATCCTGAATTATCTTCTCAATCGTGTACTTTAAGATTTCTAATATCCTTCGGTTCATCCACGGAAAGAATCGTGGAATGAACCATCACGCGAAGAATTTTCTCATCGAAGCTAACTATCCCATTCCATCGTCCCAGAAAATAATGACAGTACACAAACACATCGAGCCTACGACGAACCATTATACATACATTGTAAAAATACCGACACACTTTGACTCTCGATTCAATTCTTTTTCCCGTCACCGCGTCACCTCGCAAGCACGGCAACACTTACGATGTGTCGTAACGACACATAAAACAGAGAAAATTGCATGTTAAATGTCATCACAGTGAACGGATAGCCGGGAGATTCGGCGTGTCACTTTCACGATCACATGTAACTAGTACTAACACGATATCGCTCTTGCACAACGACACTGCACGGGAGCCAGCTTCGCCGATCGCGATCGCACTTGAACAGGTACGATGATATCTGGTCCTTCGCGGACGATCCTGGTTGGCTTTTGAGCCGCATCGCGGCATGGGTGTGTGTTTCCAGGGCACGGTGTTGTCCACAGGCCCCTCCAGTATGAATCTTGTCCCCCCAGCCCCCCAAAACGGTGCCCAAATGGGGCCCAATGATTCTATCGGACGCTACTCGAAGGTATCTACTGATTATCATCTAACAAAAATAGAACCGTCGGTGAATTAGTACGGCGTACTTGAACCGTGACGATAAATATAATCGGTGTTAGATAATCATGTACAGAATATTGTATCATAGTTTTGAGGACATTAACCGGTTATGGGACCGATTTCCGTGAAACGAGTTTGAAAGTTGACTAGTACAGTGGTGTGAGGAAATGTGGGTTCAGGGAAACTTTGGTATACGTTGTAACGACAGATACCGACGGCGAAGGACTTTAATTATGTTCTACGATTCTTCGAGTGGTGATTGACACAGTTCTTCGGAATTAGTCTGTAATTATTCATTATCCACGGCGTGGAATTGTGTCGCGTCTATCTGAAGGAGGATGTAGAGTCTAGCAGCAAGATGAGGTTTGTCATTATCTTTTACTATTGATATTAAATCTCAGGTGGTTTTTAAATCTTGAGCAGAAATTGCAACAGCAATTCTTTATAATTCTAAATAGTATAAAATTGCTAATGTACATATACATAAAAATGGAGTATTCTGCAGAACTTGACCAATATGTTAACCACTTCAACCATATTGCACCCAGATCTACTCACCTGCAGTTCTTTACAACACTGTACATAGCAGCACGAATCGACCAACTCGAAGCATGTACAAATTTGCAATTCACTCCGTTGTAAAATACTTTGTAACTCGCTGTGAACTTAACCTTTAGGTGATATCATCGGGGTATTATAACATTATTTCATTTAATGTATCAACGAAGATGCAATTTCTAAATGAATCTTCGCCGCTACCAGGTGTCGTTCAGGGAGCCAGAAGATGGGGAACTTTGGTCAACGGAGAAGCAAGGAACTCCAGTTCAAACGCCGACAAACAGCCAACGTCAGGAAGTGACGGTCAAGGCTCAGATACATCGATCGCAGAGTCCACCGAGGAAGAATTCTGAAACGGCCAGAAAGACGAGTGTCGAATACGCTGTCAGAAAAATTAGCGTCGACAGGAAAGTTGGCGACAAGAAGTCCTCCGGCCCGATAGACGCGAAAAGGCCGAGCTCGAATAAGAGCAACGTGCAAAGTAATTTCACGAACGTGTTGAGTGAATTGAAAAATCGAAAGAGTAGCGTGGACAGCAATTTGTCGAATTCGAGCAATAATAAAGGCGTGCCACCCCCGCCGCCTATGCCTCCGCCTTTAGAATCTCATGATCCATCGGAGTCCAGACCCTTCCTCGATCCTTACGGAAGAGCCAAAACAGTTCGAATTGGTAAATGGAGGTGAGTAATTCAATTTATCGTTATATAATAGATCAGAAAGATATCGTTTCAACTAAATGACCCCTTTCATTATTTATACTATTAATAATTACAAAACTGTTTCATGAAAAGTCATTCTATAACAAAATTGGTAATGATTTGGTAGGCTCTGAATAATTTCTGTACGAACGTTGACTTCAGATGGCCTCCACCGAGCGACTCGAACGAGAATCAAAGTCAAGATAGCTTCATAGAGTTCAAAATGCGACAGCAGCAACAACAGCGCAAGATCACGCCGCAGTTCGGAGAGTACAATCAAGGAGACGGAGAACCAAGCACAGAAGGTGCAGTGGAGTGGGAAGAATTTGAAATTGAAAATATTGTTGGAAGTGAAGAAAGAGCAGTAGTATCTCATACGTCTACCCCCGCGACGAAGCACGAAAACGGGTACAAAGAGGAGGGAGAGAAAAAAAAGAAGAAATCCAAGTACGATATATCATACAGTTGCATTTCAGTTGCTTAATCTTTTAATTTATATTTCAACGAATTGTTTAGGTCCGCGTTAGAAGTCGGCGCTCAAAGGCCATCCCCAGGTAGCATTGGTAAATTGAAGCTGAGTTCAGAAATGAGACAAAGATTGGAGAAGGTGACAGCTAATCACAGTGTGAGATCGACGAAAACGACAGAGAAGCCCGCTCTCCCGCGAGAAGACGGCAAAGTGAAGCGTTTAGAGGATAATAGGAAACTTCTTCTTGAACAGCAATTAGGTAACGTTATTAAGAAAGTTTGACGTCGTCGTGTATTACAATGAGTTTATAACTGACATGTGACGCTACACTAATGCGAGTCACAGTATGAAGTTTGCATCGTCCAGACATCGTAGTAGGTAAAAGAATAGTTGTGAAGATGATTCGACGTTTTAAAGGAGGTCGATGGGACGATTATGCATCCACGGCCGATGACACGCAAAGCGTCACTTCAAAAGGCACGACAGACATGATGACTCAAGCTCAAGTAGTTAGAACCCAGATTGAGAGGATGGAGAGGCCTGTGCCACCTCCGCTTCCGGTGACACCTCCGCAACCCCCTAGTCCCAGAGGTGGAAGCATTTATAGTAATAGGTACCTTCAGCTATTTCTTACTACTACTTTTTTCCATTTCCTTTTGTATTCATGACATAACTCATCTCGTTGAAAATACAATGTGATTATTTAAATCAGGCATAGAAACGCCTCCTATTGAATCATCCGAACCGTGTATAGTAGTGCTAAGACCGTTGCTTTCTAATAATTTTTAATGCACTAGAGTTGACTTGATTGAAAATACATCAGAACCTCTATATTGATAGTTGTCGCTGATCACATTAGAAATAGAAGCTTACAGCTATTATTAAACTTAACTTTAAACGTTACGACAAATTACAGTCAATCTGGTGTACCACAACCAAGGTCACCCCCAGCACCAATCGAGCCAAAATCCCGAGACACCTTCAGGGCATCACCAGATTCAGAATCGTTCGATCACTTTTCGAAGGCCCAGCGCGACATGTTCAGCCACAGTCGGGACATATTCGCGTCCCAGCAGCACTTAAGGGAGAGCCACGAGTACAGAAACGACTTCGATAAGTCTCGATCACAGGACCAGAAGTCCAAAGACTTCTACAGCAAAGACAGCACCGACATGGCCAGCTCTGCGAGAGACAGAAACTCTGACTTCGACTCTCGCCGGGACTTGAATTCGGATATTTTCGATCCGAAATACGCCAGAGACATATTCGAGAACTCCAAAAGAGATCCCTTCGGGATGACCAGGGACCTTTCTCCAAAATCCAGAGACAGCTTTGGTATGCCGTCATCCAGGGACTTTGGCGTGATGCCAAACACTAGGGAGTCTTTTGCCGCAGCTCGTCAGAGTTTCAAGAAGTTAGACCGTGAGGTTGACAGAAGGTCCAGCGTCGCGTCCACTCATCGTACCGACAAAATGGAGAGGATTGAGATCGAAGAATGGCCAGAGTTCCTTAGACCTGTGCTACCACCAGCCGAGAAACCAGAGATCGAAAAGGTCCAAGAGGTCATGAACACGAAGCTCTATCCTCAGACATCTACAGCCCACTTCACATACAACAGAGTGACTTGGACGTTGAGGGTGAAGAAAGAAGTATTCGCGCCTAACGAAACCTTAAATAGTCCCTTGGCGCTTCATCTGGTGTTCTGTCAGGTCGCTTACGATGTCCTGGCCACGTCCAGTATCAGGATCACGAAAGAGGATCGTCAGAACATGCTGAAATTGTTAGATAATTACGGTGTGACGTTAGACAACCTACAGAGCACGCAACATAAGATCACTATTAAAAAGAATGTCGTCGACGTGGCCAAACAATGGCCCCTGTACTTCGCCAGGATATTCCCCGTGTCGGTGAGTGTTCTGCACCTCATGTTCACGATTAATTAAAACGAATTATGCTCGGTTCTTATCCGAGAGACTAGTTGTTGCTAATAATTACCGTGAATGGTGTTTATACGCGGCTAATCATACGTGACGTTCTCGAATGGAAAGTTGCGAAAAGAAAATGCAGGCTAAATTGGTATCGTGTGCTCGATTGCTGGCGAGTCGAAGTTCTATTGCTAGTCCGACTTCGGAAGATTGAATAACCTGTTATCCTTGGGATCTGTAATAGCCGTCATTGTGTCCATAAGTGTCTTCGTCTGCCATTGCTTGACTGTTCGTCCTTAATAGTAGCTATTTTCTACCTTTTTATCTTGCTTTGGAGTTTACGTAGGCCGACGTTTTTATAAGGCCATTGAAATCAATGATATCGAATTGATTGTTCATTCAGATTGGACCACAACATCCAGAGACCCAGCACGTCGCTGTCTCCCATCACGGTTTACGACTGATCAAACGCACTCCGCAAGGAGATCTAATTATCCTGGAGACTCTACCCCTAGAGGACATCGTCTCCGTTAGCTCCCCTCGAGCTGGTGTATGTGTGATGCAGATTTCGTCCGGAGTTCGGCTGCCTTTGCACACGAACCGAGCACCACAATTAACGGAGATGATCAGCACCTACATCAGACTGGTGAGTGAAAAATGTTTAATCTAAATACGTGACACGAATTGGGTCAGTTGGTCTACCAATTAAATGATAAATCCTCTTCTATGGATGAGATCAAGAAATTCCGATTTTCTGTTTATTAACAGAAGTTTTGTACTTCTTTAATTCATTAAACTGAAGCAGTACATGCTACTAGATTTTCATGATCACTATGAGTGACATTTAGAAAAGAAAATTGAATACTGATGAGTGAAAGTACGAACTTAATCAAACACTTTGATTATTAAGTAGGTTGGGATCAAATTGATCTTATTTATAGGTTACAGTTAACTTCAATGATTAGAAATGTAAAAATACTGATCGGTGAAAATCCGCTTCCGTATCCTTTTTCTTTCAATTAACACGCGACAGGGTTATGACTCTTTTCTACGGAAAATAGAACGCGTTGCGCAAAGCGTGCAAAAAGAGCCAAGGATATTTCGAATTTCTGCGGTGAACCGTGCGTTCGACCAACTTATGCTTATCGTTTTCCTCGGCGATCTCCACATTAAAGTTGATAGGATGCTCTTGTAACCGTTACACGCATCGAATTATACGATTCAGAACAGACATAGAATGCGGTTGCATAAATGCTCGATGCTAATTTTTCCCTGGAAATTTAATTCGACAACGAAACAGTGTAGAAGAATTGCGGTTCATTTTCTTGCACCTATTGTAGCTCAATTTAGTAAAGAAAAAAGTCTGTGGCGTTAGATAACAATTCGACCAATGTAGGTTACTAAATGTTAACATCCGTTTTCACGAACCCGATTCACGATTAATCTTTAATACCGAGTCATTATCAAAGCTCTGATACACATCTATTATCCGATTAATTATAAATGCATCCGAAATTTACAGTTTCTTCTAGAGTGTAGCTGCAAAATCTAATAGTCAGTTAAAATGTAGTCGAATATTAAAAACATTATCAATCTATTTTCATCGAGAATTACATTGTTGTGTAAAAGAATAATAGTAGATTTTAACAATATACAATCAAAATTTTTCTTTCATTTTTACCCGAAGAAAATCAGTAACGGAGAAACAATTTCTATTTAACCTTGCGTGATCCCCGTTATTTTTACTGTTTCCGTTACCCCCTGGATCTTTTTTCTCTAGACCTATTTGTTTCCCCTTATAGACATCCAAAAAATTAAAAAAAATCCCTGGATACTTGCCAAGATCTGTACTACACGATCCAACAATTTTTAAAGTTTCTTTTAATAACAATCCCTTTTATTTCGTAGATATTCGAAAGCGAAACTTCTCTTGTTCCATAAAAGACCCAATGTGGCCAACGAAGGTTAATTCCAGTTTTTTCGTATATTACCCTACGATAAATCTGAAGTTGTATAAACATTCTCAGTCTACTGATCCAATGAAGGAATCCCTCGGTCGAACGTTTCGATTTCTCACGGAAAACTGGTTGCTCTCGCGCTACCATCCCAGCACGCTAGGATCCCCGAAGGTCGGCAGCTGCGTTTAGATCTTGCGCAATTAATCGCAGCTGGGTGAAGTAACGCGATCGCACGTGTGGAAATCGGTACGCGGCTGTAATAAGCCCCCGGACAAGGATAACGACGATGATGGGAGGGGGGTTGGGGGAACGGGGCAGGTTAGGAGGCGCGCGTCCGACAGACAACGCATTCCAACGCGATAATGCGTGGGTAGCGGAAAGCAAACCCACGATTTCCTCGTGAAACGACGAACCGGAGGGGTAACGACGTCCCGAGGGAGGCGTCTACGCGTGTCGCTGGCCACGCAGAAAAACGGAAACATGACCTCCGGGTCCGTTAGGACGGTTTCGTTTGCTAGGGGAAGACAACGGTGCAGAAAACGGGTTTGAAATGATACTAAGTGTGAAGTATAATATACACTTACTACCGTAAAAACACCTAAATGATTATGTAAAAATGTGTCTTCGTTTGGAGACATTCCAAATTACATAGCGAACACTTAAACAAACCCCTTGGAAAGGGTAAATTCTGAATTTGACATTATATTGTGAGATTGCTGAGTTCTATGAGAAAGCAAATAGAAGAGAAAATTGAGTTTAGTCGCTGTTAAGTCTGGATTTTGATGTTACAAATTTTTGTGTGACACCGAAATGATTTTTTCGAAATGTGTTTTCGTTTTGGAAAAATTCCAAATTATATAGCAAACGCTTAAAATAGACGCATTGAAAGAGTTAAGATCTGTATGTGACATCTCACTGATATTTATAATAAAGCTAATAGAAGTCAAATTTGAGTTGAGGCACTGTAAATTCGGGTATTGAATGTACATAATTCTGTGGAGAGGATCGTCACGAGGTTTGGCAAACGTTTCTGTGGTCACTTATAGATGAGATCCCTGTACCTTGTCTGTGAATTGTAGTAATACCTCTCTATAGTTGCATAGCCAAGGTTTAAGAATGCGTTTATAGAGAGCAGTGGACACTATTTAGAGACCACATTATTGGCCTGTCCTCTCTTTTACTAATGAAATGATGGAATTGCCAAAATGCTGAAAGAGTACAATTCATTTAATACGGAATTTTACATGAAAATATAATGCATGGAAATTGTATTCTCGAATACTTATTTTAAAGGATACATGTACTCTTTGCAATTTTTTCCATGAATGGAATTTATATCTCGTTGGTATGATAGTAAAAGTAATAAGAATATGGAATCCGCAAGATGCGATTACAGAGAAATATTATTGTATTCTTCATGGTACGTTTGATTAATTGCTTCTGGATTGAGTAGGATGTTCCTCCAGGTTTTCCATTTCCTCGTTTTCTTGTCACTCTGCTGCACCAGTTGGATGCATAATATAAGTGCTTCTGGTTTTGCGCTCGTTTAAGAAATGATGAACGAGATGATTGCTCGGATAGTTACTTTTATTGTGATCCTAAGGGCATTCAAGAAATGATAAAACCTTTTGGTACTTGGGCTTAAGGATGTTGATGATTTATTAGAAACGAGGGATGATATTTCGGAGAATTAGGATTTATTTTGCAATAAGATATAGTTTGAAAGGTGACAGGTTGGTTAATTATGTTCGAACGTTGATTCTTAGATTTAGAGTCAATTTATTGCTACCTGGAATCACCAGACAGCAGATGTTTATGCAAATTTTAAGGACTGATTTATTAAATGTGAAATTAAATAGAAGGTTATTATCCCAGCGAATACTGAAATTCCTATAACATTTTAATGTGTTTCACTCACCATTAGTTGCATCTTCTATGAACTCATAATTGATCAATTATCCGAACAAAGGGTTTATATGAAGGTAATTCTTCTATGTGTTAATTTCTTAAATCTTTTTATCTCGATTCTTAGCAGAACTTGGAGCCAACCGATCAAAAACCACATAATAATTGCAGAAATTACCATGCATCAGTTCGTAAAATTATCGAATTTGTTCCACAGTTAGTCAATCAACGTTTTCACGCTTTAACCGATTATCATTCGGCACAGAATTTCAATCAATTCCCAACGTTTCAACTCCATCAACGTGACGAATTAACACACGAATTATTCTTTTGCCCGTCAGTTGAACATTGAATGTCCTACACCGTGTGTGAACGGCATCGAGTTCCGAAACGCCCTGCACGATGTCTTTGAATGAGGATTATCAGGCGTGTAAAGAAACTGTTCGCGGATAAGAAAGCCCAACAATTGCGGAACGAAATTGTACGCAACAATAGCTTGTAATCTTGTCAGCTGTGGCATGAATGGAATCCGGATTAATTATCACAAAAGAGGCTCGACGATCTATCGACGAATAGATGATGAGCCGTGTTTTGATGGCTCGTTTCACCGTTATTTCGAAATTCCTGTTCGACCCCGATCCATTCTTCGCTGGGTAATATCTGGCAAGTCTACTGCTAGAGGATGATAAAGTGCCTGAAATTAGTGCTGTCTCAAATTTTACCCAAACTGCCGTTTCATGAATAGTTGAAAGTTAATCCGTTGCAATTTGCATATCAAGTGTAATCTACAAATCTGCAATCCTTTAGCTTCCTTCTTTATCCGTCTACTTATAAATGAATAAAGAACTAGTCTTTCTTCACCTTCTTCAATTTTTACTAATTTTTGCATCGCTTTAACAATTTTGTACCGCTCTCTGAGAAAGTTTTCTGTTTCAGAATCTTCAATTTTTTAGCTTCGTTCATTTCATTCGTCTACGTAACAATTGAATCAAATATTATTATTCCATTCAATAGTTGTTTTTGTTTGAATATCCTAATTCTAAGATACTAAAGTTTTGACGAAGATTATCTTTAAAGAAATATTCGTACTGTAAAGAAATATGATTCTACAAGAACGTCTTTCCCACCAGAAACGAATCATCCACCACTGAATATTAACACCGATGCGACGATATTCGTGCGACAGTGCAACCTCCACATTGAACCAGGCACCAGTGAGACCAGTCAATCGATCGGTCCTATCATTTTACTCCTGCGATCAATGGCGTAGCAAAGCTCCCACAAACAAGCAAACCAAGACAAGCCAAACCGCTTGGAATAATTACTTTCACAGGATACCTCTGTGTATCCTTCGAAAATCGACACTTTCGATTTCAACGAGATTCCAATAGCTTTCCACAATTTCTATCAGGAGAGAGAAAAAATTTCACTATTCCGCGCGTAGCGTTCTAAAATTGTATACAATTAGAAAGGAACATTCCAAAGGAAGCTATCTCTGTGTACTGAAGAAATTCCCTTTTCAATATTGCCCCAAAGGTTGTGGAGCTACATTTAGGAAATCGAGATAGCCATCGGAGCAGTTCTTTATAGAAGACGATCGTGAACTGTCTACGATGATGATAGGTCGCCAGATACGGTTTACCAGCACAAAGAAAAAGAGAGGAAGAAGGAGGCATTGGCCAGCATATATGACCACTCACTGGAAACGCAATTTACACTAGGCGTTGCCCCGAGGTTGCCTCGTTACATACCGCGGCATGTGTGCGTCGTCCTGTTAGAATTTCCAAGCCGATCGTCGCTAATTGGTGCTGGGTCGATCGCCTTGCGGTTCGGCTGCTCGTACCAAAACAATTTCGACGAGCAAAGAAACGCGAAAACTCCGGTTCCGTTTCTGTTCAGCCGTGACGGAAATGGATCAGCGCGTCCTGTAGGAATTCCTTGTCACTTGTGACAGATTTTTCTGCCATTTTGATATGTCTTTTTATTTCGACTTTGAGAAACCATGCAACAACGACGGACAACTCGAGAATGTGCGATAGAATCTAGGTCATATAAAGAGTGTGTAGGTTTTTCTGCGTGTGCAGAGTCTTCATTTAATTGCAGTATGTTGTTACTAGCAAAAAGTGAGCGTTTTAGCATCGATATTTGTGAAGGAAGAGATACAATGGTGTTGAGAAATTACTTTTTTTTTAATTCAATTTATCTAATTATCAATGGCTATACTGTCACCAAAAATACATTATAACTTAACTTCGCATGACGAACGTGAAAGACGATGACCCGGTCACACGTGACCCATACTAGACATTATGTACTATATATAAATATTATATTCATTTACAAAAATTCGTGAAACATAGTACAAAATGTGAATTTTTGTAAACATTAATTTTTTTCAAGTCATTCCTCCAATCATCGAGGCATACTGAACGAAATGACCCAGCCATCGTTATGCGAGGGTTAAAAAGTTTCTTTTAGGAGTTTCTATTCGTGACAGTGTTAATTATATTGCAGATATCCGACGTCTTTCGTTATCTTCTTAGATTTTATGTCACTTTCCTTTACTAAATCATAGCGACTCATTAAACAATCTATAGAATATTAAACATAAAATATCTTTAGGTATTGCAATTCCTGCATCATTGACTCAAGTCGATCCAGCGTGAAAATGAAAGCTAATGATGCAAACAATAAACATTCTTATAACTTTTTACATAGAATTAATAATTTCATGGGTCTACGAATATTTAGAGACACGTGATTCTTTTTTAACATTACCGTTTACGTGAGATTGAGCGTGTTCGGATAATGAAAAGCTGGAATTATAGTGAAACGTGCGTTTCTAAACGTGCAGTATCCGGGGAAAAGGCATTCGAAAGGTGCAAAACCGGTAACAAATTGTTGTTCGCCACTTTTGTCACGAGTGAAATGACGACATCGTGCACGAAGCTTGACGTCTGGGACAATGGCCGAGCCAGCCGGAAGAAGTCGGCGTCTTCGAAGGTATCAGGTGACATTTTTACATGAACGCATATCCCGTGAATTTCGCACAATGATGGTTAGTTACATTCCCGTTCTAGTTATATATTCTCACAATTAAGCATTAGTGGAATTCTCAATTTAATACTTCTAATGATACCCGATAATTTGTTCGGTCCTTTTTCTTCCAATGATTCTGTCAAAGTAGAATTAATCTTCCTGAATTTTCTATTTAAATATTATCACAAATAGTTTAAATGTAGAAAATTCTTTTGATGTTATCTGAATATTTAATACCTACTTCTAATTATACTCGATAATTTATTTGATCCTTTTTCTTTGAATGATTCGATCAAAGTAGAACGAATCTTCATGAAATTTCTATTAAAATATTATCTCAAGTATTTTAAATGTACGAAATTTTGTTGATCTTGTTATCTGAATAGTTTCCTTTTAGACACTAAATAAATTTTATTAATGGATGCACGTAAACGCGAATCTCCGTTCTGAATTGCAAATTCTTAATGTACCTTGCGCCATTCATCACTAAAAGAAAGTTTCCACTCAACTTCCCAGTACGGTCGGTGCGAATAATTCGGACGCAATATTTTATAAGCGTTTTCTCCAAGCACCCGTTAAATATCGGTAATGATTTCATAATTTATCACCGGTGTATCATCCTCGATACGTCTGCAATCAATTCCCTATGGTGTGCCTAAAAACGATGTCACGTGTGATGGATATTGCAATCGACCTGTCGTGTGCAGATTAAATCAGATAGCAATATATTAATAAAACCTGAAATTAGGCAGTCAGCTAGAAGGGAATTTTACCTGGAAGTAGGCGATCTGTCAATGAGTATTCTTCCCTAATAAATCATCACTTTATGCATTAGTTATAAAATTAAATAAAAGTATTACCCAGCAAATATTTAGAACGACATGAATCTTCTTCATGATTTATGTCATTATGTTTACCTTATTGCCCATTCAGATAAGTTTCAAATTGTTACAGGAACCAAGCAAAAATATTAATGGTATTCTAAATAATTTTACCTCAAGCATATTCGGATAGCTAGTGAATATTTCTTCCGCGATAAAACAGTATTCTGAATAATTCCATACTTCCTTTATGAATTTACAAATAACTTTCAAAGCTACAATACGATTACTTAATAATTGTCTGGGGCAGCGAATATTTTGTAATCATTATCGAATTAGTATACGTATTAAAATCATTTGTTCAATAGAAATTATTGTTTCACATATATATAAACCTCAAAGTAGATATACAAGGTGTTAAAAAAAGAGAGGATCAATAAGACTTTAGGTGTTTATAGTACTCACCGAGTGGAATAAAAAATATCTAATCAAATGAGTTTGGTGTTGAAATAGAAGGAAGACGTATGGAACATCTGTAACAAATATAAAAATAAACGTCTGTACTTTTCATCGAAAGGATTGATTTTAGATCCTGTATTGATTAACCTCTTGAAGGATACTGACACGTACGTGAACATTTAGTTTTTGTTTCATTCAAGCAACATTCCGAAACTGTAATTAAATATTCACTAAGAAATTCTCCAACAAAAAGGACATTCCAGCAATTAATTGTCGTTAATATTTATAAATATATTTTAATTAAATACAACCGAAGAATAAAAAAAATATTCTGTCTTAATAAATTCGTCCTTGAAGAGGTTAAACAATTTTTTACTCTACTCGGTGTGTACTGTAAACACCTGAAGTCTTAGATCCTTTTCATTTTAACACACTGCATAAATGACATAAAGATTTCAGACCGCAACCTAACCGAAATATCGCGTCCAGTGAATATTTCTTCCCCAATGCACGATCGTTTACGATCTCGAATACCGTTCCACGGTTGCACGATTTACGATGCAATCCGCAGTATTATAAACCAGTCGCATCTTTGCATTCTATTACTCGCTGGAGACAAAGGGAAAAGGAATTCCTTGTAGGCACGGGGGTAAAACGTCAATTCGTTCCGTGTCGCGATGTCCTCTTGCTCGGTTCTTCCGTGGCTCGCGCCACCGCGTAATAAGCAGTCCTTCGCGTTTGTAAACACCTCGCTGCTCTGGCGTACAGGTGCTTCGACGGTGCACGGCGTCAGGAAAAATCCGATCTCACCGTACGTGGGTTTCTCCTGTCGTCCGTAACGAAATAAAAAATCGCGTCTGTCGCACCGCCGCGCCGCGCAGTGTGTAATTACGCGACGAGGAAAGGCGCGCGATCAAACCGGTTGGGGTCGAAAAATCCCCCCATGGAAGAAGAAAGTTGTCTCTTTTGCTTGTTATTCAAACACAGTCAGCAAGTGCATTGTTGCACCGGCGTTTATGCATTCGTCGTACGACGATTTCGTAACCTGAAAGGTTTATTGCTTTGGCGACAATAGGCCCCAGCTGAGATTCTTATAACCATGGACAGTTTTAAGGCACTAGTTGATTAAAACTTTGATTGCCTGACGAACTCCATTGAGCTACTGCGAGGTTAGAACCTTCACAGGAACGAAATGGAAATTATGTAAATTAACGTTTGTCATGATCCTTCTTCTAATCTTTAGGTGTTTCGTGAACCTCAGCCAAACTCGTTTCATTGAATATTTTACTGTAAATAAATTCGGTTTCTGGTTGGTCAAGGTGTCAATGTACTTAGAATTGCTTTCGTAGAAAACTTCTTCCTTCTTCTAATGCAAATGATTAAAACAGTATCTATGCTTAAAATTTTACATTAAAGCACTATTTTTTGAAATGTTAGAGTCACGTGATGGACATTAAAATATGCGTCGTGCGTCATTTGTCAGATGTTAATTGTACTCTCGTGCACTGTTCGGCTCCATTGGATCCGAATTTAGATTTTAATTTTTAATTATACTCTGGTTTAGAGAAATTTGTAGATTTATTTGACAGTAGTTTAAATGCATAATATTTAAGTGATATGTAACTATATTTGTAATTCAGGTTAGACCAAATTTCATTCAAGGAATAGTAGTGGAACAGTTTATGGAACAGTACACAAGGGCGAATTAACGCATTTGCAACCAACTGCATTTACAAATTGGTAATATCAACAAGATACATTCAGAGAAACAGATGAGCATGGGCCTAAATCTGGGCCCCAAAGCCAGAGTATAATAAGTCCACTTTTTTTTCAAAAATAAGATAAAGGGACGTCTATTTTATATGTATGTCAAAGCTGCAGTAGATTGGTTAACTCATTATTGATATATCGTGGCAGCCAATTTGGAAAACATGGTTTCGAGAAAAACTCGATTACTCGTGCAGTCGTCATTTCAATGAATTGAAACATATCACTTTGGGAACACATAAGATGTTATACTTTAAGAAAATACAATTTTAACAAAAAACCGGTTTTTTGACCTCCCCGAATGGGAATACCCCCTTAATGCACTCTGATACTGAGATCCAGAAATGGATCCAATCATCGCCATCTGTGCAATCGTTGGAAAAGTCCCTCCATCGAGGTGGTTCACGTGGCGAAAGAAACGTTCCCAGAACCACACGATACTTCAATTTCCATATTTTCACGTCTGCGAGCCAGTTTTGCGGATTGCACACAGTTGTCACACGGTTGCATGCGTGGCAGGCTTCACTCGGATATTCCACGAGCGAAGGAGCCGAAGCCACGTAACGTTCAGGCGCGCGGCTACTTAGGCTTCTTTCGTGCGATTCAGGGTTCAAGCAACTCGTGTTTACCGGAGGCAACACCTTCTTTCTCGCGTACGCGATGCCAGCATGGAGGCCGGAAGCCGTTTGAATTGCTAATAGCCGTTCGCCAGCGATCGTTATCTCTCCATCTGACACTCGGCGTCTGGCCTAAATTCTCCGGCCGGTGTCCATCCCGGCGTTGATGGTGTCCCGATGACTCAGAGTCACCCTTTCCTGGCCGAATTTCGGGGACAGGACTGCATCTGCTTCTCTTAATGGGGCAGGGGTTTTTCTGGTAACAAATTATCAGAAAAACAACGCAACGTTAGGTATATTTTTCTACGGTTTTGGATATGTATATATATTTGAGTTACACAAATTGTAATGTTTTCAGTTTGCACAGCTTTTTGCTTCATTCTTTCTGTATTGCTTTCCTTGCCTTTTCATTTTTTTTCATTTATTCTTTTTTTGGTGCATTAGTGGCATTATTATTATTAAACAAATACTTAAAAGGTAAATGAGTGCGTCATTATTTGATAGACTATTAAAATATTCGTTCCATTATTTTTAATGATTTCGATATATCCTTTAAATATTTTCTTGTTCTTAATCAACAACTGATGTCTAATGTGTTAAGTGAAACCTCAATTGGAGCTGCTTGCACCCTTCAGTTAATTTGATTGCATCAGGTGTTACTGGTTTAGAAGAACGTTACATAATGCAGAAAGTATATTTTTATACGTTACACTATTATTTCAGACCAGGTCGCTATAAATGGTGTTAAATGAACCATTGATGCCGAAGAATGCAAGTGCCAGCACGTCAATATGTATACGGTAGTTAACTCCATTCTTGTAAGGCAAAATACTCCCGATTTGATGAGGCTTAACTAGTTAAAAACGTAATATTAATTAGAAACTCTGAAATTAGTCTGTTAATTATATTTTTACGTTATTATGAGTATCGTACTTTCTGTTGAAAATTTATTGTATCACAGTAAAATTCAGATATACATATAGTAGTTGTAAGAAAGGAATCTAGAAATTCAGGAAAACGAAGAGACGTGCAAGAAATGTAGGAATGCAGAAATTCTGGAATCATAAAAATTCAGAAATGTAGAAATTCAGAAAAACAAAGACCAGTATGGAGGTATACAGAACGATGGGACTTAGAAAATGTAGAAATTCAGGAATCTAGAAATGTGGGAACGTAGAAATTCATGAATGTAGTAATACAGGAGTTCAGAATTGTAGGAATGTTGCAACGCAGAAATTCATAAAAATAAGGAAACATTATATAAGACAATGAAAATTTGCAAATGTTTATCTCGAGGATTGTAAGACTTCTAAAAAATTCAGAAAAACAGAGAAAATTATAATAATATAATTCTTATAGAATTCTCAACATTAAACATGCAAACAGAATTTTATGGATTCAAAAGAATCGAACTTTTTTTTTTTGATCGGCAAAGGTATGACATTTCAAAGAAAATAAACGTTTCGCCGCATAGGGAACGCAAGTATTCGGTATCCGCGTTTCATTTTCATGGAACATGAACTCACAACACGAAGGAAATAGGAGTTGCGAAAGGAAGGACGTCAGAAATGGAAAATGTGACTCCCGATCACGAAACAGGGGAGAGTTTTCTAAGACACGACTGGTATTTCTAGTCACGACATGCGCCTTATACAGCGTACATACAATCGTGCTCGAGGAAAAGATTTCGCCTGGGTCGCCTTTTTCTCGTCGCCTTGGTGCTTGCGTGTTACCGCGTAAAAAAGGGATCGCAGACAAACGGGACTGGTTAGGAAAATTTCTGCAAGGAAAAACATCGGGCGAGAAAGTGTTGAAATTGTTTCACCAAGAATTGGAGAAGAATTGGATCCAGTTTCTCTGTCACGTCCGCTTTTGAATTGGTGATTACGTTGGAATTCTGATATTACTTCTTTCCATATATAATCCCTGATATTAATTGTTAATACAAAATTGATAAATTTTTTGTAAAGTTCTTAGGACTCGCTTTTAATTAGTGTCACCTTTTTAATCAGTTTTAATAGCTATAGAATACCTAAAAAAAATCAGAACCAAAGAAACATTTAATGTATTCAATGAGGAATAAAATGACGATTAAAATTCATCTGAAGTATTTATTTCAATACGTGTTTGTATGAAATAGAAGTTCCAGTAAAATATGTTATCCACGTCTGTTCGGGCAATGCTTTGAAATTTCTTTAAAAGTAGAAGGTTAATTATTACTAAAATGAACTCGACGAATTTTAATTGCATTCCAACGAGACTGTTAATTAAACCGTGATCGAAGTCGTTAAAGCGCTGTTTGAATAGGAAGCACCAGAAGACCATTGCAGCGAATAGAAGCTTCGATCATTCTCTACGCGGATTCACTATATATTATGTAGAAGACGGCATAATGGTCGGTGAGCTCTCTGTCTCATCGTGTTTACTAAATCATCAATGATTTCATCGGGCAGAAGGAGAGAAAGATGGAGGTCGTAAGGTCGTGTACGTAGAAACGTGGGAACTCGTTTCTCGGGCCTTCGTGTGTGGATCTTCGTTACTTCCGGCGGAAAGGGACGACAACGGTTCACCTTTCAGTAAAAATTTTGGTCCCTGTAAGATACAGATAATATCTTCAGCTTTCCATAATAATCCAACCGCTGTCATGTGTCATGACAAGGCCATAGTTGTAACAAAAACAATTGGACTTGGTAATAACATCGTGAAATCTGGAAATTAACATCATTCCTTTACCTGAAGGTTTCTGGATTCAATTCCATCGTGGTGTCTGTAGTAATGTAAATTAGATTATATTTACGTGTACTGAACAATAAGTCGCTTGAAATTATTTTCATTCAGCTGAAATTGTGTCTATATGTTCATCAGCCAAAGCTGGCCTAGTTAACAGGTTAAATAATAAACTGTATTCTAATATCTCCAAAATTATGAATTGAGGATTTGTTTGAAGACAGAGTTGGGTACAATTTTGTTGAATTATATATAGTAAAAAATATATTTACGTAATCCATGTTAATCCATGTTGATCAATCTTTTTTGGATCAGGGCCCACTTCTGAAAATTTTCTTCGAATAACTATCTCTATTATCAAAATTTCTAAGTGTAGTAGTGTGTTTAATCTTTGAATCTTAAAACCTTCAAGTGAAAATAAAGAAAACAAACTAACTAATATGCCCCCTCAGATCTCCTTAGCGCCCACTTTTGGAGCCTATCGTCTAGGAGATCCACAATTTCATATACCACTAAAAATAGATGAAACAATTCATTATGTCCATTCGTTCCAATGACATGAACCACCACGTGTTCCAATAATTTGCATTTTGGAATTTCCCAAATAAAATGGGCGTTGTACTGTCCTCCTACTTTAATCAAAGAACATTATAATAATGTGAATTTCCATAAATAGCCGCAGTCTGGTCATACCTTTCGAAAACTAATACAAACAAGAAACTGCACTTCCGTGACCAGGCTTCTCGACGAGGCCGGTGTATTATGGGACCCTTTTCAGGGTCCCAAGTGTAATCGTTAGTTTCCGTTAACGACAGGTGCGGCCGATGTTACACGTCCGCGCATGAATCACGCGTCCTTTGTGTAGCTTCTTTATTTCACGTGGCGTTGATCGAGAATCTTAAATTATGGGGAGACTCGGTTCGCGACCCGACGAATTCGTGTTGTTGAAAACGGAGCTTCACGTTTGAATGGGAATTCCTGCTTTTCAAAAGTCCCAACCGCGAGTCACCGTTCCAATTGAGCCTTTAGAAAGTCTCGAATCTTATCGTCACTTGGCAACTTGAACGCACGTTATTGCTTGTAATATTATTGGATGCTTTTCAATCTGATGGAAACTGAGAGGAATAGAAAGGTAGGACGTTAGCAGAGAAATTGTTCAATGTGTATTAATAATTAAATATGATAGAAGAAATAGCAAAAACGGTACATGGCCTGCGACATGGATGCTTTCACGGTTAGAAATTTTTATTTTTTTCCGAATGCACATCGCCGTGAAGCAATTACAATGTTTCCCTGTGAACTACTATCACTTCCGACTTTTTCCTGCCCCTTCCGGTACTGATTTCTATTTCGTTGCGAGCCTCTGCGTACGTGTTATTCTTGGAAGCGCTCTCTTGTCACATTCACTGCTGCTGATGGAAGGGAAATGGGTGAAGAAAGCAAGTGAACCATTTTAGCACTATCTTGATTTTAGAAGCATTAGAATGTCTGCACGAAATATAAAAACACTGGAAAAATGTTGTGATTTCTCACCCCATACAATACTATAACAATTCACTGCTATTAAAATAATAACAGTAAATAATATAATTAAAGCTTAACGTTCCTTCCGACATTTAATACTTGAAACTGCTTCAGTATCATGGTCTCTGGATCTAGACAATTTTATGTTTTCTCTATTCAAAAGGATATCAGAAAATGATGTGATCAAAGCTTGAAAAATTTGTCTAAACACACTACTATTTAAAATTACTGTTTGGCATTTAAATTAGAGTCGCACCCGAGAACTATCGATTTAAATGTAATAATACAGACGTTTTACGTCTAGATTAGATCAACATATTTAAGTGGTTTCCACTTACGAGAAAAAAGCTCACTTGTCGAAGTAATTAATTTATCCTGCAACTAGATTAATTCACTTCCCGTTCCTCCTCCTGGTTTCTCTTTCTTCTTATAAACGCTCGGGTATTGCCAAGAGCTCAGCCATTAGCCAGCTGTCACCGTTGAAAACTTATGGCGACTCTTTGCAGCGATTTCTACGTCTATAACTTTATCGTCCGATGCACCTCCCATAATTTCAACGTACACGGCTCATCGTGCTAGTAATCGTGTTCTCAAATTGGAAGATATTAAAAGCGGTTTCTTATAAGAATTGAACTAATAAACGAAGCTTAATTGACTGAAACGATGGTTAACACTGGGTTTATTATGGCGATCATAGTGACTTCTTGTAAAAGTTACTCAAACCCATAAAGTTGAATTTTTAAAATTTTTCGTGACAGTTTTTTCCTTATTTATGAAGCAATTAAAATTTCAATAATGAGATTAAAGTAAGACAAATTGGGAACACAATATTTTGAATTCTCGAGAAAATTGATAATAGTATATGTATATCCTCAGATTCAATTCGATTTTGTTACAAGTGGATATTTAAATCAGCGTTGTCCAAAACATTTTTCGGTTGACAATTCTAGTAGGAAAAAAATTAAAAACTCCAGAAATGCTGAAAATGCGAATTTCTTATTGATATTTTCCAGCGACTAGATTTATATTTTTCCAGTAACAGCATATTACCCTAAGTATTGTCCTTGAAAATTTTTAAATTTTATGGCGAGGTGCTTAGAAAAATTGAAAACATTCTCAGTATTTTTTTGTGCCGACACTGCTGATGTCTATAATAAAAATTTTCCCTAATCTTCTATTCTATACTTTACAAATTCTATAGGATATTTCTCGAAAAATTTCTGGAAAAGTAAGAAATCCAAAACTTCACTTTTTTTCGAGAAATTTTCGAGAAATAATTCTTAAGAAGAAACACTAATTACGCGAGAGCGAAAGAAGAAGGTTTAATTTCTGTGATTATTTCATTGATTTTGATCCCTATTCTTCGAATATAGGACATTGTCATAATACGTGACCAATATCTTAAATTATTGCAATAGATATCTTATTTATTATTGATAAATGACTAAATTAACCGCATTATTTGTATTTTTTTTTAAATTAACAATAGTTTCGCGTTTTATCGAAAGCAAATGTACGTAACATTCTGATCGGAGCCGAACAAAATCGATGGCAATTAATGAAACGGGACGACCAGGAAATTTTCACTTGTCGGTTACGAAATGTATGAGCACGACTGCAGCGACTCGCTGGAACTTTTCTATTCCACATTCCTTGTTTTATAACGTGGTTACGGGCTCGGGGGATATCTCATTGGTGTTCGATGAGAATGCGCTTCGATGGTCAACGAACGATTAAGTCTACGGCCTATTGTGTGCGCGGAATAGTAAGCTGTTGAGACGAGGTGGGAAAGATCTATTGTTCGGGAAGCTTAGTGTCAAGGAGACACCTGAAATCTTGCTACTGGTCGTTGCTGATCTGAAAATAATCAAAAGTTAACGTCCACTGTAATTTATATTGGAAAGAATAGATCCTTGTACGACGAAAAAAATTAATAAGATTATCTCGTGATTATAAATATGTACAAGAATTATTGAATTGTCATGTGTAAAATTCCATTTGGTAAGACGATCAGACTGGAAGCTATTAATATTTCTATTATAGAGGTGATTGAATCTTAAATCCAAATGGCTCGTCTGAATGTTTATTTCACTGTTACAACCTAGTGAAAATTTTTGGAAGCTATAGCATTTGAATAACTTGTGTATTTTTTAAAATATCATCTGACTAGAGGCTATTGTCTGACTAAATACCAAATCTTCACTTTATATTGAAAAAATTTTTCTGGTCGCTAAAAGAAATACCTCAGTTCCAGTCTCAAGTTCGAAATATTGGGGAAGAAAGTTCGATAAGCTTCAATTTTACATTTTCATCAATGATGTCCAAGACGAACGTCTGAGATTCGGTTGTGGACCATTGTATACAAATACTGACTATGTCTAAGGAACTCGAAGAATGTTCCGGGTGCATAAGATCGCGATGCAGATGTACGCAAAGTACTAAGTCATCTCAAATTCAAGTGGGAATACTCTTGCGAGGGGTCTAACGTAATTAAGACACCTGAGACCTCGTTGTTATGTCATAAGCTTCACTGACCTATGTTAATTGGTCTTTAAAACCGGCTCCTTCCGCCGACTGTTAAACACTCGACTAGTTCACGTACACGCACGTTGCATTCGTAACTAGGAAACTGTAAATCCACTGCGGTATGTCATACCAATTGAGGAAATTAAATGCTAAATGATGCAGGCGCGTACAGCCTAACTTTGCCATAAACGAGCAATCTATTTTAATTACAGTCCCCGACACTGAAGCTGTCGCAACAACGATAGATGTTAATAGTTTATTAAACTGATAATCCGACGGTTTATGTGTTCCACTTAACCAGCACAGTGATAATTAGAAATATCGTAGTCGATACTACAATCAGAAATAGTAAGCAACGATTTGACTCCAGTGAAAACGGTGATATCCAGGGGGCATACTTAACAGAGCATAACAGATTCGATTCCCATGTGTACCTTCAAGTTTCGCGTTACACAAAAATATATAGTCTTTCTCTTTATTAAACTGTGAACATTTATGTAAATATAGGTGTTTGTGTGTTAATTCACGAGAAGAAAAATTCAACGTGGATGTAATTTCTGTGTTGTTAGGCTTACAGTAAAGTAAATATTGGAGTAATCTTTATTAAAGCAGTTTAGTGGTTCCATTATGAATTAATGCAAGCGAATACTTGTTACACTGTACGGATATGCCGGATGTCTCACAATATATCAGCATATCTTCATGAGTAATATGAAAAAAATTTATATGCACTAATTGCATTTAATGATTCTCATTACTACGTTGCGAATTTTTATGCAAATTCGCATCTTTTGTGGACCAATTTGCAAGAACAAGTTCAGAATAAAATGTTTTTTTTTTACTAACAATTACAGAATATAGAAAACACCTTAAAATTGCATAAAATGTATAATTAAATCATGTTTTCCATATGTGTGCAATAAAATACATGTTATAAAGTCGACAGTACACTCATTACAAAAGTAAGTTACCTTTGACTCGTACAATTTGTTATAATTCTGTATTTTATATTTATAATTGTTATTATATCAATAGTAATTTTCTATAATTCTTTTATTAATTTTCATTTTAAGCAGTTTCTTTGAATAAATTCTCTGCGTATACAAATCGATAATGAAATCAACTAATTAAAGACATGTTTTTTCGTTATTTCTATAAACAGAATTCTTCACTCATGTTTCGAAACATCCTGTATAAAACATGCAATTCTTTTATCAATTTAAGAATGATTTACGTATGTACGTACTTATGTACTTCTCAGCAATCCACTGTCATTTTCATCCCCATCCCTTTTATCTTAATTCTCCGAATTATTTTAGAAAACGAAATTTTGCATAAAAATCCGCCGTCTAGTCATAACAATTTCCTAACAGACCATGTAACGACTGAATTTCTGTTATGAAATCACTCGTTGTTGCTCTCTCCCTTGCCGCCAATAATGTTCCGAATCTAAAGACATCAGGTATCCCTATTTATTAAGGTCGTTCTTCTCGAGAATTTCACTCGGTTATCTAGTCGCTCCTAGCACAGGACCCCGAGGAAACGTTTTTACTCCACATTCCCCGTTTCATTATGCGCATTCCGATCCGGCGTGCAACGAAAAAATAAAGAAAGAGACATCAGAGAGAGAGAGATAGAATGAGAAGTGCAGTGCAGTGTCATTGGCATCGTGCCCATTTCGACGTGTAGCATCGCCTGTGGGAATGGGATGCTTCGAAGCTGGTCAGATCAATACATTTCAATACATTTCATCCTCAACGGTCATAGAAACACGAAAAACGGCCTCTTGAGAAACGGTGAAAGAACATGAAGTTAAAGTAACTGGAAAATAACTGGATTTTTTAGTAATGGGATGCAGACGCCCCGATTCTCCGAGGCCGCGAGACTCTGTAGCATTACCGAAATTCTAAAAAGCAATATCTTCCAAACGATTTCACATTTATTTCGTACAGTAATACAGCTACAAAACTGTCACAGTGTTTTGATTAACATATTTATACCTCGCGTCACAAATTCCTTACAATCACGAGTTTTTATTTTGCATCGAAGAAGCCAGACTAATTTGATGCTGTTATTTAAAATTATGATATGTGACGTAACTGGTCGGAGAATTAATGAGACTTCTTTCTTACACTTTTTACACACATCGTACTCAACAAAATATTAAAAATAGAGCAATGTATCAGTAATTCCTGTAAAGTGTTTCGTAAAAACAAAAAACCTAGGTGTTAGTATTGCACGAAGAGATATCAATTTACAAACTGTGGTATTTATTTCATTTATTCCGCTTGGTTGGCGCATCAGCACTGCTCATAGCAGAGTTGGGCACAATTTTCTTCGAATAATACATAGCAAACAAATACATACATAACATAGCAAATAAATAGCAGTAGCACTTACTGTAACTTGTCATGTGTATGCAATTTAGGCTTTATAATAGACAATATATGTGTGATAGTAGTGATTGCATTAATTAACTTAGTACCTATGAACAACACATACTGTCTATTATAAGGCCCAAATTGCTTAGACAAGTTACAGTAGCAGTCCAACCTAAGCGATGGTCCAAATTCGTCAACCTTCCCCTATATCATTAAAAACTATATACTATTATCTTACAGAATTGTGGTCCTTCCCTTGTTAGGTGGAACAGGGATAGTTGTCAGCCAATAACTGAGCTTAGCGAATGTTTTTCACTACAGGTGTTAGTATTGTCCAAAGAAATATCAAACTGCAGTTTCTATTTCATTTCTTTCGCTTAGTTGGCGCATCAGCACTATCCACAGTGGCGATCCTCGTAATTACTCGCTGAGCAGTGTGAGTCCCAACTGTTTATTCATTGGATGCTGGTCCTAGAGATATCCATACTTTCAATCTTTTTACTCCAAGTATTGCAACACAGAGAATACATGATGATGGACCATGATGACCGTTCTTGCCCGCGTTCTGGCTCACTCCGTACACCTAGATCCCGTTTGCTTATGAAAACCGCAATTTTTGCACCGTGCAAATGTAGCCAAACGATCCATCGCCCCTCCACATCCATTTTCCCGACCGGCGGCGGTCGATTCACTTGGAAACCCAAACGAAACCGTACGTCGAATGCCCATCGGCGAACGCACGGCACACACACCGATGGAAAGGCTCGACCCAGATATCGGTGTTTCGATGGTACCGGGCAACAGAGCGCAGCCGGCGGGGAAGCAGCGCCGCTGTCTATCGGAAGCCGAGCGCGGGCTCTTCAGTTCATCGAGTGTCGTCGCGCGGTGCGGCCAACGTGCAACCCTGCACCTTGGTTTTCCTCGCGATTCGTTCCGTTCATCTCACATGATCGTTTTTCGCACGATAGTGTTTTTCTCGTGCTGATAAAAGTGGTCAGTGGGTGACAGTGACCCGACACCGGTAGAACAGTGACATGTGAAGCCTCTGGTATAGCTTGTTTTGCCGTTTCACTCACCCTCGCTCTTGAACGTACCGTGGATTTTTGGGTCTCCGAACATTGGAATCTTTTGGGATTTTTATGAGTATATTGAATGATATTTGGAGGCTGAGGGGATGATAAATTTTTTAAATGTTGTTTCTAGAGTATGTGCATAAATATTAGAAAAGGTTGTGAATTTTATTATAGGTTCAGGTGGGTTATAGGGGAGGGCGGGATTGAGTGGAATATGAAGTCTGACGAATTTTGTTACACATTGTTGTGACAATGATGACACATTTTTTAAATATTGTTTTAAGAATCTGGGTGTACATATTATAAACGATTGTGAATTTTGTGCAGGTTTGGGAGTTATAGGGGATGACGGGATTAAGTGGAATATGAAGGCTGATGAATTTTTTTAAACGTTGTTGTGGCAATGATAATACATTATTTTTGAGATGATACATTCTTTTAACATTGGTTCGAGAATTTGGTTGTAAATATTATAAACGATTGTGAGTTTTATATAGGTTTGAGAGACACTGGGGATGATAGGATTAAGTGGAATATGGAGGCTGACGAATTTTGTTAAACATTGCTGTGACAATGATGATACATTTTTTAAATACTTTTTCGAGAATCTGTACATAAATATTATAAACAATAGTGAGTATTGTGTGAGTGCAGAGGGTGTTAGATGTGATTGGAATATGAATTTGATGATTTTATGTACGTTTAGGGGATAGTAAATTCGATGAATAATTTTTTAACATTCGTTTAGAAAAGACTGGGTGCTAAGAAGTTGACCTTTTGTTCTTTTCATCGATATATTTTAGAAGATATTCAGAATCTGAGAAACAAGTGGAATATATACACTAATAGACAAGTGTTTCATAATTGTCAGAAGAATTGTAAATAATACAGAGCAATATGATTGGAAAAAATGACAGTTTTTCGCAGTACATAATAATTGTATATTCGTCTGGAGGATGCCCCCATTTCTACAAGAGAATAACACATTTTTTTTAAATTGAAGCCTTCAAACACAATTGGAACACAAGTGTTTCGACTCGACATTGGTTACATCATTTGTAATTAATCTTATACGATCGCACGTAACCATGCAATCGATAATTCCAAGTCCCAATTATCCTGTATCTTTTAAACAAGTATATACTGACTAATTACAATGCCACGAGGGAGGAACGTATCCTGAACAATCCCATGCAACGTATCCCTGAAACGTAAATACGGCATTTGTGGTTTCCCCCGACATCGTTCATTACACTCAACGATATCCCACGACAGTAATTTCCCCCGTACAAATTGTATTAGATTGCAAAATGCTTATTAAGTATGGAGAAATTGGTCTGTCGGTAGTTAGGTAGTTTCGCGTTAGATTCTGGTTTTACCTGGCCGATGAAATACACAGAGTGGAAAAGGTATATACTGAAGAACTCAGTTGCGTAACCTATGTAACAAGGGAACTGTATGTACCTACATGCGTGCCTTTGTAGCCACATCTGCGACAAAAAAGATAAAGAAAGGAAATACCGACGTTGCTTGACCAGTCGAATTAACCTAGACTTCCTTTAAGTCGCCATTTTCTTTTGAAATGCGCGTCATCGTTTTTTCTACGTCTCTCGTATAACTACATTTGCATTGAACATTTCAGTTTCTCGCAGTTTTTGCGCGTAATATATGTTTGTTTTTTGTCGCATTCCGTATGAATGTAAATTAAGTGCTTAAAAAAAATAGCGATGTCCACTCGTTTTATTAAGCAGCTTCTTTCGGATTAAAATTTATTAAGAAAATTTATATCCTTCCTTGGAATGTAAAATTGTAAATAACGATAGAAAAATATACAGTTAACGAAAGGAACTTAATTAGCAAATTACGTCTTCTGATACGACAGTAAAATTAATCGTTTTTATTAAGCAACAGTAAGCATAAAATCGGAGAAACCTGTCCTTGAAACGGTCCTCTTGTTGCTTCAACCGGAGATCATAAATTCGCTGGTATTCTCACGGCGCTACGAAGAATGATAGACTCACCGTTCCTAACAATCGCTTGCCGTTCATAAGCAGTGGAACTCGTTAAAAACGTGCCTCTTTTCGAGGGTCGTCATTCGATTATGGATAATTATCGTTATGGGGTGTATCGTCTTCGAGAACAAGCGCCGCGCACACGCGGTCGTATAACAGTATCGTACAACAGCGTGAAATCAGCAGACGGTCTAATAATTAATAGTGCATGACCTGGATAAAAAAGAAATGGGCTATAAAACAGTTCGTAAAACATCGTATTCTGTCACCCAAGGACAAGCCTCCAAAGGACTTAAAGAAATTAAATATCGATGCATTAATTTTACAGATTTTTAAATCTGATATTTAAATTTTCTATTTCAACGGTATAAATTATATTAAAGTCTGCGAATCTTTTAAACAGCAACACGAGTTCTTTAGCGTCTGGCTCCATTTTGACCCACTTCTTTAACAACGTATAATAATTTCCTTAAGCTGGTCGTTGCTTATAATTTTTTAAAGTATTTTTATTGAAAAGATCAACTCTGGTGGTTTATCAATCTCAATCTAATCCATACTAAAAGTACATTAGCACAAGAACCTCAAGTGAACGAAACAGCGCGATAGTCTCGTAAAATATTCCCCAGGATACTGAAATCTGATAAATTTACGAAAGACAGGAAGTAATCGGTTCGATCTGCGATCGATATCGACCAATCGTTGGCCAAGACGAACGAAGGTTGCACTCGAGCAATGTCACACACACACACACACACACACACACACATCAGCCGCCGCCCTCAGTGTCTTAACACTTAAGGGGGGAAATAATAGTCCTGATCCCGATTGTGGCGCAATAAATCGGTTTCACCGCGCCAGTGTCATGGCGAAATCCCGGTATTCGTGTCGCGACGTTCAATTACGTCTAGCAACGTTGTTTACCTCGGCCCGTCACCGCGAAATGCCACACGGACCAGTTGAGAAACGTATCCAGAATGCATAACACGCCCAGATAATTGCTCTCCCGGGACCGTCGAAGAACACCATCGTTCCTTCTTAAAATACTGATTACGACTTCGAGCAGACATTCCGCGCGTTCACCTGACCAGATGCGAACAAGAGATGACGTGTTGATCGTTAGCTGTTATTGTTACCAGGTGATGTCGATGGAATGTTATGTTCCCTTGGAGATTAATTTGAATTAGATAGTTCTGAATATGTACATCAGCGCCTTGAAACTGGGACACCTATTTGCTTTTTTGTGATATATCACTGATGGAAAGAAATCTGGGTTTCGTTTTTACGCTTTACTCCACGTCAGCTCGAATCAAGATCGCATGTGATTTGTTCATAAATTTCATTCATCGCGATCTGTCATACTGGATCGTCAAGCAATCGAAAGTTCACTTTAATTTGTGTAAAGTGATATCTTCTTGAATACTTTTTTCTTTCGACTGGTTAAAGGGAGAAAGTAGATTTTGTTCGGAGAAATGATTATTGTAGAAGCGATCAAGGAATCTAGCAGTTTTCTGTGCAATTGTTTGTTAGTGTGTGATAAATAAACATTAATAAGGCAATCACATTTCTATTTGACCCCAAATCGTTATAAATTTGTTCACAGAAATTTGTATTTGTATGAACATCGGCAGTCTAGTTATAAATTATCACTGATAATGTTTAAAGGAGAATGAATTTGTAGAAACAAGATAGAGGATCGTCCAAGATAAATTTGTAAACATTGTTACACTTTTACAGGTACCTAATTCAAATGAAAATACATTTATAATTGGCTTAGAAAGAGTACATAAAATTAATTTAGATTGATATGAACTTTCATGAAAAGATACATTTGTGCAAAATTAATTTATTTAGAAATACGTTCATAATTGTCTTCTTAATAGTGTCTAACTTTCACAAAAGAAAGTGATTAATAATTTGATCAAAAAAGTGTAAAGAATGTATTCAATAAATCTGTTCAATGTAGGAAAAGTTTGAATCAGGAATTAAAGTCGCGCTCCGTGATTGTGCCTTAGCATGCATTGAAATCACCAGAAAGCTACTTCTATCAATACCTGTTACTTTCACAATTCTATGACAGAAAAAGTCGCCACGTTATCAAACTGACCGTTTCATTGAATGATTTACGATTCATTTCCTTACAAATGACTGCATTTCAAGTCGTCTGTCTTAAAAATCTATACATATAAAATTATTTCTCAAGTCAATATTGGTACATACATTCGTCGTCGCGACTAGATCATCCAAATGGTATTAGAATTACATGTTAGAAATTTTGTTATCATTCACCGAACATTCACGCCCTTACAGTAGTTATACCAAATACATTTCAATAAAAACATTGATAAAGAAAACAAAAATTTCTGGTTAATATTGTCAATCATAAAAATACGAACATTAATGACCATGCTGTACTCCCCAATTTTATCGGTTAGTTTAGTAGAAACGTATAGCAGTTATGTAATACACAATGCATATGTATATTATCTCCTGACAAAGGAACATCCCTGGAGCGAAGTTTTTTTTCCGTTCAAACTCTCATCAATTTGTAGAGAATTAAAAACTATTAAACACATATTTTTTTGTTTTTGCTATGAACCTGTTTGAAGGCGTGAAATAGCCTCTACAACTTATACTTCTTAAGGTGCGTATCCATTTGTTGCGTAACCTCGTATTGTATCACCGTTGCGTATCGATACTTTTTCATATGCAACGATACAACGCTTGCCCATAATCGTCGTATCGAAACGTAAGTTTCTCAGTATTTAATTCTCTACAAATTTCATACAAGTTCGAACGAAAAAGAAAATTTCGCCCTGGGGATGCTCTCTTGTAAGATGCTGATAATATATGAGAATGTTACTTAATTTGCAAGTTTCTTCAATGACGTTGATTAGAATTTCTGCGCAACAAGAGTAACAAAGAGTTATACACTCGTATCGCTCGTTTTCCATCGGCGTTTCTCGATGAAGAAGCCACCTCGGCGAAGGAAAAAATAGGCGTGCGATCGTGATCTTCCTTACGCAAGCTTCCCGATCACACACGAGATCGTTAACGATCCTTCTGTACGCAGGTTTACGCGTTCCGCGGATAGTTGCGTAGCGGCTCGCCACCTTACCGAAGCAGCTTCGCCCCCGAGATATCGATCTGCGATCGAGCCAGGAATAATGGGCATTGATTATCCATAAGTTTCTTTAGACGACGCGCTGCAATATGAGCGAGCGGGGTCTGTAATTAAGCCGAAAACGAAATTGTTATTTGGGTGTCGTAAAAACGATCCTTCAAGGGTGAAGGGGGGGGGCGTTTTCTTCCAAAACACGTCGTCCCGGTTGAAAGTTAATTAAACCGCCAGATTAAACGTTGCCTTTACGCGACCTTGTAATTAGTAGGCAATTTTCTTTTAATAGCTTGTGGCTTCTCTCTACCTGCGAGATTGTACTTAATCTTACCTCTCAGCAACATATTGAATTTATTAGGTACATTAAAAAATGTTTAATACGAAAGTAAAATGAAAATTTGTCGACGTAAAGTTGAAGACAAAATAATTGAATACTGGAGGATGTACACTTCCATATGAGACTAAACCTGAAATAAGCAAGTTAGAATTGGGAAATTATTTTAGTTATGAAATATTGGAATTTTTATTAATTTTGCATGTCGCAGAGGAACATTTAAATTGTATTCATTGTCGTGAACAAGCTTAAATATCCAATGTTTTAGTCTTTTTAGAAATTAGTTCCAGAATTACATATTCGATTGCATTAAATTGGCTCGACTTTGCATAGTGTTTCAAAATTTACAAGTGATTATTATTTATTATTTGGAAACTTCTGTTCAGTAATTCTGAAACATATTTAGGGTCATTTCAATCTTAGGTTGATATACAATCATAGGTTGAATCTTATGGAAAATTAAAATAAATTAGTGAAATTGTTTCATGAAGTTGCGTTTCTGTTTCGATTTCCATTACACTCAAAAAAATCAAATATGTAGTGATTTAAAGACGAAGGTGTACGACTAATAGTGCCTACAGAAATAAATTTATCGAAAACGTGTCTGTATCCTTGAGTAGAAGATATGTACATGGTTTCATTGTAAAAAATATATTTTAAATATATTTCTTAGAAACCACCCTTGTCTCTCCCACCAAGTTCGATTGACGGTTCCCAATTAACGACACGCAAGACCGAAGATCTCTTTAATTACCGTACGAGGATTTTCTAATCAGCAACATCTTCGAAAAGTGTAACTTCTGTACGAACGTCTGTTAACCGAAACGTAGCGAACGCAAAAGAATCAACGTTTGTCTTTTAATTAGAGCCACGCAACAGAGCAGAACGGTACAATGCTAATTAGCCGTTTCTTCGGCGATCCTTCTGCATCCTTTTGCCGGATGAATATTCATGGAAATCACTTCTTTTTCTGCCACCGAATGAAAACCACCTCTGATTAATTAACCGTCCTTGGAAGCATGTTCTTGATACTCGCGATCGTCGATTACCCGCCGCCGAAGTTTCACCTCCCTGGAAAATATTCGAATCGTATTCGAGAAAGAATCGTCCGCGCGAGAAACAGGTCCCGCAGACGGGACCAAGGTAAGACTCGAATAAATTATTCCATGCGACAAATATCCGTGTATTCGACTCGATACCGGGACGAGCAAACAGCAATCATCGCGAGAGACCAGTGATAAACCGTAGGATAAACATGGACAATTATCATTCAAGGTCGGAATTAGAATTTCAAATAATCCCCAGGACGAAGAGGACACGCGGCATGGTTACACCCGTGAAGGATGAATTGACTCGGTCCCAACGTCGTTTATTTTATTCTTTACGAGACTGGATTCAGTTAATCGCGAGACGGAGATATTTTGTAGGCCAGGAGCCTGATCATTCCATTAGCACGACCACTAAGGATTTACTGGATATTCCGCTTCCTACTTCGTCGGGTCGAGTTTCCAATGAACTTCTCTTGTTTTCGAATCTGGGCTTCGGACCCAACCGCTCCCCTCCACTGGCGGGCTCGACATTACGCGTATAAATTCTCGAGCCGCAAAGAGGACAGGCGGAGAATTCCTCCGCGGGCATTTAAATACTTTCGAGAGATAATTTGACATACAAATTGGGTTTTCAGAAAATCTATTTGAATAGAATTTAATTGATCTTGTGCCGTCGAAAAGACTGTTAAGAGATACTTTGTTATTTCATCCAGTCACGTTTAAGAAAGCATTCATAAATTATTTATTTGTCATGTCTAGACAGCGGAACTTTGTGAAAATGATATTTTTCAAAGTGATTTGTAAAGGCAGATGTAAAGATGGAATTTTCTTACGGATTATTAGTATGACAAAAGTAAGACAAAACAAGTATTAGTTCTGATATTAGATTTACTAATTTAATATTCATTATTTTACATTCATTACAAAATTAAATACTCATAGCATATAATTTTTATTAACAGAAATTGTAATGACAAAGTAACTTTTTAAAATAGAAGTACAAATTTTTATTACTGCCATGTTCTTAAGCATTTCAAGACGACTTCAAGGACATATTTGAACATTCTGTTTGAATAATAATTTGTCAAGTTCGGTTAGCGTCTTTTACCCATAACGTGTGATCCACGAGATAAAAAACAATGAAATTGTTTTGCTACTATTGCTCAAACAGGCGTTCCGAATATGAACGTTGAATTCGCCTTGAAATGTTTAATAATATAGCAATAATACAAACATGTGGTTCGATTAAAAAAAATTACATTATTGTTAAAATCTCTGTAAATCACAATTAAACAAAAATTCAAATATGTTATTACGTTTGCTCCTTAAAATCAAATAATTTTCACCTGAAACATGTTTTCGCATTTTCAATACTTATAGAAATAAGAGCGTGCATATACTTAAATCGTACGTACTATACAATGTTCATTCACTAGTGCGTGTTCATTCACTGTTGCATCCAGCCTATTTCACAGTAACAAATATTGGAAGTTATATTATTCCCTTACTTTTCATTCTATGTAGCAATTCTTGGCATTGAATGGAAATGATCATTAAATTTTCATGAAATTCGTAGTCTTTCCTCTCTAAATTCCAAAGCATTGTTTTCAATTGTAACAAGCTTTCCATTCCTGTACTTAAGTAGTATTATTTGTTTCGTTTAATAACTCTCAACCTACTGGTACAGTAATAACAATGCCGTTGGAAGAATGAAGTTCAGACGCTTCCAAATAACGAAGATTTACTTCATTAAGTAAACGAGAGTCGCGTGGAGAATCGCGTTCTCAACCAAGGTTTCCGCACTTCCGCGATAGATTTTCCCCGAGTTTTCTCTGAAAGCAAAGCCAGCCCTTTTTAATCCCGTACGATAAGCCGAGTTTCCAAGAAAGCAGACGCCTTTCTAATTTGCTGACGGAACGAAGGAGAGTTCGTTAGCGCGAGGTAATTGCAATGAAAAGTGCGCATTGTTCCGACGGGTCTCACGAGACGCTTCTTCGTCGGGTGAGTCGGGTCTCTTCTCACGGGGCCCTGTAGAAGGTCCTTCTTCCGTGATCCACATACAGTGCTTGCGTGTTGTAACAGGGGGATAATTCTACAGCTTCTGAAACCTGGCTATCGGGCGAGGAACGAGTCGAAGCATATCGGGCGCGTTCCCGAAAACGAGGTCTTTATAGAATCATCGCTTTCTCTTGTACATACATTCTTCCTCACGTTCCTTAATCATTCGTCCAATTCCATTCTACGAATATTCATCAATGATTCCCACGGTTTCTTTCCCCTTTCTCCTGACGGTTTAAGTATTGTTCTGACGTTTTCTCGAAATTTCATTGGCAACAGCAAGTGACAAGGAGTTACGATGAAATATAACGTTCGAATCGTTTCTTTCAATCCCATTCCCTTATCCTGAATAATAGTGATATGCCTGTTTATTGAGAATTTGTTTGCAAAATTTCTGCCATTCTTAATTCATTCGCAACATTGGACGGAATGGGGCTTACAGTTATTTTGACTAATTTTATGTTCGTATGACAGTCTCTATATTTCACCGTATTAGGAATAATATATGGTAATGTATTGATAAAATACAACATACCTGTAATTGTTTGGCTAATGTGAATGGGGGTAAGGAAATTCGATGATGGAATTAATACTTAAAATTTGTAAGTTTTGGAATGAAACTTTGAAGATTTTTTTCAAAGAATTAAATAGTAGTTTAACAACTAAGCTATCTGAATTGCTCTATGCACTTTGTTAAATATAATAATAATAACTATTATTATATTATTATTTTACGAGAATCTACACCTTGCTTTATGTTTTAAAAACAGTGAATTATCTCGAGATTTAAACCACATGTACCATTCTCCTTCTTAAATACTTCAAAAGTTGTTCCGGCTACTTAAAATCTTTCTACAGTTGTAAGCTGGTGGCATAAGACGATACGTGTGATTACAGATTACTATGTTATTTTATTTCTACGTGACTTCGTGAAAACCGTATTTATCTGGGTAACGCACGTTAATGTTATTCGTTTCACAAGATTTCGTTTTCTCTCGTTAATTATTATTATTAAAGACGTTTCGTTCAAGGAAAGTTCACGGTCGTCGTGCGTAAATGATGTTCGTCGGATTCAAGAAATCAAGGTCAATTGTATTCTATGAGACATAATTTCCATACACTTTGTTGGTGTATAGTCGCTCGATGCGTTTCATAATGCGACTTGTGCAGACTTCGAAAGTTATTCTCCCATCGGTTTTGCCGGCAATTTATTGGGAACGTTGTGTCTCAGCCGTGCATTGTCATTCGATACGTTGTCTCATTGTGTTTTAACAAAGGGCGAAGGAGACTTCTGTCAGCAGTTACATGCTCTTTGCATCATCGGCGTCGAAAGAGGTTCAAGCTGTTCGAGGAAACACGAGAATTTTGTTTCACATTCAGTAAAAGTCTCAGGGAAAATGATTTCTAAAGCAAAGTACACCATTTTCAGTAAAAAAAAATTAACTGTTTTACTGCACATCTCTTCTTTAAAATGGTCCAAAAACCACAAATTTTTCAGTAACATTTTTCGGTGAGGTATAAAAACAAAAAATTCTTATTAATTTGAATATACTGACTAAGGAATACATCTTTCAACTATTATGTTTAATTTATCCTCTATTGAGTTATCTTCTAGTCAGTCTTCATATTCCATTGTTTTTTAAACCAGACTTTAAAGAACTATGCAACATTGTAGAAATGTAGACACTGGAAAACAAAGTTAAAAATAAATTAAAAGTACAATTGTAAAACAGATATATGGACGGTACGTTCAAGAATTAAAAACATAGATTCCCCTTCAATTAACCCCCTCATTAAATCAAACAATTATTTAATAACCAGATCAATATCTAGTCTGCATGGCGCAAATATGCACGAGTCTTCGCTGAAAATGGCGGTACCCTAAAGTGATCAGCGTCAACGAACGATCCAAATGTGTTCAACGAGTTCCATGAACCGTGTGTCCATCGTCAACTGACAAAAATGGAACGAGAAGTTTCGGATACCGAAGGAAACTTCTCCAGAAGGTTGTCCAGCAACTGGGCAGAGCTACCGACAACTCTGAGAAAGAAGCAAAAACATCGACCAGAGATACTATCCCAGTTCTTCGATCCCTCGGAAGTGTCTGAAACCGATTCCCGGAAGATCGAGCCGAAACCCTTCAACAACGTCCAAAGAATCGTTCGTAGATCGGAGTTCCTGCGTAAATTCGAGTCGAATGACAACACCAGAAACTTCGACTATCGTCGAGAGGTGAAGATCGAGAGGAGATCCACGCCAGACTACGCTTTCTGTCGCGTAGATGAAGACTACAGGAAGCATTACGACGATCACGACTCGAAGTTAGGCCCACGACGGAAAAGCTTGAGTAATCTCGTCGGGAAATTCGAGCAGAAGAATTTCTCCGATGAAGATCGAAAGACGAACTCCCCGGACAGTCTGCTGGTGAAGTCCTCGGAATCAGATCTGAGCAGCGACGAGTATGGACAGACCGACGACTCCGGTGCCTTCCTCGAGAAGGCTTCGAACCGCGACAGAGGGATGAAGAGCGACCAGAGGAACAGGTTCATCAAATTCTTCGCGAAGGATGACTGCAAGAGGAAGAAGAAACAAGAGGAACGAAAGGTGTCCCCGGACTCTGGTCGACTGGACGTGAACAAGAACAATGTGAAGCAAACGTCGAGGTGCTTGGAGTCGAACAAAAAAGAGTCGAAAGTGTCCGGTCAGCAGAAGTTCGAGTACGAGAACATACCGAGGATCGATGTGTCGAAATTAGAACAGAAGTCCTTTCTTAGCCCTATAACTTCGACGGTGAGCTCGTTGAACTCAAGCAACTCCGATCGACCTCAGAGTCAACCGACCATCGAACAGTTGAGACTCGAAGAGGGTTGTCTGTTGAGAAACTCGAAGAACGCCAGCCAGCCGGGCCCGATCAAGAATAATGAGTCTCAGGAAATAAAGTATCGAGCTCAGTCCCCGGGTAAACAGAGGCAAAACTCGGAGGATTTACAGGTGAACGATCTGATCCAGGATTTTTACGACAGCGATCAGATCGTGGGTCGGATGAACGGTGAACGGAAAGTGTCGAAAATGGAGACAATCGCGGAGGAGAATCCTGACGGGAGCAAACTCAGTGTCCGAGAGATCCTGAAGAGGTTCGAGGAGCTGAGGACCCAGAACGAGACGCAGATCGAGGAGAAGCCGAATGACAAGACGCTCTCCACTATACAGGAGACCTTGAAGAAACTCGACGAGAAGGTCAAGAGCTACCAGGTCACGATCTCGATAAAATTCTTGTCCTCGATTAATAAATAGTCAGTAAATCTTGCCGACTTCGCGGAGAGATCAAACGTTTACAAGGCTCGTTGGTTTTCTTTTCTTTTTTTTTCTCGTAATTTTCTGTACTTGTACTTTGGTGAACGACGAAGACGTTTTGAGTGAAACTTTTCGAAAGAATTTTCAAGCATAATAATTGACGATTTTTATTCCTTTACTCACGATCGTCGGGCTTTTATTTCGCAACAGATCATCGAAAATTTCAAGCAATTAGCATTCTTTGTAACTTTGTACTTTCATTTGGTTCATTCGATTATTTTCGTGATTTCTTTTTTACCAAATTATACATTCATTCACTTCTTAATGCTTCTACCGACAGCTAATGTACTGTGATCTATTCTAATTACTACCTGAACAAAGACGTCGATGGAGTTGTATAACGCAGGAAATTTCTGTACGCAAATTTTTCGGTTATGTAATTAAGTTCATCATTAGATCATGCACAAGAGTTATGTAAAATCGATGCCTTTACAAACAATCTATGCAGTGTTCTAATTATAGGCACAGAGTAATAACAGAGGTTCTTTAACTGAATTTATATCATGCAGTACATCTCACAATTTAATTCTGCAGAACGGTGCACCTATTTCCTCATTCGCACTTAATTGTTCTCAAAGAATAGATACAGAATTAATTTCAGGAATTAAATATATCTGGATTAAATATATATGACCCAAAATGAAGACTATATTTCAATAGGCATTGCGTTTTTAAATACTTGTTTTTAGTATCCTATGTACTTAAATTGTACGTCTACTTTTTGCGTATTTGCCGTTTCTTAAAAACAAATCATATCAAAGCTGGAAATAATTGTATTCAAAGGGATGCAAACGTGAAGAATAAGTTAGAGGAGACCAAATCAAAGGTGCAAAAACCTTGTAATCTTGTAACCGTTCTATAAGAATTCAAAAAGAAACAAGTACAAGTGGTGAATACAATGGATTTACATTTGTTTGAGTCGGAACAAGATATAGACTTATCATTTTTACACTATTATATTAAAAACTAAACGACATGGAACGAAATAATTTCTACCATCGAAAGGAGTCAAAAAATTTGATATAAGAAACCTGTAAAATATAATTTTCTTTAAAAAGAGGAGTTAACACACTCTGGTTTAGAGCACTCCAGACATAGAGTATCGACCCTATACATACAAAACCTTCACGATCTATAGTTCCTAGATACCCATCATCATTATTACAGATACTACCAATTATATCAGTGTTTATATAACATCGAACGCCGTAAACGTTTCCTTGCTTCGCATGCAAAACGAAAAACGAAATTTCCCCACACCGCTTCCCGATGTTATCGCAGTCTCAGGTCGCAGTTAACCGGGAAACGATCGACTTGCCGTTGTCGGATGCGGTTTTCCATCGCGACGATTTACGCGCGTCGTCACTGATGTCGTCGAGGGACAGGGTCGTCAACTCTTGTGCTTTACGACCGATAAAATTTCATTTCCTATTAATCCGAGTCGCAGTGTCCTTGATGACGCCGCTGGCGCTGGGATCTTCCCTCCTCGCCCTGCTTCGTTTTACAAGTGCCGCGTGAAAATCCGTTTTTTTAGACAGTCACTCTGCCATCGGAATCCCTGCCCCTCTCTTCAGCAGCCGATTCTCAAAGACGTGAAAT
This sequence comes from Dufourea novaeangliae, assembly GCF_001272555.1. NCBI lineage: Eukaryota > Metazoa > Arthropoda > Insecta > Hymenoptera > Halictidae > Dufourea > Dufourea novaeangliae. Next base: position 2,333,014 of record NW_015373910.1, on the reverse strand, counting down.
CGTCGGAGTGAAAAACACTGTTTACCGTTATCCGGACGATACGAAGCATCGAAATGGAATGCAGAGGTTGCCCCGAAGCATCTCGCATAATCAGCCCTGTTTACGTCTCCACTGTCCAGGCGGGAGGGGGATATATTAGTAAAGCGATCGCCGGTGTAAAGGTACCGTAATTGAAGGCTACGCCGTGTGTAACGAGCGGAACCATTAAAAGTTTAAAGAGAATTAATGGTGCCATCTTAGAAGGCGTTCCTCGTCGGGCAATTAAGGTTAACGAACAATGAATTACGGCTTTATGACGGCTGAAATAGTGCATCCTTACCGTGACAGCCGTTGACGGTCCTTGGGCGTCTTCATTTTCTTTGGTATTTAGTATGGGTAAATAAGTAAATTATTGTTGATCGATTTCGTTGACGAGTTTATTTAGCTGATCTTTTCTAAATGAGAGTGATATAAGTTCTAATTGTCGTTAAAAATAGACGGTAAAGGTGGTAGAAATATTGAACTGGTCATTGGTTTATGTAGCTTTAACAATCGCATGGTGGTGCCTGGATCCATATAGACCCGAGTATTTAAAGACTTCATCTTAACTCATCAACTTATGAATCGTATTTAAGCTAAGAGTTGCTGATATTAAGTCACATAAAAATGGAGATCGTCTTTTCACGAGTAATAGAGAATTAGAGTAATAGAGATTTCAGGAGTAATAGAGAACCGCTGATGTACGAACATTAAACAAGTCCGCCTTCCGAGGATTATTAGTGTTTCGTTTAATTATATCTTGTTTGAGAATAGGAAAGATTCCCTAGAAAATACATGTATTAAAACGGTTGAAGTGGTCTTTAAAAAGTGAGTAAAAATAGTGTAGAATTTTTATAATATTTATTTCGAATATTGCAGTGCTTAACGGTTTGAATCTAAATATGTAGTGGTAGCGCTCTCTTACCATGCATTGAAATCTCCTGAACTGCATTTACAATACCATCTTACATGACTCACACTAGCCATATTTATTCCAATTTCATGCCTTCGAAATGCTTCAATTTCTTACTCTCTCATAAATACTGACATTTAGAGTTCTAAAAGTTGATATTTTAAAATTATTTATTACAAGAATAACACATGCTGTTAAGGTTAGAAAACTGTGACAACACTTCCTCGCGACACACTTTACGTTTAATAGACTGTACCTGATATGCGTAAATCTGCAAAACTGTTTCTCGATATGTAGGAAGTGAAATAGTTAATAATTTGTTATTCATACAACCTGTCACATTGGTATTAAAATTGATTTTATAAACAGGCCGGAGAAAATCAAGTGGATTGATGTGCTTATTAGTACTACACCGTAGCTATGTGTGTGCATGTCTTCCGCCATATCTCGATGCATTGACGATTATGTGGGTCAGGGTCATCATCTGCTTATCCCGCTTCCTCAGGTACATTCAGGTTTTGTCAGCGGAATCTTAGGTATTGATATACCGGGTGCTACTCAGTGACATCTTTGGAGAAATTGCTTGTTCGAAAAATTTCCACGGCAACGTTTCGTTTACAGTCGTTTACTTCTAAATGAAACTATACTTCTAATAAAAATAGACTAAACGAAACCTGGTTGTCATTGCTATAATAACTATTCTCGCGTTATAATCACATATAATTTAGGTGTCTCTGAAACTGACATGGTCTTTAACAGCAATTATTATGTGAATGTACAGTGTGGAAAAACACGCAAAACGTCCTCGTTAAAAAAAGATTTCATTTCATTGATTAAAATAGGCAAAGCTTTCGAGACCACACGTCTAATGACTATTAGTATTTTCATAATTACTAACTAAATTGTTTTAAGCAGTCAAATATTATCTTCAAGATTTAAATTATTTATAATTGTATTTTTCTTATTCGTAATAGTTTAAAACAAAATGCCTTGATTTCTAGTCCGTAATGCCCTAAATAGTTTTTTCCTTTCGAATAATAGCTGCTCATTACTCTCAAAATTACAGTAGATTGAGGATGATATTATTGCATTATCATTCCCTCAATAACGCCGGACTGTAGTCATATTCAAGAGAAAGACATCACAATTTACTAAATATATGTCAGCCGAAGCAAATAATAATAGCAATCAGTCGGCCCCATAAACTTTCACAACACTATGAACGTTCTCAAACTGCATGTGTAACGCGGACAAAACCAAATCTGTACCATTACAGATAAAAACACAACAGATTATTGAATCTATTGTCCATGAATTCTGTAATACTATTTAAGATTAAATATTCTTAACATGCAATTGCAATATTTACCATTAGATGAAGGGAATACTTATTTTAAAAACTATCTTACAATAAATGTGGATTTATGTAATTTTAATCGGAAGATCCGAATACTACTCTCGGTCGTATTATTAATTCAGTAATTAACCTTGCTATTCTCTTCGGGTCTATACATATAACCCACAATGAAGATTATATTGCAATAAGTACATTGTTTTTAAATATTTGTTTTTTGTATCCAACGTACTTACATTCTACGCCCATTTTCTGTGTATTTCCCATTTCTTTAGATGGGGATATTTCCCATTCATTCCCAAGTTTGAACTAGTTTTATTCGAAGGGATACAAACGTGAATAATATAGGAGACGTCGTGTCATATTTTTAATCACCAATAAACAAAGTTCCGCGATGAAAGCATCGATAAGTCTGTGTATTTAGTAAATAACTGATATTTATTGACGGTTCATAAGTTAAGAAATTTACAATTCCATGGTGGAAACGAGGAAAATGATATTTGTACCTCGGTAATCATGTTGTTCTTGGCATTCCTTCTCTGGATCTCGATCGCGTGCAAGGAAACCCGTTTTCTCGTACGCGAGATCGATCGATGGATCCAAGATATCCGTGACGGCGGCCGGTGAAAAGCAGGAAATGGAAGTCGAAAGAGAAAATGAATAATAGGAAAGGTCGAGAAACCTTCGTGTAAATCACTCGCGAAACCAGGGCGACGCTATCGCCTACATGCGAAGGATTTTACACTTGTAATTTACGCGGGCGAATGTAATTTCGATCGAGATTAAAACGAACGGAAAAACCGTGTCAACGAAACATGAAATCTCGACTTGTGATGTCGATCGGAACGATATTTCGTGTGTCTTTCCGTCAGTTTCATTACAGGAAGCGAATAATTATTCGCTAATTACTAATGTGTAATTGTCAAAATGTCACTAGCGATGTGGTTACGTGTTTTAATTTATATCGCGTAGTACAATTAAACGTCGTATAATTGTCACTTTCTTGGGAAAAAGGGAAACGATTTCCTTTGCCCTAGTTCTAGTTTTTCTTCTGTGAACGGTGTGAAAATTTCAATTTGTGGTCTTTTAGTCTACAAGTAGAGTCTGTTTAACAACTTCTATTGAAATTCTATCGCCAGAATTATAGAACTGTCAAGTTGAGAGAGAGTTCTCCATCAATTTCATAAACGTATTAAAATTCAACCACAGAAAGGGTCGATGAGATTGCAATCTTGTTAAAAATTTCATGAAACATTTGACTTCCAGGGATCAATATAATAATTACAAAAAATTACATAATATTACGACATAAAGGATACAATAAAGTTAATTTGTGATTTAATTGCAGGTCGATCAGAAGCCTCTGCACAAACCGAACCATCACGAGAACCACGTGTCCCAGATCACAAAATCGATCCAATCGCAGACGAATCACGGTTCTCTGAATCACGTCCAGTCCCACGGTCAATCTAATCACGTTATCTCGAATCACGAGAACCACGTGCCCGCGAGTCGTGTGCCGAACCACGTGTCGGCGGCGAACCAGACGAACCATCAGAAAAACCAGCAGAACCACCGGCTCAGCCCGAATCAGGAATGGCGGCAACCGGAAGACAACGGCCGGTTGCAAGAAGACGGTATCTACGAGAGCGGTCCAGTGGTCAACGACGGAAAACACTCACTTTTGCAGTACGCCATGTTGAACTTCAGGCAGAGCACGGAAAAGTTAGTACAACTCCTTCCTATAGAACGTCAAAATAACATTCACGAGCTTCGTTAGTTTACTATTCATCCGCTCAGATCATTTTTAACCCCTCATCCATTCCTCATTTTCCCAACTTAATTTATTGTCCGGTGTCAAATTGACAACAGTAGTAAAAAATTAATATTGTAAAGGGATAAATAGTTAAATTTGCAAATTTTTTAAAATAAAACGGAGTCTCAGCTATATTTACCTACACATGACAGAATAACATAATTTTTTAAGAATAACATGTGTCAAATTGACACAAAGGATCGATGAGGGGTAATATAGAGGGTAATTACTGATGTTTTCATTTTTATACACTCTTGATTCTAAACTCATGCATCTGTGAATTAAAAACAAATTAGGAGTAGTACGTTTTCTTTCCCTAAATGTTACATGCTGTACACTGTAGGCTAATATCAGTAAGTACATATTCGAAAGTAAAACATATCAGGACAGAAGATCCCCTTTAAGATTCTGTTCTACGAAAAAAAAAAAAAACACCCACACCGAACCGAGGCACAGTAATAAAAGGGAAATTAATGTTTAAGACTAATTGGCCTCTCTTACGCAAGAAACGCTAGACGGCCGTGTTGAGAAAGCATAACGCACTGCAGTTCTCAGAGTAGCATCGACCATCTTAGTGAACGCGCGGATAACCAGTACGTCTCCTCTTCTTTGGGCATCTTTCCGCGATCCGCGAGTTACCGTTTCGAAGCATTTCATGCGTTACCTGTTACGAATCGATTTAACGAAGTTCAAACCATTTATAGAATTTTAAAAAGTTTGGAATTTCTGTCGCAGTTTTCCCAGTGCAACCAGAAATCAGTGAAATCACATTAAATTGGAGGATTTTGAGATCAACACGACTGTTATGTAGTAGGTAGCGAAAAGTGTATGGAAATCGACGCCATTTCTAATCAACGATTGGATTCACGTATTCTTTTGTAAGAATATATTCTAACAATTTATGTGAACACTATACAATTATTGCCACTTGTATGACACATTGTAGTAATGAATTTTTGATTGGTCGAAGAGATGTTTTGCTGTCGAAAAATGGAAATTTTTTAACTTGTTTAATTCACTTTTATGTAGGTAATAACCTATGTATTATCTGGAAGATGTTCTGAATAATATAACAATTGCTTTTTCCGTAATAAAGTCGTGAAGATTACATTAATCAGATGCTGCTTCGGTGATTTCAATGCGTGGTAAAATAACATCTCCGGGCCGCACGCTCGTATTGTCAGTCTCATTATGTACCTGCTTAGTTCACCGTGTGTGGCAAAGTAGGAAGGTTCTATTCTAGTTTAACAATCTAAAGCTGTACTTCATTTTTATATTAATAGTAAATACAATAATGCATTCGAAAAAAAAATCTAAAGAATTCCACGTGAATTTGAAAATGAGTGAATTCAATGTATGTAACCTATATTTATAGTTTTAAGTTAAAAATAACATTTTATATAAAACTATGAGCTACACTAAGAAATGATAGAAGCGTGTCAGATGTAAAAAACGACAGAACACGGTTTCAATACAGAAATACAAAAATAGATTTCAAATACGGTAACAAATAGACTGCGAGACGAAAACTACGGTAAAAACAAAAACGAACGTGCAGAATACGTAGGGTCGAGTTAAAGAAGAATCATTAAGACACCTAACTAGAGTATAGATTTTCTAGACATGACTTTGACAAGTGACGACCACCCAGCCAGTACTCTGAACGGGACTTTTTCCTCCTCTGTAACAACGTCCTGCAATGGATAATCCATTTACGGCCACGTGCTCCACCGGCAAGACGTTTTCCGTTTTGGAACGCTATTACCCGCGTCGCCTCCGAGTCCCGTTCCTTCATTAAATTGATCCTAACAGTCGTCTTGCGCAATTAGAGCTTCGTACGATCACGTAACCGATAACGATAACACGGCAAAAAAAAATATTTAAACAAATCGAGGTTTCATTATGTGTATTCTGTTCGGTAGATTCGAGATGTTAAAGACCGCAGATGGCTCCATAAGCGGCTCCCTTAAAGTCATCGAGTCTCTGAAGAGCAAGAAGAAAAGCAAGAAGAGTAAAGGTCAACATGACGGCGCAGAATGGACCTGGAAGGAACAGGTGGACCTTGTCAAGTACTCACCTGTGCCAATAGAGCAGAGTCTATTGAGGCTGGACGGTGATTTAAGCGCGCTGGCCATCGAATGCTTTCTCTGTCTGATGAGGTACATGGGTGACCAACCCTTGCCTCCAGATACCAGCGAAGTCAAATGCGTCTACACCATTCTGATGGTGAGTATTAATTTATGTATAAAATTGTATTTGAAACATTGGGAGCAGTTCAAAGTTTGCATTTCTTATTCTGCTATGTAAACCGAATACAGGATTCCTGGAGACTATAGTAATTAGCAATTTTGTTAAAGTTTTAGTAGGTAGGTATCTAGTACCGTAACAAAATTATCCTTGGGTGTAATTGACTCCTAGAAAGTTTCATACTTTCTTCAGCTTCAAATAAGAATCGGTATAATGAAATGTGTCAAAGAAATCTCTATATAGGACAGTCCAGAATCAGAACAATATCTTGTTATAGTTGATATAACTGTTGCCTGTAGCAACAGAAATGTGCGGTTTCCCTTGAATTATCTCATCAGTCTCCATAACACGTTCTCTAAAGAAAGTACACCTCCAAGTTCCTAAATGATGCGTGAAGGTCTCGTTAACTAAATCGAACTTCTTTTCACGATTAAAAAAAAGTGAAACTTTACCTCAGGGTTGGCAATTTGATCCACATCTCCTCAGATTATCACCTAAAAACTTATTATACAACATTTCAAACATTACCTAAAGAAAATTATTATGATCAGAACAAACCCAAATTATATTAAATTCCACACGATCGAAGTTCCATTTCTTCATGTCGTCAACATCTCCACTGCTACGTTTATTCAAAAAAAGAACGATCTTCCGACGCGTTCGAAGGACAATCAACGGTCCTCTCGGTTGTAATTATTCCTGAGGCGTTAATTCTCCAAACAATTACCGAGAGTGAAACACAGCTTTCTCTTCTCCTCGCTGATGAATCTGCGAGTAATCAAACCAACAACTTGACACCAAGAGACTCCCTTCACACTGTGCATCGACTGTGTTGCAGCACTGTCACAAATACGAGCAGCTCCGCGACGAGGTCTACTGTCAGCTGATGAAACAGACGACGAACAACAAGAGCCCGAATCCAGACAGCTGTCAGAGGGGCTGGAGGATCTTCAGCATCGTGGCTGCATACTTCACTTGCAGCGAAGGTTTGAGACCTTACCTGACGAAATACCTGGAAACCGCGGCGTACGACAAGAGAAGGGCCTATCATGGCACTGCCACAGTGTGCCTGCAGAATCTTAGGAAGACTGTTAAATACGGAGGAAGGAAGAACGTGCCCAGTGTCGACGAGATCATGGCGATCAGCGCGGGTAGAAACGCCAAGAGACAGATTTATAGATTACCTGGAGGAACGGAGAGGGTTATTAATACGAAATGTACCACGGTTGTGCAGGTCAGTTTGAATACTCTTGGTGTACCAATTAATGTAAAAATTACTTAGGTGTACCAATAAGTAATCCACTACTTTTTAATACTTTTAAGTACCTTCTAGGTCTGTCGTTGAGTAACAATGTAGCTTGCAGGAAAGTCACTATGAATATAAATTAGACAGTATAGACCCTTGACTTCTGTAGAAATTAATATCGATTTTGTTAAGAAATAGTGGATTATTTAATCGGTGCACATAATAGTTATAGTCTGGATTTTGTGCGAATACAGCAGATGAAACTAATAAGTGAAGAATATTGAAATTAAAACTCTGAACCGTAGAGCCAGAGTGTATTAAGTCACGCTTTTCACTCGTTAGGGGAGAACAAATCAAAGGCGCGAAAACCTTGTAACTTTAGAACCGTTCGGTAAGAATTCAACGAAAAATATTCGATACTTTCGAAGTATTGAATGGACTTCAGACAAGTCTTGATACGTAGAAATGGTGAAGATTGGTATTAAGTCTTCTATGTGATGGACTTTACACTGTTTAGCTCGGAACAAGATGTTGACTTAATATTTAATACACTCAAACTCTAGGGCCCAGAATTTGCATGAAATTTTATTCAGAATTCAGTCTTGTAGTAATAAGTTTTTTCCAAATTTTTGTCACAAGTTACATTCCTAAAAATATGAAATTCAAACGTCACATTTTTGATAAGTTTTGGGAGACGGAAAATTAAGAAGTAGGTATTGTTTTTTGTTAATGTCATGTGTAATAATTATTTCTTTCCTGGACAGGACGTTATCGAAGAGATGTGTAACGTAATATCCGTAAGACATCCCCACGAAATGGACGAATTTTCATTGTATTGTATCGTCGATGGGGATGCATTCACCATGCCCTTAGCTAGAGATGAATACGTGCTGGATGTAACGACAGAACTCCATAAGAATCATCAAGTCTTCTATTTAATATTCTGCAGGTAATTTATCATGTTCCAATCTAGTATCTAAATATCACAATATTTTTTTATCATTTATTAATTTTAATCCTAGTCAGTGTATAGAATTTATATGCTTCTAGAAACATTATCAATTTTAAAATGTTGCCTTTTTCATGAAAAACGTACTTTTTAAATTTAGGTCAGTTTGGTACTACCCTCTCAGATTGGACGCACCGCTGTACATAGAAGTTGTGTTCAACCAAATCGCTCCAGATTACTTGGAGGGTCTTCTACTTGTTCTGCCTGGAGAACATTTACCTCAAGAAGTTGTAGTAAGTATCTCCTAAAATTATAATGGTCATTCTACAGTGTGCCCAACTGAAATGATTAATGAAATCAACTTTCATGGAACAATCATTTTATGATAGTGGTTCATGAATTTTTTCAAAATTAAAATTATCACTTTTATTTTTTTCAGTACGATATGGCGCAAATAGCAGCCCTTCTACATAGAGCGGCAGACATGACGCATGAGCCAACCACTAAGGAAATTAAATACTTATTGCCAAAACCGGTGCTAAGTTTGAGGGAACCAAGGCCTCAACAGTGGTCCAACATGGTTCAGCAAGCGTGGAACAATGTGCAACATAACACTGTCGCTGCCTGTAAAGCGCAGGTTCTTGGTGAGTACTTCATTTAACGCAATAGAACCGACATTAACTGTTATTATTTTTGTCCTATTAGAACAATCATATTATAGTGTTAAGAGCGTTTGTGATCCCAAATTAATGTCATTAAATTAAAATCACATACTCAGCAATTTTAGTTTCTAAAATAATTTCTTTTTATTCATTTGAATAATAATGATTTTATTATATTGAACTTCGTTCGTCTATCGAAAAATAAAGGATATGGAAAATAATACCGGATTTGTTTATTTTCCAGAAATTTTATGGAAGTGGCCGCTATTCGGGTCCAGCTTCTTCGCCGTGAAAAGAGTGCCTGAAGGAAAGGAGAAGGGCGGCGATCACATTCTTGCGCTGAACAGACATGGAGTGCATTTTATTGATTTAATTACTCACGTAAGAAATTTCATATTATTCAAAAATTATCCTATCGACTTTCAGTTATTCACTAAATTCAGTTATTCACAATTATTACTGCGATCTCTACATTACATTTCACTTTTTATTATTTCAAATTCAGTAATTTTGTTTCATTAAATTTCATTCAAAAGTTTATGTTCAAATGCATTCTCGATATTAGTAGCAACTATGTCTGAATCATTGATTAGACAAAATTTTGTGTTTGGTAGTTTTTCCTCTTGAATCCACCTTGCCTACATAATAAATAAACTACGGATTTTAGTCATTTATAGCATGCACGATAATTCAGATTACAGTTATCTGATACTCAATACTATAAGATGTATAACAAAAATGAATGGGGTTTTTAGTTTACTTAAAATCATAGAGAACTTTCAATAATAAAACCAAATTCTTCGTGGATTCCAATTTTCATAAACTATACCACAACAGTCTATATTTGCCTAATCATTTTCAATCTAGTAATAAAAAATCCTGTAGGGAATAACATAAATAAGATGTTATACAAATTTGCAGGAGACGCTGTATCATTACCCGTACTCCGAGGTGATATCCACCCGGAAAGTAAAGTCCGAGGAAGGAACCCTTTATTTGGACATGAAATGCGGTAATTTGATGCAGCAACGCATCACAAGGCTCCAGACCGAGCAAGCTCACGAAATTTCGCGGTTGATTAGACAATACATCACAATGGAACAGAGAGCTACCAACAATCAAGGCGCTGGAATTGGGTTTGGAATGAGATAAGGCCATTCAAATTTTCCTTGTTGTCGATTAATTAATCGTGAAATATTGTACATACCTATTTAAAGGAACAAAGTATGAAGGAAAAGAAAAAGAAGAAAGGAAACGTGTCTGAAGGAGTCTGTGAACAAAGAATATTTGAGAAATTTTTATACATATCGTTTGTTGCTTCTTCGATCGTGCTTCTTGCTCGTTATTAATTTTTTTTGTTCATGAAAATACAAAATACAGAAATAAATGTTCACAATTCCGAAAGTAAAAGGAGCACGAGACGAAAAAGTTCAACAGCGATGGAAAAACAATTATGATGTTTAAAAACGGTTTTATCGATCGTGATTCCGAAAGATTGCGAGGTTTCGCGTTTCACTCTGTTGTTATTTATTTATTAACGTAGAAGGGAATTGTAAAAATTCTAAGGCGCCATTTGGATTAATATTTATCGGGAGGAAACGCGGGAAAGAATTTGTTCTGAATAGTCTTTCGATTTGTAAATATGTTTAGAAAGCCTTAGTGGCAGAAACGAGGAACGAACACGAGGTTTTTTCACGAGACGAAACAAAGAAATACGTAACTTTCTTTTAAAAGCTGACAAAGTGTCTCCGTACACTTCCCTCTTGTTGTAAGAACTCTTTGATCTTGATGTAGACGGTCAACGAATTCTCGAAAATATACAGTAAATGGTACACTTATATCTCGATTCAGATAAACAGTAATCGTTGCGTTTGTGTGAATGCACCGACGAAGAGTTACGATGAAGATTAAATGCAACGTTTAATATGCATTGTCATATAGGATAAGACGATCTAGTTACACCATAGACGTTTTCGAAACGAAAACTGATGGTCTTCTATGCCAACGTGAATCGATTTGTATGTAACACGTGGAACACGTTGACGTACAGAAGGAAGAAGAAGAAACGAATGCTCAAGTATCTAAGCAAATTATTCTCGGCTCTGTAAATACGCGTTTAGAAACGTTTTAGAAGAGATGATCGATTGATCGAAGGAAGAGGACGACGGTTCTGCGAGACGAGAAATGTTTATAACAATCTCGATTGTTGGGTCGAACCATGCAGGACACGTTGATACTCGGGATCACTGTTACGTCTTCCGATTGATTTCTTTTTCTTCACGATCACGACGACGAGCTTCTTCGGTTCAGGACGAGGAAATCGTCGATAGTGTGTCGCGAATTAATATTAATACGATGGTTACAAATAATTCAGTCTCGGTGTAGAATCGTTTTATTTATACGAAAACATGAGAAAAAGAAACAATACGGTACACGAATGATGTTTTTTTATAATGTAAATCCGATAAAAGACTAATCTCTAACGAGTACGTTATGATGGAGACTAACAAGTTGCGGTTACATGTTATCATAAGGAGACATTATTATTAATAACTGTACGTATGCGTATCGATGTGAACAGTGGTGTTAAACTTTATATTAAAATTTCTACATATATGAAAGTGTTGTAATATGGTATCTTTCTCTTTTTCTTTATTATCTTGCAGAAACAAAAATTTAAGGGAAATTCAATTTATTTGTTGAGTTTGATTAGTAAGAAATGAAATACAGTACTTGTTAAACGTAAATCTGCGTTCTGTTAGGTATTACGTTACAAAATACAAATTTTAAATTGTTTCACGACAAATTAGCATTCGTTTACTACAATAACTCATTAATCCAAAAAGTAATGATGTATTTTTATATACATATGAATACATGTTTACATATTGATACATGAAGGCAGTGATTGAAAGTAAAAATCATTACGAAACAATAAACCATCAAAAAAACAAACTGCACAATAAATACGATTGGACTATTGACACTAAGTAATGGATAAGCAGAGGTATTCAACCTGTTTGAAGTCCCTTAAAATTTAGAATAAAAAACAAACATGTTTTCTATAAAACTGAATAAACAATCTCAATACTTACAAGTAAAAAAAAGACATTAATATACCATCGAACAAAAACAAAATCAATGAAACTTGAATAGTCGTTTTTCCTTTGGTTCATAATATCTAGACTTTGGAATGAATGATTTAATAAATTTATCATTTTATTTATTGATTGCTTAAAGTCTCTGGTAAAAAATATATATTTAATTTGGGTTTTCATAAAATAGCAATAGAAAATCTCAAGCTCCATAAACATCCGTAATCTAGTAATGTAAAATTCTGACGACTGGCAAGGTTTTCAGTTTCATGTCGTAAGATCGATCGCTGGTTCCTTCACATGTGATCAATTTTTTGCATGAATAGGACTACTACCAGGTGTTTTCGTCTTCGTTTCGTGAGGCCAGTTATTAGCAGTGTGTCGAACGTAACCAGGATCAGTCGGTGAAGAAGGCACTCGAGTTGCGGCCGTTTGAGTACCGGTACTGGCCGTTCGAAGGGAACCGAAACACTCTTCGAGCATTTCCATTTCGTCTTTGATTTTATCGTAAGCCTTCCCGAAACCCTTTGGAGGTGATGGAACGTTGAACGAAACGTCACGATTCTTTTTGTGGTGGGGTGAACTGCCTCGCATTCGAATTGGCACGTTATCGTACTGACTGATGTCCGAATACCTGTTGATTTAATAAAGAAATAATATATGATTAAATGGAGAATGATCATTTAAATGAACAAAAGAAATTGTACACAAAAGTGGAACACAGAATTTGACATGGAAGAAGTTTAAACATTCAGTGACATCAAATTTACCACGCATAAGGGAAAATGAATTCGCACCCCCGTGAGTCGAACAATAAAAGTGGATAAGTTAAAATTTCCCAATTTTCATTTCATCGCATAAAATATCTTCCAATACGTCAGAGATGAGTAGAAATTATCACACATAACTTTGATTAGTTAATTCTTAGTTTGATGCAAGATTGCTATATCTTGACAGCTGGCGTTGCCTGCAAACCCAAGCCAAATTTGGAAACAGGTGGCTATGGCTTTTTAGACAACGTTTGTCGATATTTGCTGGTAATTTGCTCGAAACTTGTACACAACTGGTTATCAGGGATATGAACTGCTATATGAATGAATCAGTTTCTTTTCACTCTCCTAAAAAATTGCACGTGTTCGACATGTGACACCTTTCATGCAGGGGTGCGAATTATTTTATACAAAAAGTACGTTCACATTCAAATTTTAGTTGTATTGTTTTCTATTTTCTATTACAGCTTGCAGTGTTCTTACTGTACAAATATTACAATATTTAACACGAATTGTACTTTTGACATTTGAATTCGTATTATATGACGGTCACCGGTGACCGATACAACATGAACGTAAAATTCTGTGCCGATCACCAGTGACCGCCATGACATTAGAGAAAAGTCGTATAAATGTAGTAAGTGATATTAGTTTACAATATACAGTAAACGATCGATGAGAGTTTGGAACTCGTGACCGCTTTGGATTTTTGGTTTCAGTTTTTTCAATTAAGTTCCTCAATCTGTTTTTTGCCCGAAACCGAGCCTTGATAGCTCGCCTTTGTATTTTGTCGAACATAGAAAAGGACAACGAGTGACAAACACAAAGAGAAGCCTGACTCTTAACTTCTGTTTACTCTGCTCGGTTGCGCGCCTGCGACGCTCTCGCCGTCCAGTGGTTACATTGTAGACGCTGCGGGATGGCTCTATCCCACTCGGTCTCCATGTGTCCCGTTTTGCTCTCTTCGTTACTGGTCCGATTGTGTGTATACCGTTTCGGCCAATAATGAAAATACACGTGACTGGAGGTCAGTGTGACCACCATTAGTACTTTCGTACTATGTACCCTAGTACTTTGTTAAAATTTTTTAGTGTTCTAGTACGTGCATCAACAAATTCAGTACTTTCGCCCTCCCGAATAATAATAACAACAACAACAATAATAACATGGGAGTTAAATATGTCCCATATATCACATTCAGTGAAAGAGTGAAATATGTGTGATTTCCCCTTTTTTCCTCTCTAATCCCGTACTCACATCCGTAGTTTCATTTAACAAATTGTATTGTTATTAAAATCTCCGTAAATAACAATTTAAAAAATTCAAATATTCTATTAAGTTTTCTCCACGAAATCAAACAACTTTCATATGAATGTTCGCAATAATTATTACGAGATTTACACTCAACTATTTTGCAAATTAGATGTATAACGTTATTATTAAATTATAAATATTTTACATTCATATACGTCATATTATCGTTAACGTAACTCAGAATAATCGTCATTATTAATAATTTAGAATATTGTACATCACACTACGTTGATGTATAACATACTAGAAGTAATAATACCATCATTATTTTAAATGTGCAACAACCCGTGTTTGTAATGTATCATAAGCCAAAATGAAAGAACCCAGATAGCACATGACGCCTTGAATACGGCTTAAAGGCGCCTTAGACCTAAAATAGCCGTAAAATGGGCGTCTTTAAGGTGTCATGTGCTATCTGGGAATATGAATTGTTAACCCCTTACACATAAGTAACATGATCGAAATTATATCGTGCTTGGTACCATTTAATCAGAAAAATCTCACCAATATGTTAGTAAAATTTTCATTAACAAAGAACCGAAAATAAGAAGGTTTCATTGTTGCATTATTGTTGTCTCACCGATACCCGTGCATTTAATTTTATTCTCGGCTCGTGAAATGGAAACCGCTGGCGTGTTACATTACTCGCTTGACTGGTTCCACGGCCTCCCCCTTCAGTGGTGGGGATGAACTAGGAACTCTCATCCGGTACGTCCTGTCGAACTCTCATCAATCCTTTACTGTATAAGCACTGAAATTTATTAATACGCTACTTTGCATAAATTTCAGCCTACCTGTAAGAATCGAAAGCTTCGTCGACATCGTGCTCGACCTTCATAATCTTCACACCAGGATTGACAACCTTCGCGAACATAGTTTCACGTCTAGCGTCCATTTCCGTTGGAAACCGCGGCGTATCCACTTCGTCCACGGGTCGTTGATAGATGTCCTGAACTTTGTATACAACTGTAGGCATCTCATTTCTGTGATCTATCGTGTACGAGTCCCGTTTCCCATTCTTCTGCATCTCAGAGCTTCGAAATCTCTGCGAATCTCTGAGAGCTCGTCCATTCTCAAAGTTCTGCGTGTACTCTCTCCGATCCGATTCCTCGCGTACGTAACGCCCAGTTTCGTCGTCTCTGTGCGCCCCTTTCGATGTAGGACGATCGTGTTCCCATCCTCGAGGATCCTCGGACACATCTTCAGGTGACCTTTTCTGGTGACGTTCTTCTGCTTTCTCGAAGCCGTCGTTGACAGCGCCGTCATCCTGGTTTGAGACTTTAGGGTTCGATTTTGGAGACTTTGATTCTTTTTCAGTGGTTAACGTCGCCGCCACTAGATGCTTTGCTGTGACATCGTAACAGAGAAAAGAATTAGTATTCTTTTATTTTTCAGCTATTATTTCTATAATATATGCTTTAACTTCAAGAAGAATAATTATAATACAGTAAATCGTCGATGACTGTTAGAAGGCTCTTCGACATTGACAAACAGAGGTTCCCAGGTGTGACACTGACTTTTTCATGAGGTTTAGCATAGTGATAGAATATGAAATTTTGAAGCCAATGATACTTGTTTCAACTGCATATGGCCATTACTTTATGGAATATTTAATGTTCAGTTTCGAGAAGCCTTCGGACACTCGTCGAGAATTTCCTGTACTATTCTTTTACTTTTCAGCGATGGTTTCTATATTCTGCAACTTCAAATAGAAATTTTATTAATCACTGTTGGGTAAGAACAAACTATTTCGCTAGCAAGACGAAAGGCTATTAACCATTTATCTACTGGATTCTTTTACTCTAGTTCTGTATCAGATTACCTGTTTTATTTTTCAAGTGTTCTGCCATACCCTGAACCTTCTTCTTAGGCGTGCCCATCAATAGATCAGCGATGAATACTAAAGCTGTCACTAAGCACAGAGCCCCAAAGACTGCGGCGTTATCTATCAGATTCTCAGGGACGTTCTCAATAGAGGCCATGGATAAGGCTCCAACGATGCCAAAAAGAATAACACCAAGTCCGAGGAAGAACAATTCCTTGAATGAAAAAAAAAAACCTTTAATTCCACACTAACAATAATGATTAAGTATTCCTTCCTTGCACACAATTTTAAATACCTCTATTGTCCAAATTTCGACAACAAAAACGAAAGAAATGCTGCCAAAATTTGTGATATTAAAAAACTCACAATACCCGTTGCCGTTCAATTCTTTCAATAGATAACAAAATTGTCTCGTAAATCTAGTCAATCATCACGTTAGTTCACATCGTAGGCATACTATTACAAAAATTATCTATCGTTCGTGGTGTCCCGGTAGAATTCAAAGATTCCTTTCTGATCCGCAACGCCGACAGGTCCCAACCTTTTTCAATGCAAATTTCATTCATCGCAGATAAACAAAGAGATTTGCATATTCAGGAATCATCGCAACTCGCCTAGCCTCAGCTATGACTCATTAAATAAGTCACAGGAGCGTACACGCGTTACGTGGCTCGGTGGCCATAAGCCAAGGATGCGGTTACGTGCTGTATCTTGCGACTACGCCGTGTTAAGGATGCCTGGGTAGCCTTGGCCGTCAATGACAGATCCTACCTGGACTCGTTGCACCGTCGATATTCTCACGGTATCGTTCAGGTGCGTGCTCTATTTCGAGACGGTTTCTCGTCCATCGCCGTGGCCTGTGTGTGAATTAACATAGGGGAGGGAAGAAAAAAAGATCCTTGGAAAGAGAGACTTCTCTGTAAGTGTGCCTCAAGAAGGTGCTATTCCATTCGATTATTATGCTGATCGGTTGCGCGTAATGAACGAGGCGTGTCCCAGGTGAAACGATTCGCACCAGGAAGGATATATTGAGAACGTAATATGTAACGATCGAGATCGCTATCGTGAGACTGTGAAATCTTTCGCCTTGGAAATACTTCTGATTTTAATTGCAGAGGCATTTCATTGATTTATCATCGGGGTAGAGTGGATATTTTTGCAAATGTTCGTTGTTGTTTTGCCATAGATATTTACATACAGTGGAGCGCGTTTCTTTATTGAATTCTTTGGATTTGAATGTAATGAATTAGTTTGAAAAGGGTATAGCTGAATAAGGGGGTCAAAAGTGCCCTTGAACCGTTGAAGAAATCGGTTTTTGATTTTTAAAACTATGGCGCACCCTATCAAAAAATCTGCAAACAAATAAGGATATTACTTAGTATAATAATAATAAGGTACTGTGAAAGGATAAATGTTGTGCCTTTAAAACTTCAATAAGAACAAAACTTTCTTCTGAATTTTTTAGCGTTTTAAATTTTTCGTAATTAGGATACTCAACTAAAAAATCGCAAAAAATTCTCTAACACGTGCCCCGGTAAATACTGTCTATTAGATTTTTTACAGAATTTTTGCGTATTCTTGAATAGGAAAAGTTGAGGAAAAATCGGCAATCCGAATTTTCCTTATTACTACCCTTCTGGTCGAGATAGAGGATTGAAACTGGGCCGAAATTTTTTTTTCTTGACAAGGTATCGAATGATGTAACACAAATCGAAATCGGTCTAAGGGATTTTTGACCCCCTTACTCTGCTATACTCTTCTTCTATTTTTAAAAGTGTTTGCAAGCTAACTGCAAAGCAGATTTAACTGTTTGTAATGTTATTAAAATTTTTCGAAGTATGGAAGTATGGATATTTGATCAAATTTTACTTTTCTTCAGACTATATTTTTTCGTAGAACGGATCGATGCACTTGCAAAGTAGGTATAATTATACATAGGTGTATCAATATCTAATTCACTATTCTCGACAAATGTACCATATATTTTGAAGAAAATTATAAACTTCTGCTTCCTCAGTAACACACGTTCTTTTCTCCAGCAACCTATGCCATTTTACCAGGAAGAAAGCGTGACAGATATGTATGTATCCTGAATTCACTTGATATCACCAGCTTGTTAAAAGATAGTGGATTGCTTATCGAATAAAATATAAAAAGAACTTAGGAAAATATGAATAACATACGTTTTCTATCATACAGCAAAATTTCTTCAATTACTCATTGTAATATAATGTTTCAATTAAAAAACTGCAATATAATAGAATAACTTAGTTTCCCAGAAACGATCATAATTTCTATATAAATTCGCATGTTTATAGATTATTTTATAGAGACCGCATAAAAGAATTATTTCGCGTATTAAACGATTGATAAGTTTAAAGTGCCTAAATAGGCATTCTATTAGTTATTGTTTAAATTGTTTAAATACACCACGAAAGTATAAAATCTGTAGTTTAATTGCAGCATTTAGAGATTCAATTCACACAGAATTGTAATGATCACGTGAATGAATTATTTCGTCAGTGGTTAAATTTTTGAATTCGCAGTATTCATTGAAAAGAAACATTTATGTTTGATAAAAATCGGTGTCCTCGAAGGACACCGCGTCCCGTAAAGGGGAAAGAATATCTCCGTGAGCTCAAACAATGGGACTATTAAGGACAGCAAGGTCTCGTATAATTGTTACGGAAGATGAAATTAACAGTTCCTAGAGTGCACGTTGAATTCTCGCTTGTGTCGCAATGTGGTACGCAAAAAGAAACGAAAATGGTAAATTATTACCGTCTTTCGGCCAGAAAGTTCTCCTGTAGCAGCAGCGATCAGAAGACCCGTTGTTATTATTATGTAACCACCGCAGGTCGCAGTTGCTAGTGCGGCGCCTAGAGTAACAGAAAAAGGTTAATTGTATACTTTAAATGAGAATTTATTATAATTACTTATTCCTCAATGACTAATATACTGAAATATACGTGCAATTTTTTCTTAGCGGATTTTATGTAATTAACAAACTCAAGAAGGTTATACAATTTTATAGACTAGAATTAAATGGAAAACAATTTTTTCGATCAAGAATATTGTTACGTTAAAAATTAAGCAAGAACACCAGTAGACATTATGTTACATAAATAGAATTTTTTATTTCATATGTTTTAGGTACTCATTCTAGATATAAAATAAATGTATAATATCATCAGTTAACTGATAAACAATCCGGTAGATAGTAATTGAACGAATCAAAATTAAGTTTATACAATTTTTTACATTCAATAGACAGTTATTTTATTCGTGAGAAAAGGGGAAATCCAATAAACGAGTTTTTTTGTTAATAAGGAGAATTCATTGAAGGTGCATAATACTTTCTTCATTTTATTAATAAAGAATAATATAAGAGGATAGAATGATATAAAGATACTCGAACCTATTGCACCCCACGTCACATTATTCAAAAGGGACCATTCCCTGCTTCGACTCCTCAAGTAGTGGAATACTCTTCGACTCTCATCATCGGTCACCCTAAGTGCTACCACACAAGCAACACAAAGTATCTGCAAGTCGAATTTCCAATTATCCTAATGTTATTTAAACGAATGAAATGAAAGGAGAGAATAATTTTACATTCAATCTTTCTGCACGATCGTTTCACTGCACTGTAATCCTTTAACCACAGGTGTAATTACGAGTAATTAATTGTGAGAACGTTCAAAGGTATAATTATCTTTTTTGTCTGAAGAACAAGAAATTGAATCAATTAAAATCTTTACATTGGAATGTAGATGCCATGTACGATAGAAAAAACAGATTTACATTCTAAATTGTAAAGAAGAAGAGGCTCTAATACATTAATAGTAACGGAATTATTTCATTTTCACGCACCACTTCGATGATCCTGATGAACACCTTCCGGTTCCACATATTCCCGACCGAAAATATGGCGATCCTCGCGAAAATTCAAATATAACAACGATGCTGACCTCTTTGCGCAAGTTCCACTCTTGTTCGTCGCATTACGGGGAGTCTCAGGCTATTAACGAATTATCCTTTTACGAGGTAGACAGGTAGATGTTACTGTGCTGCGATTTTGAAACGAGACGTCATTATTATAATTCACCGAGGCGAACAGTTCAACGCGCGTATTTCAAAATTTATGTGTTTCAAGAATTTACTTCAATTAATCGTATCACAAATTAAATATTTCCAAACATCTAACACTTTAAACTAGAAATATTTACAATCATTTTTTTTAATCGAGTAATATTGAAAGATGCAAATTATTATTTTAACGGTTTATTTTATTATTATTGAGAGAAACACACTTCCCTTCACTCTCGAATAAAATAATCGAATTGCACAAGCGAATTTTCCATCGTTACTTCCACTATCTCACATCCAAACTGTTTAACACTTTTCTTCCTAAGATGTGATCGATATCTCTAAAACCGGTGAAAATCAGAAGAAATGAATTTGAATTACCGGTTCATGGTGTACAATATCGTCGAAGATAGATCGATCAGACGCAAGTTTGAAGAGCAACGACCAAAGTCATTCCGACACACGATGCAGGAGGAACGAAATTAGCAGTCGATAAAGAAACGAGTTCGACACGCGTGCCTTGTCTTTCTCATTAGCGGGGTCCCTCGACTGAGAGGATCGCGAAAAAGAAGACTCGGATCGCGGAGCGCTCGAACGACAACTGAAGAGATAGGAAGGCTCGTGGTTTTAGTAGCACGAGCTACTCCGTGTCACGCTATAACGTTGGCGTAGTGCAGGTAACAACAATGCTATTATCGCACAAGTGCATTGGCGCAGGACGGTGTGAATTTTCGCGACAAGTGCCATGGAACCTGGCTCTGTCGAACCTTGAAACAGTTCGACAGCGTTTCGTTGAATCGTCGAGGAAAATCAAGCTTCTATAAATCGAATTATACATAAATACACGTATACTCTGATCGATCAGATGGATATGTATAAACAATGAGAGAAGAAAGTATTCGTAGCCTGGTGACTTTAATTATTTATCATTTGACAACGTTGCTTTCAGTAAAGTTAAAGGATGTAGTTTCGAAAATGTCAAACTTTCGATTTGGTTAAACAAATTTTGGTTAACAAATTCTCCCAAATAACTAAAAGGTTTTTTGTAAGGTTTGGAACATTTGAAAATTAATATATGTATAATAAAGATGTTTATAATATTCCATATACATAGATATATTTATATGTGTATATTCATTTTGAAGTGCACCAAAAAACCTTTTTGTTTACCTGTGCTCATTTGGGGGTATTTGAGACAATTTTAGCAAGTTTCATCAAAATCGAAAGGTGGACATTTTCGGAATCGCAGCCAAGTTAAAAATTATTTTCTTCCGGTTATTCCGTAATAATTTAATTTTCTATCAATGGTATAGTCAGATTTACAAAGTTATGAACTTAGGTGCTATACTGAAAACATTATTAAATGTGTAAATACTATTTTCTGCCACTTCCGTTAGATTTCTGCTAGGGAGATATTATTTGGCTGAGTCAGAAGTATTAATTTCCATCGAATGTGCGTGTTATAAAAAATGTACCACCTTTAAATCGTGGAATTACTAAAAATAAAACATGTTTCAAGTAGAATAATATTTTGACACATTTCATACAAAAAGATGTATGTACAACTAGATATTTCTTTTATTGTAAAATCCTGTGCTTCAAAGAGTTCAAGAACGATGAAGTGTGAGAAATATCAAAAGTACACAGATGTGATCAGACTGTAAATGTTAATGCATTTATAATAAATTAAAATCTGAAAAACGCAGAAAAATAAAGGTTTTTGAAAAGTTTAATAATATCTAGATACATGTGATATGAAAATGAAAATTAAGACAGAAAGTTAGTTCCTAAGCTGGATGTTTTATTAAAGTACAGTGTCTAAATCTTTGAATTTGCATAAATATTCGCGGTCTAGAATTATTGCCGAATTTAGCCATGATAAAGATGAGCAAGGTTAATTGCTTCAGCGAGACTTTGTAGACCGTCACTATCAGAGTTTTTTGATCCGTTGAACATACTTTTGAGAGAAATTTTGTTTCCGTTTCGATGGACGAATGAATTTATGTAGATTAACTTTCGCGGGTAAATGTATTCTTAATTAACAATTCTACATGGGTTTCTTATTAAAGACTTCTTTTTCCTTAATGCGCGTTTTAAGAGGAATTTTTGTATTACTTGTTAATTACCAGTGGAAAGAACTATTTAGCTTTCTATATTACGTTCTTGTACTTTATTTATAGTAAGGGACGAATAACTTTGAGAAAATAGGTTAAAAAGAGAAGGGAATAAATTAATCCATGATAGTATAAGCTACTTTTTCAAGTTGTGTTTAAGTATATGCTATGATTTTTGCAATTAAGTCACTTATGTGAATCACCTGCATGCCTAACATTACGGTAATTGTCCGTGTTGACCGGAAATGCGATGATTCTTCGGTGATCAAGTGTCTTTCCACGCATATTCATGTGTAATTTTAGTATCTTTGCAATAAATCTGATAATATACAAGTACAACATAATTGAGAAAATAATGTATTCAAATATGATTCAAACATCAAACGTCTGGTACATTGAAAACTTAATATTTCTATAATTTCTTGTTAAAACATTGTGTCTTAAATGTCTCCAGTTATATGAGTCATAAAACATTCGATCTTGTCTCCGCAACATTACATTACACGCAGATTCATTTGTTACATACGTACGGAAACAAATGACGTTTGACACCAATTTCCTAGAAATAATAAAAAAAAAACCAACCTCCTTGCGTGCAGTTCAGAATTAGTAAAAAGAGGTTAATATACCTCACATCAAATACAAATACGATGAAACTTATTGCAAATAAAAATTAAATATAAAAACCTTTGGGTAAAAAATAATTTCATTCCTAATTAAATAATTGAATATTTCATGGAATTACAATAACGCATTAATCTTCTAAATATGACATGCAGGAAAAATAAATGAAATCAATGAAATAACGATCATTCTGAAAAGATTACGTTTTTAAATTAAATTAAAATTATTTCCTTAATTTTAAATTTCAAGAATTTTATTCAGGTCACCATCTGAACATTAAAAAGTTGGAGAGCATTTGTTTCAGTTCGTTCCCTGTACCTCGTGGCTCGTGGCACGGGTACGAGGACGAATCAAAGACATTGTATGATCAACTCTGGGCAACAGGCTTTTTTCTCGGTCCTTCGACCAGGCGACAGGTTGCTCGGGCAACAATGTAACGTCGTCGACGGATAGAAATACTTCTGAAAAGATTCGAGTCGTTGGTCGAATTTAACTAACGAATTTCATATTCATTTGCATCGATCTAAAAAAATGCAGTTTAAATTATGGTAATAAAAACTTACACTACTTAAATTAAATTTTATGTTTCATATATTTTCTAATGAATCATTTTAGAAATACAACAGTTTCTGTATTTTGTGGTTAATAATTAATAATTACCCGTATTAATTATAACTCTGTAAATATTAATTTTCCAACCCATGTTTATTAGGACTTTTTTTCATCATTTAGCGAGTACTATCTAACTTAGAAGTTATAAACCCTTCTTTTATTACTCTGTATAAGAATTCCTTTAATTTTTGAGGTGACAATTATACATACAGTAATACAGGCATTGCTCACAGATTTTAATTAATTATTGATTGATTTTTCATATTTAATGCATAATAAAATTTTGTTTAATGAAAGAGATCTGAATAATATTACGTTCCAAATTGAGATGATTTTTAGGTTAAAAAATACGTAAAATAATTAAATGCAGTTACGGTATAATCTTAAAATAGCAGTACATAATTGAGCATCTACCCTACGGAATATTAAACATAGGGAACAAGCAACAAACAAAAGCAATATTAAATATCATTGTTATATTTTCCATGTAAAAATCCTTTTATTCGTGCAAAAATTCACATAATCTATAAAGCAGTGGGATCATAAAGAAACAAAAGAAAGCGCAGAGATGTAAACGAAGACAGAAATATGTATTCCCTCCAAGGGTCGAAGAAAAATGAATTTATCCAATCGGAACGGTCCGAAATAAGCGCCATCTGACCCCATACACTTGACCCATGGGATTGCCGTAGCCCGCTTCATCAGTCCCATTCAAACCGTGGCTGTGTAATTAACTGTCGATCATCGATTCCTCGATCTGAATCTCCTTCTCCCCCTGTTGGACTCGTTGAACAAAATCGATCGACTTTATTTTACCCTTTCTGTGAATTAACCAAAAATTATCACCTAATGGTCTGGAAATGTTGTAACAAACGGTAATGAAATTTATTCTGAAAAATTATGTCATTGAACATTAACGACGACGAGATCCAGAAAAATCGGAATACTGTTATGGTTTCGACTTTAAATATCCAGGAAACTGAGCCTACGAATGTAATACAGAACGAAAAGGACAACAGAAAACAACTCTGTAAGTACTATTGTGAAATATTGAATATTTTCGTGATAAAATTTCTTTTTTAAGATTTTATAACAAACTATTGTCCACTAAATTGTTGAAAGAACGGTCTGTGGTTTTATGATTGCTTGCTTCTTTTTTTATAATGAAATATGCTATTGTCGCCTGTTACTGTTATTTGTTCTCGATATAATTGTGTGAAAGTGTCTATGCTGTCCACATTGTCGGGAACTGAAAAAATTAATGAATGATTTTAGTCTATTATTTGTAGCCTTGGGGAATTTTACTATAATTATTAAGTGTTCAATTCTTAATGATAAAGAGTTAGAAAATGCGATGTAAAATATTCAGCATTCCAACGAAATATATAACAGGACTATTTAATAATAAATTTTACTTGAATTAACACGTTGGATGCCAGTTTTCACTTTTAGGACAGCATCATGATAAAATACATTTCCTTAGAATTTTGGTATTAACAATATAAGTATTCACGCCTTGACTTGAACACGCATTGCTTTCATTATTACTCTACTACTAATTATATTTATAAAATGTTAAATGTTCCTATGTAGAAATTCAATATTTCTTTTGTATAATTCAATGAAGCCTGTGACCACTATATATAGTACTTAACTTGTTAAGTTATATGTTACGCGATGTTAATTCCCCCTTTATCAAATTAAAGTGTGCACAAGCAATCGGAAACCGACACCACGAAAACTACTAACCATGAAGGATCAGATGGAAAGTTGTCTGAAGCTGCTGAAATTCATGGCCGATTCCCAGTTAACGTTAACGCAGATCAACGGCCAGAGGAAGCTGGGACCGCCGACGGAATGGACGGGTCCACCACCTAGTCCGAAATGCGAAATCTTTGTCGGCAGCATCCCACGAGATTATTACGAGCCTGAGATCGTCCGAATATTCGGTACCGTGGGTAAGATATACGAATTGCGCCTGATGATGGACTTTTCCGGCACGAACAGGGGATACTGCTTCATTATGTACACCACCGAAGAGGAGGCAGCACGAGCAGTGAAGGAACTAAATCAGTTTGAAATCTATCCCGGAAAAAGGATCGGTGTCGTAGCCAGTATCAATAATTGTCGTCTTTATATGAACCAGCTACCACAGAACATGGACACTGAAACGATTGTTAGGGTACGGATTTTTTAAATTGATCTTACACTGAAAGCTTGAAGGAAATTATTTCAGGATTTATAAAACATATTATGCACGAATGTGTAAAATACAGTGAAAGAGCTTCAATAAACTATTGAATATTTGGCGTGAGAAAATTCTTAACACGACCACTGCGGAGCATATTTCGGTTGACTTTTAGACTGATTGTATTATATCTAACTCTTTTTGTACGAATGTAATTTTTTCATTGTATAGTATTTTACAATTAGAAGTGTTCAAAATTTTTTTTATACTTCGCGATTGGTACAGTTTTAAAATCTTTGTGTAGTAAACTGAAACGTGCACAATGTGTGAAGGTACGTAAATAATTATATCATATATTTTCAGCGCATCTACGATATAACAGACGACGTCGACAATGTAGCCGTTTATCGAAACAGTGACGGTCACATTAATTATGTATTGGTTTCGTACAAGACTCATCGTGGCGCCGCTATGGGAAGAAGACGATTGGTACCTGAATCCACGACGCTGTTTCGTAACTGTGAAGTAAACGTGGAATGGGCGAATCCAAACATAACTCCCTCGAACGTGGTGGGTATACGAAAACATTTTTAATTTTCTGCAACAGAAATTCTTAGTTAGTATAGAACTTATAAAATCTAGTTGTAATATGAATTTGTCTATTCTATTAGTAGTATACTTACAGAATTTTTATCCGTAATTACTATATTTCGACCTACTTTGAATCTTAATTCTTCAGCGCATTTTGTGTATAAATTTCGGATTTCAATTACAGTCAAGTGAATTCACATTACAATATTGCAATTTCGACACTCAAGATTTGAATATAAGTCTATATTGAAAAAGTCTATTCTAAACGAAATTATTAATAAATAGAATGTGGATGTTTACAAAGTTTTAAGTTTTATAGACAGTTATTTAACAGTTTGAAAGTAAACAATGCAAAGTGCATAAGGTAGAAGGCCTTATTTCTACTGACGTCCCCATTTCTACTCGTTATTTTTATTATTGTTTTAAATATTTAGTAACCATAAAAATTGTGTATATTTAAATATTTTAAAATTCTTCGAGTACGTACTCGCGTGCACTGTGGACGCATAAAATCCGCAGCATATTGATAAGCATCGATCGTTAATGTACACAAACGCGAGACGATGATAGAACATTGACGAAGGGATGGTAATATTTGCAAGTAGGCATCAGTTGCAGTTTATGCTTTTCCTTTTGCGTGGAAAGAACAATGACATCAGTCACTTATGGTCCCACGTGAAAATAGAACGTGGGTACTTTCCCCAGTTGCCTTGTCTGCAATTGGTATCGCGATTTACGAGAATCGAGAGCCATGTGGGTGAACACTCAGACGCAGATCGTTTTATGCAATCGGTAGATCGTACTCTTATTCATTACGTCTTGATACGAATATATTTTTCCACAGAAATATATTTGCTTTCTTTATAAAAAAAAAAGAAAATATTAATTCTAGGCTTTTATTGAATAGTAGATTAATGTTAATAATTTTTATTGAATAATACAATACTATACTAGAATGTTCTGATAAAGTTTACAATTATCTTCACATAATGTCGGAATTATGTACTTCAAAATGAAACAAGAGTTACTTTTTTTGTAAATATTCGTTTGGTGGTATATGAATCGCGTCTGAATTATTGTTCCTCCTCTAGTTACAAATTTATATACAAAATATTCAATCTATTTCCTAAATTATTGAAGATTAGAGTTTGTAGTCTATACGAAATTGGATGTACTATACAGAACTGAATACAAATTTTATCACTAAAATTTGGAAATTCTTTAACTTGTGTAAACAATATTTCAGAAGTAATCACTGTACCTATTTATCTTAAGTATTTAAACCCAAGTACAAAATATAAAAAACAGGATTCGACAAATATTATTCTATAATTATGTGTATTATAATTTTTTAAAATACGTAACGAGTCATATGTTACATAAACATTCAGAAAAAATATACAAAAGCGCTCATATCAATTTTGCTTCTTTATATTGGTACAAAAACATTCTTTAAAGTCATACGTCCAACCTTCAGATAGATAAACACAATTCGATCAAACATTTGTTTTCTAAAAGTCAGAAAATCGTTCAGAATTATCAAATTTTTCTGTATCACGATACGAACGCAGTTTGAATGAAATAGTTCACAGTTCTGCCGACGAGCCGCGCTGCAATGGTCGGCATTCATTAAAGAGAATGCGCAGCGGCAGATGTGTCGAGTCGATCAGCTGACCGCGTGCTTCCTCGTGCTCTCGTATTATACGAAATCGTTTT
This sequence comes from Dufourea novaeangliae, assembly GCF_001272555.1. Lineage (NCBI taxonomy): Eukaryota > Metazoa > Arthropoda > Insecta > Hymenoptera > Halictidae > Dufourea > Dufourea novaeangliae. The sequence continues at coordinate 2,304,871 of NW_015373910.1, read as the reverse complement.
CGAAAATCGTACGGTCCACTGAATCAATTTGAAATCTATAAAAACGAGTGTCTCGATGGCGGGAAACAGTGAATACAGTGATTACCGCAGTCCTTTGGCGACTAGATACGCGTCGAAGGAAATGCGATACAACTTCAGTGACCAACACAAGTTTAGCACGTGGCGGAAATTGTGGGTATACTTGGCCAAGGCAGAAATGGTTCGTACCTGTTTATTGTAAGACACTTAAAGGAAATTATCATAACCGGCTTGATCCACTAAGAGTTCCTGGTCTTTATTCAAATAATTGATTTTCAATACTGCTTTTTGTTAAAGACCGTATAGTTACTCCATTTTTTTTATAAATCGTTTTTGTCAATAATCTGTAGGTATAATTTCTGCCTATCACTGAATCAAAGAATTTCAGATGTTTTGTGTTAATTAATGTTAGTTCAAGGTTCAATTCATCAGAATATCAATTTGGAGCAGTTTGTCCTAACCGATAAGAGTATCTAAAATTGAAATGCGTTCATTTTTTTGTTGCTTAGAATTTATCTTTGCAAGTGTTTATTCCATGTTTTATCAATAATCAATCATTCATTTTAAATAGTTTTAGTGACGTTTCAATTGGAATAAAATTTTTACTTTTTATTTAGATAATATTTTAGTTTTATATGTGTATTTATTGTGTTTCATTATATTCGTATTTACACAAATAGGAATAAAGGGAGTCTATTCTTATCTGAGAATTACGACACGATCCTTAACATTGAATTGCCACACCATATTTGTTATTAGGAAAGTTTCGCGAACATGGTTTTTTAAGGGTTATCAGAAGTTCACTTGCGTTGCACAAATATGTTATTTCAGTAGATCGTGGTTCAAATAATTACTTTCAGACTATTTTCGTAAAAATGGAGTTTCGCAAATTCTTTAATGACGACTTCAAGCAAGCATGTGTGATTTCAGAACGAAATATTGATGTATCAAATGTAGATCGATTAGTAACGCTAAAAATTTTCAAAACCACCTCAACATTTAGCAGTGTGAATTTCATACATATAAAAAAAATAACGAAAACTTGTGCTGGGCATGGTTCATCGGTATAAATGAAAATTTAAACAATACATTTTAGTAATTTAATACATTAAATACAATTCTAATAAATTAAATAAAATTACCCACACAAAGCGATGCCAGTAATTTCAGTCAAACTTGCAGACACAGAACGTCCCTTCGTTAATCGAAAATTAATCGTCAAATACCATTAAACATTTGTGGAGTAAAAAATAGAAGAAGCTATAAAAATTCTATTTAATCCAGCAATTCAATAATCTTTCACGAATTATAGCTCGAGGAATCCGGGATCGTAGACGATCTTGGCAACATCGAAATCACGAAGACAATTCTCGGGGAAAGGAAACTCGGCAAATCATTAGGTCGTATGAAGCAGAACAAAACCGCGAATAAACGATCGAACGCGATGATCAACCGAAGAACCCATAAATCAAACCATAATCCACCCATAAATCCAACGCCGGAATGTCTCCCAAGAAGTTTCGAGCATTCGTCGAATCATTGCACACTCGAGAAATGTCAATTGAGAAGCCTCCTTCCTTGCAATTGCTCGGCAACAGGGATCAGAAACGAATGTAAAGCGAATCAAAATGTCGACAATGCTTGGGACATTAATGGTAACCTCAGGACCATTACGGACCATTCTTTCCTGCACGAGAAATCGAAGAAGAATCACGTATCGCACCAATCGGACCTGATTCTTCCATCGATTAGTACATATCTGAACAAAGGGAAACGTCCTAAAAGTCTGAAATTGAACGAGACTCAGCAATACTCTGACGAGTCTCTCGACCATCATCGAATTATTAGCAACAATTTACAAAGCCCGACTTGCAATCTGGAAAACAATTTAGCGTTATATTCCAACTATTTGTTTCAAAATCATGGAACTTGCGTGCCCCCAGAAATTAACACGGGAGCACAGAACTATTATTATTCAATGGATCGCGGATGGAATTCGGTGGACAATCTCGTGCCAAAAATTTCGGAACTTTTGAATATTAAAAATGAGAATGATAAAATACACGCGAATAATGTCGACAGAATGTCTAATAACATTTTCAACGGTCAAACCTTGGCCGACACTGGCCACCAGTTCGTGAATTTAATTCGGTTCGATAATAATCATCAGAATTTTCCCGTGAATAACTTCGCCCAGAATGGTCATGTCGCTTATGCTCCATTGTCCGATGAAATCCCGGGACAATGTAACATGCAGAACGTTCGAGGATCGATGTACCAACAGGAATCGGATCGTGAACGTTGGTTGCAACAATTTTTGCCGAATAACTTAAATTCGGTAGCAATGGGACAGAATTTTGGGTGGTCTTCTGCAGGATCAGTATTTAATCAGTCTTCTTCCGGTGAAACTGGCAAGTTTCCTGAGTTGTTTAATGGGGTCCCTAGTGGTTTTAAGCAATCTGGTGGATATGAAACGATGAACGGTGCGAAAAATGCACTTGGAGTCGGGTATCACGACAGTCAGATTAATCGGGGGTCCGTTTTGAATTCTACTTCGAACTTTGCTGACACCTTTCCTTATTATGCGTATCCTATAAAAGCTACGACGTATTCGAACGATGGTATTCGTACGGAAAATAGGCAACTGCTTGGGAAAGCTTTTCCGGGCGAGAGAAAGTGTTATATGAAACCAATTTTGAAGGCTTCCGATGACAATATCAAAGTAAATTACTGATTGTTCTATAATATTCTATGCAAAGAAGTGTTTGAGATACATTATATCTGCAGAAAGGTCTGATTTCTTACATGAAAATTAGGTGACACACAACCAAATAGTTTATTGGGTATACTAAAATTGTAATTTTTTATGCATGGATTGCATTAAAAAATTTGGAATTATTCTTTTTTAGTTGATGTTGCTCCTCCCTTTTGGGCTGCATTTTAGTAGTTTGTAAAGATTCTTCAAGCATGTTACGGAATCATGAAAATATGTAACACGTTTCCCGTCGTTCTCGATACCCCTAAACAATTAAATAGAAATGAAAGTTAGAAAATTTATTTGTATACTACCCTTTGGAAAACAAATTATTCGATCGAACGGTTTAAATTGATCGTTACGGAAGTTGTTTAATTTTATAAATTAATTTAGTAAATAATATTAAAGGAACAGATGAGTAAACGACGAACGAAGGAAATATTAACAAATTAATGAACATTCTCGTGTGTTTACCTGTCACGGAACAATATACATTGAAGTTACAAGAATCGGAAACCATTTTTTATTTTGTGCACAGAAGAAAGGTTAAGCACTTACATTTACTTGCGCTCATACCTTTAAATAAACTAATATATTAATTTTCATATTACTCTTTCGTTCTATTTCTTTGACTATCGATAGAAACATTTTTCGCGTCTATTTCACGAATAATTTTCACTGTAAATGTTTAGATTTCTTCGATTAAGTAATTTATCAATGACAGTAAAAATGTGAACTTGTAATATTAAGGATGAGAAGGGAATGCGTGACGCTTCATGTTTTTTTTTTGACACCTTGTATAATGCATTATCAAAGCAAAGAGAAATTTTCTTTTTGGAATCGCTTCGTTAGGTACCATTATGTAAAAGATTTGAAGGAAAAGAAATGGATTATTTGTCCCTCGCGATAAATTGAATCGAAGCGAAGTATTCAATAGAAATATCGGAATCTTAGTGGCAAGGTTTATCTTCGTAAACAAGTCGATAGAAGAAAGAAAAATTTCTGATCGAGAAATAAAACGTGAATACTTAGATGATCTTGTTTCACGATGATCGAAACTACGAATCGTTTGTGATATTGAATCACTGTACAAGATTTTGCTAATTAGTATTTGAAAGAAAGCAGTAATTAAGAATAAACATTTTTTACGATCAGTGTTGTATAAGTAAACGTATTTATCATTAATTTCTAAGCATTTATATTAAGCATGAAAGACAAAGAAAAGTATTTTTCTCAAAGTTTATACAAACTTAAAGTTCCTGACAAATGGGCGTAGTTTTATAATTAAGTGACACGACGATGGTTCCTTTTATATAAAGATTAGCTGCGTTTATTAATGGTAACTAAGTTTATTGAGTGATCGTTACTTTCTACTATTATAATTATATTATCGTATTATTTCATGTTATTATAATCATAGGGATCAGTTTGTGCATCAAATAATTGATCTTTGTATAACTTTATTTTCTAACTACGTGTAATATCGTTTAATATAGTTTCTTTTTTCTGGATCGTATGGATCGTTACAGCTTCTCTATCTTTATTTCCTTGTAACAGAATCAGAAACGGATGTGTAACATTTTTTAATACATCGCTTATTATTGTGTTTTTCTGTAATCAAATACTTTGTACTGTTGGTGGTAGACAAGAAATAACAATGGAGATACAACTCGGACAACACCGACGAATGATAAATTTTACTTTACAGTATTTTACACGAATATTCAGGCTTATCACTTTTTTAACATTGTTGAAAGGATTGTTTCACTTGTATAAAGTAATCTGTAACTTTTATTTCGAAAAACACGCGATGGCTTCGTACATTCGAACAAATATTCATTGTATTTTATATAAACAATGTACAATTTGTGTTAACTTTCTTCAAATAAATATAGCCTATTGTAATCACCCAAAATATTATTGTTAATTAAGCGTGTTTCAGTAAGTACAATAATTACAAAGCATTATGTTAAAGTACATGTTCATGCCTGAAATTAAAATACTTTTATAATAAAATACAATTATACTCTTTAAAATGTACATTATCGTTAATCTCAATTCAATATATACATGAAAAATCTCTACGAAATGTTGTTAAATGTAATTCTTAATTATTTGTACATATTGTATTCGAATTTCGATGATTCGATGTTTATCCTAATTTTTATTCCGTTCGCAATTCATTTTCATCACTTCATCGTCGTTTTTTCTCTTACTGAAGCTGCATGTTTTGTTAGAGACTCACTTCTTCTGGATTGAATGCGTACGCATTGGCATTTGAGTGCATTTGGGACAGCTGTCATTTCTGTTTCGAGTATACTGAGGACGAAAATTTGTATTAGAATAATATTCAAACTATTATTAAAAGAAGAAGTATCTAAAAAATCGTCTTTACAGGCCCTTCACTCCGACTACTCTTCTGTCGTAAACTATTTCCACAGCGCGTGCACCTCAGACGTTTCAGATCGTTTGCTTCCTGTCTATATAAAACCTGAAACAAAAAAAACGAGAAAAATAATAATGTTTACTGTACCACTATTTTATTAATAGTCAGTGAACGTTTGCACAAATTGTCATTTTCATAAATGATTTCACAACGAAATTTTAACAGAGACGATCGGTTTCTGTTACAACTTCTATTATATTGTGTTTTACGTATTTGCATAAAGTTCGTTGTCTGTTCATTAAAAATAGTAATTATTTATCATACTTTCATAGTAGCAGTTGTTGTGGAACAGTTGTCACAGAACAGCCTGCCTCGTTTGTCCCTGTAAACACTGTAGTACAGAAAAGAGGTCGTCGTTGGGAAATACTGTTGAAACATTAAAATAAATTATAAAATATGGATTGTTGGATCATGAATTACAAGTATACATGCAATAATCATTACCTGTAGTCTCTTGCAAGAGGGACAAACTGGCATTTCTCCCACTATACCCCGTTTGTCTGCTATGAATTTCTGTAACGTATGCCATTAAATTTGATTAGTTGTATTCCGTTTATTTTTCGTTAGAATAATTCAATAAGTATGTTTTAAATTAAATTTATCTAATGGAATGGAATTGCAATGCAAATAACAAGTTACACATAGTCTACAGTGATATGCAAACAGTATTATATGACTTCGTTCCTTTCGTTGTTCAAAGCTAAGCAATTTTAAAGTCTGTTTATAATTACCTCAACGTCTGGTTTAATACCCTCTGATACAACTTCGTCACTGTGATCTTCAGAGAACCAGGTTTGAACGTCCGTATCAGCAGTGCTAAATATTTATTTTTTAATAGTTTTTCCATTTATCAAAGGTTTAGTGTTATGGAATTAATTCGAATTCATTAATTAATTAGAAATCGTAGTATGTTTTTCTCTTACACAATTTCAGCAGGTTCAACTTTGTTCCTCTTCTTTAGAAAACTCATCTTTTTGGTCTTGTTGAATGAAAGATCTATGTCAATTCTAACACAACAATATATTAGCTTATAACACATATAATTAGACAACAGATGTTTATGAACATTCCGTCTTCGATGTATTATTTTACAAAACCCAGAATGAAAGAGAATTATTTCAACAATTAAATCAATACTGATATAACTTATTTTATATTTACTGAAGGTTCACTTTCATTCTGTTTAACACGTTTCTATATCGTGAAAATGTATACAATTCGCAGTCTCGTTACTACATCTCGACAATGTTTCTATTACAAATGCATAAAAACCGTAATCTGTAAAATAATATTATGGAAAAATAGTTTCACATGACACCAGTGTCAACAAATTATTTAATTGATGTTGATCATGGTTCCAAATGTCGTGACCACAAGATTGGAAATAAATGTACTCATGTTTAGTCACAGCGTTTATGCATTCCTGTGTTTATGAGATTACATAACGAAAGAGACAGGTTCGAGCCCAACAACTGATAGTCTAGTCTAATAGATTCACAAAGCAATTTCCGGTTGACTATCAGCTACGTATTGGGGCCAATTGAGATAGAGGTGCATAGGCATGGGCTGGGTTGTTGCACTCTAGAAGATTTACTACAAATTCAGCTTACAGTATTCCTCAATTAATTTGAGGTCCATCGAAATACAGTGAAAATGAGTTCCACCTTATTCAAGTTTTGAATCGACTATTTCTGATCTACGAATTTGACAGGAGCATTTTCGGTCACGTTATATTTAAGACATATTAAATATGAGACAAAGTTTTTTATAATTATATTAGTTATCACCACATATCACGAGACTACGGATACTTATATCCAGATAGCACATGACGCCTTAAAGACGCCCATTTTACGGCTATATTAAGTCCGAGGCGTCTTTAAGCCGTTATTAAGCCGCCATTAAGCCATCTTAAGTCGTCTGTGTGTTATTTGGGTAGAAATTCACATTTTTCTAAACTATATTACAGACACCAGAATAAAAGTAAAATTTGTTCTGGCAGTAATCATAGTCATCGTTCAATAACTTGATCACTTAACAGTCAAAGTCGTTAATTATTATTCAGAGTAAATTTCGTTTAATTCTACCATAGAATGAAACATGTATCTCTTACGCTTGCGTTTCTGCGTCTGGTTTAGTCGTCGATGTCGTTCGCATTGATTGTCTCTCTCTCCCAGTACTTAGTCGGCTCAATGACAAAACCTCCGCCTTCGATTTAACACTCTCATTTATGCTACCAGTAGAAGCGTCGCTCGAAGTACTATCACTGTCGGCCCTTTTCTTCGCCTTCTTATGTGCCTCTTTGGGAGTAGGAAGGCATTCCTTTTTCAATTCACAAATTGTGATCCCTCCTTCCTTCACAGGTCTGTCGATCTGTTTTTTAACCCCTTCCGTAACCTCTTCTCTAGCTTCCACTGTATTTTCCTTTTTGGCTTTTTCTTTAGCTTTCTCGTTATCTTTCTCTTTATGTTCCTCTTTAGCTTCCTCTCTAGCTTCCTGTTTACCTTCGTCGTTAGCTTTCTTTTTAACTTCGTCTTTATCTTCTTCTTTAATCTCCTCTTTGGTATCTTCGATCTCTTCCGCAGCCGCTTCCTTAACATTCTCATGGATATCTACTCCAATTTCTGATTCCTCCATCAAGATACTCGTCTCCACACTTGCCTCCACGCCAAAGATCTTTCCTTCTTCCACTTTAGAGGCTTCAGTGGCTACTTTATCCGCGTCGTCGCTACCTTTCCCTCCCTCGATCTCCTGCAACAGAGTTATCATTTGCGCCACTTTCTGTGGCGGTGGCACCAGCGCAGGATCCGCCGCGGGGACGACCATTTCAGATTGTTCTTCGTACACGTCTTGAGATACGTCTGGAGCAGGTTCCGATGGTTTTTGATCCTCCGATGGCCTCTTCGATCCGGCCTTTGACGACGAAGACTTCAACGACGATTTTCTCGCAGAAGGTTTGCTCGCCTCTTTTTCGGAGCTAACCGATGTCTTTGCTTTTCCTTTGTGTTGTTCCAGCGATTCCGACTCCATCGATGACGATTCTCTCACTTTTTCCTTTGGTACTGTCTGTACACTTGCTCTTTGTTTCTTCTGTTCTGACGTCTCGGATATTTTTCTGCCAACGCTAGATTGGATAGAATACAAAAACGATGAAGAAAAATGGTACTTTATGATCAATAGAATGAAGTCAGAACTGGTCTGTCTGTTAGAACTGAATTTTTATCTAAACCAAATGGATTTACCCTAATAACCAGTTGTATGCAAGTTTCGAGCATATTGCCAACAGATAATGACAAAACTTGTCTAAAAAACCATAGTCATCTGTTTCCGCATTCAACTTAGGTTTTGTAGGCAAAGTCAGTTGACAAAATGGTAAAGCAAATTGGCAGCAAATTAGCAGCAACTATTGGAACACAACCCAGGCTAATTAATCTAGGTCAATTTATAACCTAGGCTATATCGTAAGACTTGCTGCTAATCTGCTTCCAATCTCCGTGCAAGCTGTTAATAGCAGACCTTGCATCAAACTTGTAGCCATGTTGAGTACGTAACATTATAACAGGCATTGGACAAAATTTCGCTTTGCAGGTTTGGCTAACTGAGAAGTTTGAATGTTATTTTCACAGAGTATTGAGATGAGAAAAATCTGCACAGTATGTACCACGAAGATTCAATGTGAACTATATGAAAATTTAATGGTTCTTCAATTGTCTTGTTCACAGTTTATGCTAATAATGCCGTTTTAACTGAAGCAGTCGAGTGATCAAGACTTTGGAATGTAATATTTTAAATACTATTCGATCTTGTATGTCAGTGAATGGTTTGAATTTTCGAACGATAGAAATTCGTGTATATTTTAATAAAAAGAAAACATCCTACACGCACCTCATTTCGTCGTCGGTGGTTTGAGACGATATGTCAGTCTTCTTACTCGGTGTCACGCAGTACGACGCGAGAGTGAGTTTAGTAATGGTCCCTGACACTCCTGACATTTTCGATTCCCTTTGTTCATCTGGAAAATGGTGACAATATCGTGTCTTTGAAGGGAATCGCAGTGAAAACAGAATATTTCTCGAAATAATTCTTTGTCTTCTTCGTGTTTGTTAGTTACGCAAAGTGAAAAATGGTAAAACAATTTAGGAATCTGTTACGGTATTTTGGATCGTGGACGAAATAATCATTTTACATCTTTTCAGTCGTATATTTTGTCACATTCGATTAAATGTCTTATAATGATGAAGGTTTACTGTGATCGAAGTGTGGTTAAGTATATTACACCGGTCTTTTCTGGGCGAGATGTAAACTAGTGATCGAAATAAAATTAGGTCTTTTTCGTGTCAACGCCTGTACTCGAAACCTGACTGGCGCGAACTTTCTCACTCGTCAACATTCCGTAGGATTTCTGGTCCTGCTGTACCCATTGTACGTCATTGGTCGTTGGTTGTTCTTGGTCCTGTCGTTGCGTCTGCTGATGCTGACTTTGCTGTGGTACTTGAACTATACCTGCTACGCACCTGCAACTGTTTTTAACATAATATGAATAAAATTTATTCAAGATATGAAGCAAATTGGCATATTGGCAATTCTTAAGCATCGAATAAAGGATTAACCTTATAATGTGGAATATAATTATTTTCAAACTATGTAGTAATTAGATTGCAAATTTTGCGATAATTCATGAGGAAAATAGATTTTAGAGATTGCTAAATTTTAATAAAGTTCTTCGGTTTACTGTATCCTTCGTTCCATAATAATCGTTCACTGTCATAGTCAGCGGCCCATTAAATGAAAACAACAGAATTATAAACGTTTCCTCAGTTATTCAATGATTGTGCATGAAAAATTTATCCTTGAGAAGTACACGAATGTAAGACTAGTGTAAGTATTATTATGTGTGGAAAACTTCAAAAACAAGATCGTGAGCGATAATTGATAAGATGGAACAGATGATAATAGCCAATTCATAGGATGTATATACACGCTCATAAAACCGAAAGAGTTAAGGGACAAAGCATATTAGTGTTGAATAAAATGTAATCGTTGCGAAATTACTGCGTTCATGAAATATCATTTACTGATAGTTAAGGAATAACACTAACCCCGGACAACATGGCGCTCCTCGGAAAAGCTGCAGGAGCGCTGGGCAGGGTACACACGGTGCTGGGTGCTGGCCTGCTAGTGGCACCTCCATAGCCGGAGAGAATACTTGCATTTGTCGATTGCATAGTTCGCATTTGCTGACCGTCTGCACCGGGGTCTCCACCACATTTTGTTGTGTCTAAAAGTTTTTCAACGTTTACCAAGTTTATCCAACTCGACGCAGCACAAAATAGCGGTCCTCAAAGTTTGAACAGACGAGTTGTTTTTTTACCTTTAACACTGAACTACCAGGACATGGGCATAGCCAGGGGGGTGGGATTAATCTTCAGATAAATTCCATTATATTGTTTTCCCCTCTAGGGGAGGGCAGAGGCCAGTTCTTTCCTTCTAGGGGAGGTGGCCTACCCCCTGGCTACGCCCATGAGCGTTAAATGTATGTATACTGAATTAAATTATGTATGATAAAGTGATATACAAAATATATAAAACAATCTAGCATAATATAGTGTAATACAAAATGTACAGTAAATTAAATATCAACATACACCCCAGCAAAAGCACTGTTATAATTTCAGTGATCACTGAATAAGAAATCTGCAATCTATCATTGTGACAGATTTCGTAGTTCTAGTGTTAATAAATTTATTCCATTGTCACGGATATTGCGATAGAAACATCATTTCAAGTTTATAATTCAGTTTATATTATTATACTATTTATTACTTATTCAGTTTTATAATTCAAACGAAAATTCCCATGGGAGTTGCACATTTTTCTAGAATAATTAACCGATGCCACTCACTTGGCACTGCATACTGCACATCATGGGCTGTTCTGTTTGACACTTGGCAATGTCCAGGGCGGACTTTGATCGCGCACTAGTCGGACGATCGACGTATTGTCGACGACGCGCACATCCCATTTTTCGGTAGCAGTGCTCGGGAATGCCATCCTCGTCGCCGGATGGTACTCTGATGCTGCTGACGCTGGTCATCAAATCGTATTTGACCGTCTAGATTGCAGAGAGACACCTTAAAAGAGACGTTCATACTCCAGGAACATAGATTACTTCGAACTAGAGTGCTGGATGTATAGTAATCGAGGTTCTCCTTTGCCATTATTTGATTAATTATTCGATATATGACATAAATATTTGGAGATTATACTTAATTTCAGCCCTTCTAAGCGTTCCTAAGTTTGATTAGTGTTAAGAGGTGTGTAAAATTTACTTACAGTAAATCCTCGATGAGTTTTCGAAAGGCTCCTCGGCACTGACAAGGAGGGGTTCCCAGGTGTAATGCTGACTTTTTAATAAGGTTTGGCACAATCATAGAGCTTGTAATTTTGAAGCCAATGATATTCGTTTCAGCCGAATATGGCCATTAATTTATGAAATATTCAATGTTCAATGTCTAGGAGCCTTCGAATACTCATCGAGAATTTGTGTACTTACATGTGTTGCTAAAGTGTCACTACTGTGTCTATTTCGCTACTTTTTAATTATTACTATTTTTGTAAGAAACATATGAAAATATTTATAACTCACATCGTTTCACAGGATTTCATTGTAGCTTGCTATCTTTTTGCCAAACGAAATAATGAATATGAAACTAATAACTATAAAACCACTATAGACTCAGGTTATAAGTTTTTAAAATTTTTAAGCTTTCTACACATTTCACAGTGGAGGTAAATAAAAAAAGTACTACATACAGCGAATCACAGGAATATTCGTACCCTCGCAATTCTTGAATTCGAATGACTAATAATTCTTTGACAATACATATTCAGAAATGTTTATCAATAGTAATGTAAATAAAAACTCGTAGTGATATAGTATATAAATTCATAGCAATATAAATGAAGCTCACAAAAGTATTCGTATTCGTACTATGTAGTTGTATCCTTGTGGAATCAAAATATTTGTAAATTCTTTGAATTTTACGAATTAGAATACTTTTATGAGATTACATTTTCGATGATTCGCTTAAGTTTCCACTTACGTATATTACTATTTTCAATTAATGATACATCGTTCGAAAGTTTAGTTATTGTACAATATATCCTTACACAATGTATATTGTTAAAGTATATTGATCATTCGAATTCAAGAATTGCGAGGGTGCGAATACTTTCGTGGCTCACTGTATATACTCCGATTGTAAGTGTAAACATTTCTGAGTTTTGTGCGTATCTCTCGATTCATTCACATACGAAAATAACTCAATTTCCTAGACGGAAGTGAAAAAAGTAAAATGAATACTATAAAGTTAGTTTCACTTTCAAATTCTATGCGATATCTTTTCTGTACAAAGTAATCGTTACTTGAACTCACATTGCAAAGAGGATGACAATAGTTCTCATCCTTGAAATAGTTATCGGTATGATGACCGTTGCAAGTGCACCGATTGCAAACGTTGCAAGATCGTCTCCACAACCTGCATAAAATTCACGTACACGAATTTTGCAAGTGACACACGATTACGTATTTGATACTTACACGAGTATTATCATGACATCGATTAAAAACAGTATACACGCCAGTAGGCAGAAGCACAGCATCGTAATTATGTACCAAAGTTTGGTGGCGATAAAAATTGGTATTAAAAAAATTCCAGCAACTCCAAAAAGTATGGCGCCCAGAAAGGAAAGATAAAATATCTGTCGAGAAGGTGATATTTAAAATATTTCATGTGATCATATATATGGTTTACATAGACTGCTATCGATCGGTGATTAACACGCTTGCTACCACCATATTATTTCGAAAACGTTCGTCATAAATCACTCCATAGGTCTGCATCATTCTCTTCGGTAAAATTTTCTTACCTTTTCGGTTATGTATCAAAAAGACATAAAACAGAGATAATGAATAACACGTACCATATCTGAACATTGCAAAACACATTCTGTTTTTATTAAACAAAGTATACTTAGAAATTAGACTTTGAAATTGGAGCCTCACACATATGTAACGCCTGGTAGGAAACGTGTTAAGAATCTTACGAACTACAATTAATAAATTTACACTCGTAAACTTATGTTTATGCAAATGATTACCGGTACTTCATACAATTCTCCATTGCTGAATTGGCTGATCAGTTCTATTGCCAGGACGAAAACATAGACACCGGAAAGGACGATCAGCAAAAGACACGTGATCGATGACACTTTCGTACTACTCGTCGCGATCGTGTAAATCACGAGCACGAAGATTAATAGTACCACTAGCTGATTGATAAAACGTAAGTGATCGGTTGTGTTGAAAAGATTTTCACAAACTTCGTATTCACAACCTTCATACTTACAAACTGGAATATTCTAAGTGGTCTGAGAACCAACCTGATGCCACTGCTGTGCTCGTCTTGGTCAACCACTTTCGATTTGAACGGATTTAAACGTCGATACCATTTAGTTGTATCTGTAGGTTAAGAAATGTAGATTGTTTATCTTTTTGTATTAATGAACGAGAAAGTGTCCCTTATTGAATTCCAATACGTTAACCTTTTTCTTTCATAATTCACTGGTTTTCTGGGAGTTCGTTCTTTCTTTTCTTTCTATAACATTGATCGAACCTCTAAGTAATTCACAAAAACCTCAGATGTCATTCAATTTTTTATTCGGTGCGTTATGAACATTGCACAGTTAAATTGGCGCCTCGATTAATTTCCGACTTCGTATTGGTCGATTAAGGGAGTGGGAGAAAGTATAAATATAACGATTGTCACTCCATTGTTATGTTCAATATTGTATTTTCAATAGTACAGTTATAATTTTGTGCAACTTGCGTCACGTTTCATTGTCCTTTTGAAATATCCTATAAAATTTAGTAAAATTGGAAAATTAGGAAGGTTTCTACAACATGTGTATAATAAATGATCGACTTGTATTTTAATGGTTATCTTTTTAAATTCAACAAAATTGAGAGTACCTTGGGAATACCTAAAAATTTGTTTATTTATTATAAATTTTTGTAGTGTGTTGTGTACGTATAGCAAAAACAAAACGATTGCATAGTTTACGGAATATATTCATATTTAATTACATTAGTCATTATGTAATACAGTTTCTTATATCTCTAGTGTATACAAATATTATCTAACATACATATTTGTTAAAATAATGTTCAACTGGACGGAATTGTTTTGATAAAGACACATTAATTTTGGTTAGATCTACGAGCCTATATTTACGTCGATAAGCGTATGCGACGGCCAATTTTGATTTTCATTTTCAGTATTCAATAATCACTAACATTAGAAGATATACTATTTTAATTAAGAATATTCATGGCAATTCTGAGATTCAATTTCATCGTATGTACAAAAAGAATACCTAGAAAAGACTACTTTTTAATAAGAAATCCATACTACTTAATATAACATTAATTGTGTAATTATGCAAACTTTGGACTGCAGCGTAATATTAGTAAGAATTAATATTTCGGTGGATCCTAGAACATAAACTATAGGTACAACAAATTCGACAACTCTTTGGACATCGATCTTAATACAATTTTTATACTAACCACTAAATAATACAAAAGTGAAAACAGATTTATAAATTGTAAAAAATTATTCGTTTAACATATTATCGTTTTTTATCGTACGATCTTACTAATCTATCGTTATACAAACCAATAAGTTAACATAATGTGCTCTCCTACAACACATGTAGATATTCGCGTTTGTACACTTTCTAAAAATACTAATAAAAAGTTAATTATTATTTATGTTTTCAATAAATGCTATCTTACTTAAAACTTACAACTAATCCGTGAATGTTTGGCTCAAAAACTTACATATCGATTATAAATATAAATTTTAAATTATGGACGGAATGTCGTTCCACAAACACTTCGTATTCCATCGAATTTTACATAAGCTGTTCCTGTCGCACAATTTCGAACACATATGGTGGACATTCTTTCACGAAATGTTACATTATGTCTTTTCTTTTTAAAGGCGTGAAATAACTATACATATAAGTATAATCATCCTGTAGGTACTAACATATTGACTAAGTGTCACTCACGACATTATAATTCGAGACATGAAAATAGTTTCGATCGTAACCGTACATATCTCTGTTCGTTAACGCGTCGTATCCTGTATTATAGCTTATAATCAATTTATTTTAGCTTATTGGCAGTTGTCAGTTTCTCATTGTATCTACATACATAACAAATATGCCATAAAATAATTCTTTCCGATATCAATGGGTTATTTATATTTCGTTCGGTTAAAAAAAAAGAAATAAGTCCTCCTCATTGCGAGTTCTTCCCTGAATACCTTATCGTCAAAACAATGTCAACGATGAAAACCAACGCGTTCACGAACGTGAACACCGCTCCCGATATGAACATGTCCATGTACTGCTTGCTCGGATAAAATTCGTTGTTATTGTAATAGGGGCCCATAATCTTGTTCCAATTATAAACAATCACGCTTCCTGCGACGATATGCAAAAGCGCGCCGACTGAGGTGAATATTATCAACTGGAACCAAAAAATATCAGTGCTTGAAAATCGATTTATTATTTATCACGTGTTTTCTTAATCTTTTTCTGTGCAATTATGTGACGTATGCAGAAGGAAAATATGGATTCACATGGCATTCGCAGTGTATTTATTGCAGCTACTGTACAAGGTCGGCTATTAAAAGTTGCCATTTCGAATGTGGCTGGAACTATAGGAATAGGTAGAAAATTTTTGAATAAATAGTATTTCATGTGGAAGAGACTATCTCGTAAAATTTTGAATATTAATTTTAAAAAGTGTGTCAATTGCCATTTATATTACAAAGCTTCCATTCTCTTGTTCCTTCATGAAGCGAAATTGTACAAAATTTAACAATGTTGCACTAAGAGTGCAATATTTTAATGAATAAACACTGAAAACACAATTGTACATAGAAACTAAATAAGTACACTTAACTTTACAATAGTAATCAAAATTTCGTTCGAATTTACCATTTAAATTTTGCAATATCCAATTCTCTTATATTTATAAATCATGTTTATTTAATACACAGAAGTATTATTTTTGTATGACTGTGACCACATAAGACCAGATTTTTAACTACTATCGTTAAAAGAAACAGAATAAATTTGGTCACAAAAGCTCAGATACCCAAAAGAATTAATTGTACTCAATTAGATAATCATATAGTTTATAAATCTCATCTCCTGTGAAATATGTATGTATATGGAAAGTACATAATACGCGAGTAACGCAAATCGACACGTCTTATTCTTGAGCCTTTTTTCCTATCGGCTAAAAGGAGGCCACTGACCCGTCCTCGTTCGTATCGAAGTCTCGAATTATGCAGCTTGTTATCACACCCGTGTGACCGTAACAATCACCATTTTCTTCGAATAAGTAGTCCCCGATAGTGCGAGTTCCAATCGTTAAACGAGCATAAACGGTGTAAAGGAAGGTGGTTGATAAGACGACGCATGGGAACTTGAACGTCGATAAGGTATGAATTTTAATCGAATTGGAACGGAACACATGCGTATACATCGAACGTTTCCTTTGAAAATAGTTAAGTCCTTTTCCAAACTTATTAACACTAATCGCCATTCACTTTAAAAAATGGTAATGATTAGTCAGAAAAATTATACAGAACATCGAACATTTTTGTGTGACTAGGTGTACTTTCAAATGAAGCACTTATATTTCATATCTGAATTAATAATTCATAGGTCTGATACAAACAGAAATTATATTTATCTAACAATCACAAATACTTATGACAGTAATATTTTGAAGTTCATTGCAGATTCGTTTTAATGATGTCCATTACAATTATTAAATTATATATTTATGTTACATTGTGACTAAGGTAATGGTGTTGTTAAAACTGTATTACTTAGTTTCGTGTCATAAATTGGACTCTTATATTTCATGGGGATATCTGATTCTATCCATAGTCGCACGAAATTGCATTTTTCAGGAAATGTCTATAGATGGATCGATACAGCTTTTAACCGTCGTCTGTAATCTCGGGAACCTACTACGATCCAGGAAAAACAAGTGAACCTTCATTAGACAACCTTGAATATTTAATGGTGCTCATTCGAGTAGCAGTATTTGCTCGAAAAGTATGTTACCATCGAACACCATTTCTTTAACTTTTATGCCGTATATTTTCCGTTAAAGAATAAACAAAAATATTAATATTCAAAAATAAAAATATTAAAATTATTAATAATTTTTATTCCTTTGTCAATAAACTATTGATAAGATTTAATCTCCTGGCATTAATTGTCTAATTATACATTAAACATATTACTTTAATTTACACGTCGAATATGGAAGTTTATTCGACAAAATCTTTTACTGAAATAAAAGATTCACATTTTTTACATTTAGAATATTCTCAGTTCCCAACATCACATTCTCAAAAATACTACAAAATTCAGTTTCGCAGGAAATAACTTACGACCACTTCGACTATGAACAACCGTTGAGTTTCTCCAGAGACAAATATATAGTCCCGTAGAAAAAATTCGAAAATATAGGTTGTATTGATACACGTTACGAAGGACATGACGCATCTGTTAATTATCGAATGCGTGGTATCTGCGACGACTCAGCTGTACAAATGGGCTAGGCTCTAAGTGGAGTCCAGCGAAATGTTGAAAACATGAGTCCTGTCAGCGTGTATGTTATATCGAAAATATCGAATGGAGGAAACGAATCTGACATAATACTACTCCTCCTTTTGTGATCGTCACGCGATCCCTCGATTGTGTCACTTTGTCAATTTATTGTCACGAGACACGCCACGTAATCTAGATTCTAGGTTCTACTCTAGCCGGGTGTAAGAATACTTTACAGACTGTCAGAATCCCATTTTCTTTTGTCGTATCAAAATTTTATTAGCGTTTCAGGATTCTTCGTTAATTACTTTCTATATTAACATTAGACTGCGAATAGTATATCTAAATATAGACTTTTCCGGATCAATTTACAGAAACTGAAATCAAATATGTAGAAATTTATTTACTCTTAAGATTCTTAATCGTAACTTCCGTTACTCTTTTAGCTTCCAAATAAAATAAAAACCTCATTGAATTTCATTGAATTTTCCGTTACTCGTTTAGATTCCAAATGAAGTAAAAACATAATTGAATTTCACTGAACTTTTTACTATACTGAACTGTAGACACCTAAGTATGCTATAAATATATGAAATTCACAGTCTAATTATCAGTTGCAATTGCAAGTATTCTCCACCATTTTCTTCCACCTTTGGTGACAATAAATACATAAAAATATATTACTATCACAAGTATTTCTCAGTGTTTTTTGTTTTTGTGAAAATGAATACATGAAAATATATCAGACTGAAAGCATATTAGTTATCGATTAGGAAATGTTATGTATATTGTGCATTTTTAACTAATACATTTTATTATGGTGTTTCATGGCGGATGTCTGAAAATAGAAAAATGTATCGGATGTTAACTCACCGTTCTCTTTGGTATTCGGTCGCCGAGGAAGTGGCAAATGATGAAAAGCGTGTTGATTATAATGTAACCGGCGATGCTGATGTAAATTATCGCGGCGTCGTCCAGTTTGAATTTCGATCTGATCAGTATTCGTTGGAACGAGTTGAGTGGGTCGACTATTAATCCGATCGCGAACACAGACAGAATCTAGAAAGAATTTCATGCGACAGTAAATATAACGCTACCTGTAACGAATACTATAAAACGTTAAATGAATAAATTGTTTAACCCTATAACGCCCAAAATTTCAATTTAAGAAAAAAACTTTTCTATTCTATGTTTTCATATTTATAAAAAGATAAATTCTAAAACACATCTCGAAGTGTCAAGGTCAAGTTTACTTTTTTCTTCATATGTTACGAAATCGTCACATTCGTTCTTAGATTAACTCCATAAACATTCTACTTTCTCTATTATACGTGTACGTTACAAAAACGTCACACTCTGCTTTATAGGGTTAAGTAACCGTATCAGTAAAACGTTCCAGTGAAGAATACATTCAACGATTAAAATGGTTAATTATTATGAACTCCATCATTTCCATTGATTATCATAATTCGAGATATAACTCACAACTTCCAAAATCTTCATTAGAAACGGTAAATGACCGATCATCTTGCGCTCTTTGGGGAGACGCTGTTCCTGTTGCCCTTCGTCTGCCATTCTGACTCTGCGGTGTTTCCCTTTGCCGTCACCCAGTTTGATAGATTTTACGTTCACCCTTTCTTCACGATCAATTGTTTCACCTTCCAATGCTAGTCCTCTGTCATCGAGCACGGCGACCCTAGGTTGTAGCAAGTATCGCGATAAATATCAAGCTGCCTGGGGAAGGTTGAACGCAACCCCCATGAACAGCGGGGGAGGATAAGCACGGGGAAACGTGATTTAAGAACATGCACATAAATTTTAGAATGTATTTCAGTGTAAATGCAGATAGATGAATTTTTTTCAAACAATTGTACACAGTTATTTATTTCATTCAGACAGTATTAAAGAATCTGGGTAATGTTTTTTAATGCAGTTATTGTTAACAGTAAATTGAAATAAATTTTAAATGTGGTGCGAATTTAAATTCAATGGAGTAAATAGTAGATTTTAATAATGTAATAATCGTAAAAGTTCTTAATAGTAACAATCTCCGAGTTTCCTCACTAACTTACTGTTTGAAAGTAAAATTTATTATTCATATACGAATTACAATTGTGAGGTGGCTTGGAAATTTGTATTCAATTTCCTTTTTTTTAGAGAAGAACTTGAAGATGAAACCTGTTTATTGGTACTTTTCAGTGCATAAAGAATGGAATGTTATTGTTCAAGATTCTTCTGCCATTTGTATTATGCAATCAGGAAATACGCGACTCAATAACATTCTATTCTATTAGCTTTTGAAATTATGTTCGCGTTACTGTGATAAATCTTAAGCGTTTCAGAATACCGTGTGCCTATAATCCACTTAAACAATCCACAATCTTCAGAGTTACACCAAATTTTCCTCAACCCTTCAACCCTCAATTGACAAAAGTTGATTTCATCGAGACGTAAGATTAAAAATCGTTTTCAAAACTTAGATTATCGACCAAAAAATTTATTTCCCATACAAAAGTAATGTAAAAAAAATTCAATATTTCAAGATTAATTATAAAAATGATAATGCCTTAGGACTCCACCTACCAAGGGCTGAAGGATACGTACATATATACCTCTTCGAACAACTTCTGTCTCCACAGCCACCTAAACGTGCTTGTACACTCTCTGAGAACTCTTCCAGCTACACAGGTTCACCAAATATCAATGGACTTATCACTGCCACCTGTCCATCAACCCCCTCGTTGCTGTAGTGTCACAAATTGCTTCTTTACTCGAGGTAATGAATTCACAGAATTAAAGAGGTCACGAAAAATCTACAATGAATCTATCGGATGGATAAACGGACGCGTCTCAGCTAGTGTTTAGTCACGTTGATCGTCGGCAAACGATGCGGAATCGACTGTGAACCATGCACCTCCACGCTGCGTCGCGGTATAACTTAAACTGGAACGCGAAGCATGACACACCGGAGACTACGCCGTACGTACACATAAGTTGCGCAGGCGGTCTGCTGGCTTTGTTAGCAAGGTTCACTGTATGACCGTGTGTCGTGGGTCCCTTATGTACGATTGTGTCACTATCACGTAATTTCGCGAAAAATGGTCCCGTGGCCCTCCCCTTTTGGGTTTGGTCTCATTTCGTGCCAATTGAAGCGGACCAACTATGTTGTCATCGAGCGATGTTTGTTAGTTTCTTCATCATTTTACGAGATTCGATTAATTATTTTTCCTTCCTTGGGAAATTTAATTTGTTCTTAATACGTTTATCACCATGACGATCACCGGTGACCGACACTGAGCTTTCCGTTTACGTGTTGATTATGGATCATCGTCATTTTAACACTAGAATTATCAAAATAATCAAAAGGACTGGTTAGTAGGGTGTTATAACGATAATTAAAATGTTACAATAATTCATTTTTTTACATCTGTCACTACATTTATTATAATATGAATATCAAAGAATTGGTTAATTAATATTTTAAAAACGATGTCCTGATTATCGATCTGACTAAAACTGAATCTGACTGAACACTCTCTAGTGTTAATGTAGGATGATCGAATTGGTGTGGATAGAGATGCAGCTGAAATATTATATCTTGCGAATTTTTCGATTCAAGTATAATTATCTCTCCATTTATGCGAGATACTTTGAAATATTCCTTAAAAAATCTTTCAATAAGATTGAGCATATTCCCTGTTTCTGTGCAAACGTTGACTAAACCCATTAGTATTTTCTTTATTACGTAACTCGAAAGTTTATTTCGAGAAAGAAACATTTCTATATTCCATTTTTATACGATACTTTCGCTTCATCTTTAATAAAAGCATAGGTTAACAGAGCTTGAATAAAAATGTCAGACATCCTACGTAGAACGAAGTCAAAGATAGGGATCCAGTGAACTGAAACTTATTTTTATATTAGATTTATGTGGAATAAATTGGCATTGGAAAATGTAAAAATTACTATTAAAATATGCAAAATTTCGTGAATTATTTTCATTTCATAGCATTAATTAAAATGTATTATAAAGTATAATCGATAGATGTATATGGAGATCATGTACAATTAGGATACTTTACAGAAATTAATAGTATGGAGCAGTTTATTTCCCAATATTAATGTTGTTCCACCCAGAATACTATTAATACACTTCCGGATACCAATACCTGCTAACGGAAAGGTTAAAAAGAAGTAGTTGGTCCATTACGTCACTCTTGTTGCTTCATTGGTTCTCGCTCGTCACTTCCCATCAGCAAATGAAAAAATCATCAACCGATTCTAAGGTGTAAATCAGTGATGGGCAACTCAGCACCCGCCAAACTCACTAGCGGGCAACACCTTCCTAATAACTTTTCTTAACCGTCTGATCACAGCAAAGAAGAGTTCGAACCAGATCCGACCCCACCTTACCAAGTACGACCTTAAAACCCATTTTACCATTCGACAGTTAAACTCTTTATTTTACTGAATTTCCCATGTTAAAATTTTTTTTTGCGTAGTCTAGTTATTAACGACTCAAAGTCCAACTTTACAGTTTATTGTAGGTACAGTTTCGTATGTTTTGGGTAGTGCAATAGGTTATGAATCGATTCATTGTCCTTTAAATTTGCTCTTAAGGTGATTCTTACATTAAATTGTTGCCTATCAGTGCTGACTGTTTCACGATCAATCGTTCAAAAATGTTCACGTGTTTGAGCAATCGTCGCGACACGATGGAATCCCGCGTAACCGAATAATTCAACAAATCCCGGACGTGCGAGTAACGATTACGAAAAGCAAAAAAAGGACAGAATGTCGCGCGCGTAATTGGAGCCTGGAACGAAGGGCGAGGTAACCACGGGATTTAATTCATGAGCACGTGTTGTCGGTACGTCGGAAACTATGCATCGGAGCATGCTGGACTTCACGTGACTCACGGTGTATAATTTTTGCGTGGACGTACACACCACGGATGTTATACACATGTGTACACGTGCAAAAGCCTTGGACCGAGCGCGCACGGCGGGCGTCTTGTTTAAACATGCACGAACGAAAGTGGAATTGGATCGGGAGCACGAATAAAACAGTGGCGAATTTTCATCCATAAACGAACGGAATGGGTCGTGCTCACTGCCCACATTGCGACACTATCGACCAACTTTGCGAAACAATCCCCTTTTACAGATTCTCCTATTTATTCGAGTCATTTTGAGCCATTTGTCTATATATGAGCATTTTGCGAATGTTGTTAGAAAAACTGTGATAATCTTACACTGCCTCTTTGGGGATGTATCAAATACAGTTAGAGAGTTTTCTTTATTTTCCTATTTACAATTTGCAATTTGTTTACATTAACATATGTGAAATTAGTGTTGGTAATTGTAACGTGTAGATACTTACTCAATGGTCAGTCATGTTATCAGTAATCAACTGCTGTTAGACATCTTTTTTTAGTTTCCCAAGATTGGATTGTTTCAATGTTTTTTGCGTTTATACTCGGAGATCGTGTTAGAAGTGGTTGTCAATTTTGTTTATTTCTGTGTAATAATTAATCGTGAACATATAATTTTCTCGTAATTGTAGTAGATACTTTCATATGCTGATACAATAGATTTTCCAATTTTTATAAATTTTGTATAATAGTGATTCGAGGAAAGAAACTTATACAGTTGGCGTTAGAATAGGTTGACAAGGAATCAAGAGGTATGTTTATTATGAAATTATTTCTTATGCAGGAGTTGGCTTTAGGAGCCCCATGTAAAAGAAAAATTATCCGTTTTAAATTTATTAGAGAGTCTACGTATATTAATGAAACAGCTTGGTGGTGTCAAAGACCAAATTCCAGCAGCTAGTGCGAAAGTGACTCGTATATATGATTTATGGCCGCAGAAAAAAAAACAGCAAAGCAAAGAAAGGTATTGCAAGTGTGCTAGATATTAATGCAGTAATGAACATACAAAGTTAACATGCCAATGATGTTTTGAAATGCCGCAATCTTCGCCGTCCCCTGAGTTTATGTTCTGTTTTTTTGTATTCTTTTTTTTGTGATGGTTATCGTCAGTGTATTCAGTTCGCAATGCATAATTAAATCGTACTTATTTTCTTGTAGTTGTAGTAGTAAACCACGACTTAGATAGCGACGAATGGAGGGTTTATAAATTTCTTAATCGTTAATGTAAATGTTCCTTTGATTCTTGACTTTGTGAAATAGTCTATAAAAATGAGGATTCACACAAGTGTTCACAATGTAGGCCAATGAAAATTTTAATAACGAATCTTGATTTGTCTCTATGTTATAAAGAACAGTATTTATTTTTCGTTCGGTGTTACTAGTTCGTTGAAGTCAATTGTAAATGGAATAAGGGCAAGGTAGTTATGATTGGTGTACCATAGTCGTAAGTTCGTTTTACAATAGTCGATAAACAGTGATTGCGATAGAAAGTTACAACGTTCCGGCCATGACACGGCAAGCATATCAGAGTGTAAATATTAAAGTGCTTAAAATATGTCAGTAACTTTACGTATGACAGTTGCGGATCAAGTATGAGTCAACCTCGAAACGAGCTATCTTCTTATATCCGATATCGATCATAAATTACCTAGTTCAGGGCATAATTTTACGCTGTGTATAGAAGACACGCGTTAAGTAAATTAACCGTCCATCGTCACATATTCTTCATTTGAAGAAACAACTAAAAAATTAATTTACTTTTAATTTAAAGAGTTTATAGACTCATGACCAAGTATAAGATGTAGAGTAATAATCAATTTTTTATTAGTAGGACCAGTAACGTTTCATTGATATGTACAAAAGGAAAATGTGAACATTAACCGACTAATTAAAAAAATAGTTTTATTTTATTTAAACCCGTAACTTTCAAATAGAAATTGAAAAGTTTGTACATACTATTCGATCAATTTATAGCTTAAAATTAGACGAACAAGTTATGTTTAATTGATTTTTAAGCAGAAATTAGTAATTTCATTTAAAACTATCATTAATAAAGAAAAATTGTAAATAATATTTATTGTATCACTTAATATGGTTTATTGTTATATATTTCTGACTATGGAGAATGTACAGTTTGTTAATATGTTTTTGATTGACAAACGTTAATGGTAAAAAGTATGTTACTAATCTACGATAGATATAGTTTTAAAGAACGACTTACATACATCTGTTTACATTCTAATAAATGAAAAAGTCTTAAATCCAAGAAACAGTCTAGCTGGCAGTGTCTCATACTACTGAACAGATTATTTTCTAATTGCGTAATAGTCTTAATACGTTGCTCCTCTTGTTACAGGAAAACTATACTACGTGCACTTAACTATCGTAACAAAACACAGTCAGTTGTACAGGTGTGAACACCACGCATTGCTGATCGTATTCACAAACACACGTACGATGGATCACGTGCTCACTGGGTCAGTAGGTGCGGCCGCATCTTCACTAATGTTCATTATGGGATCCTCCTATCGATCTTGAGTTACTCACAACTTCCGTTTTGTAAATCTTAAGACTAAAACATGCAATTATTTTCGTTTATTCTCTATTATTTCATATTAGACAGGACCATTTGAATACTAGAAAAACTATACGAAATCTTAATTGTTAATTCCATAACCTTCTCGTATTTTCGTTTACATACCTTAAACTCATAAGAACTTACTTGCTACTCTTATTAAAATTTTGTCAATATCGTATCCTTTATTGTGATAAATATTTTACAAATCTGATATTGTAGGAAATTTTATTACTGGGTGTATTTCTTTAGGAAAATCTGGATTTTTGTTTATATAATAAGTTTCAATAATCTTACCACACGTGTACTATTTAAGGAAGCAAATTGCCATGTTAATAGAATATTTGATATTTCTTAGTCAAAGATTTTTTAATGCAAAATTACAGAATGTGTACCAATATTAATATCAGTTAATATTAACATGGTAATGAATGCGAAGGAAGCACACTATATAAATACGTCAAACTTATACTCACAGTTATGTAATAACGTTCTCTTTGTTAATGAAAAATTTGCACTCGAACTATACGCATGTTAAAATCGAGGGAAATTGATTCAGCAATTGTTACCTTTCTCTATTAAAGTACGTAAAAATTCAAGATTAAGGAAGTATATTATATAGTCGTTTAAATTATGTATTCTATCTCTTTATTTCGGTCTCTCTGTTTTTCCCTTTCTTTTGTTACTAAATGTCGGTTTTCGAGTCGTGCCTCGAGAGGTTAAATTACCAGCAACGCTCGTAATTAACGTGATTATGTATCCGGATCGTGGGTGTGGGATCGTACCGGTCATTCACGATGATTACGAGGTCAAGTAGACTAATTGATGCATATCGTGGTCGCATCATAACCCTCCTTGGGTTGCTCACTCGTAGATACGGAAAAAAGCGTGATTGTCTTCGTTCAATGTTCGTTTATTATTTCTTTTTTCTTTAATAATTCTTCTAAACTGTACTCTTACACTTGCTACGTGAAAAACAGTATGTTGAAAAAACTATATTTTATAGTTTTATTCATTAATTTAAAGATACTAAAATCAAGATTAAGTCAAACAGAGGTCTTATCGGAAGAAGAATTTTATTAAACTTTATTAAATCGTTTATTTTACTGATTTTTACAATCCTCAGTGTTGTATTGATTTTATGAACAGTTAAGAAGTTTTATCAGATTTCACTGATATTTATTCCTGTTCGCTAATGTTACATCGTATAACTCTTAAAAGAACATGTTACTGATTTTCATTCGATGATGAACGTGCCCGTTCCTGAATAAGACGATAAGCAGCCACAGCCATCATAGACAGAGAATTAACTATCAGGGCCATTGATAGCGCAAATTCTGAAAGACTGTCGCAAATTCTGTTAATAACGAACTCTATAAAATGACCCTGATAAATGCCGGTCTTTTACATATATCTTTGCAGAAAAAAATTTGTAACGTGGTATATATTAGAAAATTAATAGAAAAATTGTTTATGAGACGAAAAAATTTATACAGTAGTTCTTTCTTCTGATAAATATTTGATATAAAATAATTTCAAGAACATACTCGTAATCGCTATCAGGATCATGGTCATCCTCAAGCATCCATGTTATCCACGTGTACAATTGGTAAATCCCACAAGTTAGACTTCCAACTGCGCCAATCACGGCGAAGCATATTTCCTTGATGAATACAAACGAGACAGATTCAAATTTCCTGCCTCCCGATGTGATCTCGAATTTTGTCAGCATACTGCGTGATTTTCACTTACTCACGAGAAATACATATTCCTTGTACATGAACAGAACCACGAAATCGGATGAAATGATGATCAGGTAACCGATTATGAACGTGGGCACCAGAATTCCAAAACATGGAATCTCAATGTATGGATCCAAGGGGCTGTAGTATATTGCCGTGCCTATTATGCAGGCAGCCTGAAAAGTTATCGACCGTGAAAAGAAATAAATTACGCAATCATATCCTGTTTTCAACTATAACGATTATAATTCAATTGAACATAATCCTTTAACTATTTGCAGTTTTATTTTTTTGACGAGTTTATCTACCACATTTAGTGCCCAGTTTAGGCTACTTGTAAGAATATACTGTGTTTCTAATATAATATGAAATTTTTCACATTAGAACATATAAAGTTCCTTTTTCGAAATTTCCGTAAGAATTGGAACATAATGAAAGATACCAGAGACAGCGTCTTGCATATTAACAACGTCTTGTCAATGGACCACGCGTTCAACCGTAAAAGCTGTACAGGGACTGGTATATCGTCCATTTCTTACTCGTAGAGCACAATTTTATCGAAATCGTAATATTTAATGATCTATGAATTATAAATATCCGCAATCACATTTTGTTTTTACATAATATTCCCTGAACGTCACGAAGATCGATCATTCTTATCGATGGAATTATACAAGAATTTCACGTTGTTGCTGTGCACGAAATAACGTTTTGAAAGTGACCAAAGAGGCAAGAGTCGAAGATGAAAGGATTTAAGGAGCTATTGACAGATATTAATTTTATATTAAGAGTGGTCGAATGTGTAAGTTGATCTTTCAAACATACATCACGGAATTTTAGGAAGCGAGTGGATAATTTTATGATTAGTTATGTTGTTTAGATCCTTTGTATCCTGGCACTAATTTTTTATACCAATGGCGTAGGGATGATAATGGTGCTTTCCATCCATGGTTGGCTGTTTTTGTCATTCTTTTATATTGTGTCCTACATATTCGAGGATCAGACGGTGTGGACGGTGCGGAAGTAACTTTTAATCATTTCAATTATCTTCTCTTGTTAAGAATCATGTTTCTTATTTCAAAAGTAGCATAAAAATCTTAAATCACCTAATGTTTCTGTAATTTGAGTTTACTAATGAACAATTTCATAGCTTTTGGCTTATTATTGAAATTTTGCAGCGACTAGATTTATGTTTTTATAGTAACAACATATTTATCCTCATTAACACTTTTATTCTCGCGTGATTCCTTATCTGCTTATCTTGTAATACCGATACTATTTATGTCTCTGATTAAAATTTTCTATAATTTTCTATTTTCCATTTCACAAATTTTATACGATATTTCTCGAAAAAATTTTCGAAACATTCTCAAGGAAGATGTCTTTAGTAGAAACAGTACTTTTATATAAGCTAGACATTTTTTAAAATTTAAAATATTTCAAGATAGCAAATAGAAGGGGATAAAGTCTTCTAAGAAAAGACATACAAGGAGCTATTAAATCTCTCTTTTATCTAATATTATTTGTGCAATCACTTGGCCTCTGTTTTCATAGGAAGTATTCGCTGTCGGAATGTACATCGCTTTAATGTTGTTCACTGCGTTACTGGACCTGTCGAAGCAATGTATTATGCCGTTTGTACTAGGTAACAAAACCCATATCGCGACGATAATGGAAGATAACTCTAAATTAGTGTTACAGAATTTATAGGCGCAACAGTAGCTAATATTCTACGTATAGGAAGTAATATTAAACATAGTAGAAAACAATAGATTACATGGTATACCTGATAATATACAGGTATCGAATACAATACAATATTTAGTTCCATATTACAATATGTATATGAATCCATGGTATCCGAGTCACATAGGTGATATGTATGTACATATAAATGGATTATGTATGTATATGGAAAGACATATTTATCTAAGAGATTGTTATACAAAATTTTAAATGAATATTAAAAATACATCATGTGATAGTTACAATTACAATATGAAAACATAAATTTAACGTAACACTGCCACAATTTTTCGTCATGTACTTGGTTATAGCATGAATTGAAAGAATCTTTGGAGCAACTGTTTACTATAGCTTTATCGATAGTTGTGCAGTATGCAATGCACCTGCACGTTATGTGACACCAGTTTACAATTGATAAAATGACATAAATATTTAAAGACGTGAAAAACCACGGGAAATTTATTCATACGATTTTGGTGCTTTCAGCCGGCGTATTAATTGCGGATCTGGTGGTTCTTATCATAATGAAACGTGAGTAGCAAGAAAGAAACGAGAGCTGGCAAACATAAAATGACCTTACTTCATTCTACTGTTTTCTATGCAATATATTCGTATAACAAGAATACGCTGTTGAAATGTTTAACCAACTCTTAAAACAGAACACGGACACCGCATATACGAATAAAGAACGTTTATTTACGTGTCTTGTACATTACTAACGGACGTTACGTGGCATTTTTTATTCTCAAAATCTCTGTGTAGACTATGTAGGCAGTTTCGAAAAACAAGATGACGAAGTTACCTGAAAACGATCAGAATGTTACGGATAGATTGAGGATTTCTTGTTTTTGTAGAAGATGCGAGTTCATGGAACAAAATAAAATTAGATTTTCAATGACAATCGCTACAACTTACTCTACTTTGAATTTAATGAAATCTTTGATGCTGAAGAAAAAATTTTGATTTGAATTGTCGTGTTAATTAGATAGTTGTTTTAAAACTTGCGCAAATTTATATTAGTCACGAAGTATTTAATTGAAAAAAGTTATACTTTATCCCTTCTCGTATCCATGGAGGGCATAGTAAATATTTAAGGAAATTTTGTTTTTTGATTTTACACCTAGTAGCAGTAAGCCTATTTTCATTTCGCTGCGATGCACTTCCAAATCTAACGATGTCGAGTTATGCGCTCTTTCGATGCCCATAATTGCGCCAACCAAATTGAAAATCACTCCGATCGAGAAGCAGGTCAATTCCTAAAAAGAAAATGACAGAAAAAAACATTTTCTTATTCGATGTTTTATATGAAATAAATATAAATTATTCTTCGGTAGTTATAACAATAAGAAATGTTTGTACTATGTTGTTAATATACGTAGACGAAAGAATAGGATTATTTAAAAATTCTTTGCAGAATATTGATTTAACAAGATATTATGACAGAGACAACCAACCCTAATTGCAAGTGCAGTGGGTGGATATGTGTTCAGTGAACTCCCCAGGTCATACTTAAGTGGTGTATGACAATTTGACACCCATGCATGAATGAAACACGGAAAATTTTGTGTTGCTGGTAATTACGTTAAATGGGAGAAACGTATAATATATCTTTCAGAATATTAATCACCAGATTGTGGAAGTTTATTTTTGAAGATTTTGCTTCTTCCTGCGTAATTTCATAGATCAATAAAATACTAATTTATAAATCACTTTACACGCGAATTCATAGTGTAATTATTTCTGGGGCAATGAAGTAATAAAAATAAATATACTAAAATTAAGTTTTCTTTTTCAACTAACTGCTACTCTTCGTGGTTTGTCGAATACGTGCGTCATCCCAATAGAAAAGTAAATGATAGAATACGTCGACGTGTCGATGCAGTAGATAACCCATAACCATCTTGGCATCGAATATTCATTGTATTTCGTGAGTTCGTGGAGGCAAACGCTTGCAATGATCTACGTGACCAACAAACACGAATGAAACTTCAAATCCATTCATAATTACTCGATAAAATATTCGATAAAATATTCATTTTACCAGTTCCAGAATTTTCAAGAGGAAGCTAAAATCTTTCAGAAGCTGTCGCGCGAGGGCGAACATGTTTGCTTAAATATAAAAAGCATGGAAGTTTACTTGAATCATCTATTGCCTTGAAGTTTGACGAATGAAATGACTCGTTAAATTGTTACTAAATAGAAATTAAATCGACCTGTCTTTAATTAAATACATTAATCACGACTCAATTGAAAATTGAATAATTAATAAATACATTAATAGGCTCCGATTAATTGGTTTCACTTTTGTTTATTTTTAAGTTTGCGTGAGTTCTGACAGTGGTTTTTTTGTCAATGATATTTTCAAGTTGTTTTAATCGCCGCCACCACCACCACCACCACCACCGCCTCTTTTAGCGAAACCTGGTCCCTTCCCTAAAGCTGCTAGTATGAGGAGGACCAAGTCGATTACGAGAGCTGCGATCGCCACTGTTAATGAAAAAGACAAGGAATTAATTATTAATCAGTAACGAACTAGAATATTGAATAAAAGTAACTTTCCTAGAGTCAATACAAGGAAAATTGTGAACTGGTCCTTCTCGCTTTCTGAAAAAGCATGACGATTAATACAGCGATATGGATATAGTGGCAGACGATTTTTGGTAGTCTCGTCAACTTACTTCCCACTAGGTACTTCGAATCGTAGTCTCGAATGTACATGATGACCGTAAAGACCAACATAATTGTCGATTCAATGACTATTAAGACTTCCTGAATGAGAGACAATTCATCATTAAATTAATTATTGAAAATTTATCAAGTATTTTTATGCTTTATAGTTGGTAGACTGAAAATGTTACGCATTAATAATTATTAATAAAATATTATAATAGGTTCGGTTGAGTAAATCAGAATGAACTGCAAAACTTAATGAGCTTGAATGCAGTCTTCATTGGATGTTTAATCTAACGCAGTCATTAATAGAAAAAATGTATTATTATTCAGTTTCCTTTTTCTCCTACTACTTTTAATTGATCAATTCTTTTTTACGTTGTAAGTATATATTGTAACGTAAGGTTTTTTGTAGTGGGTAAGTGTTTTATTTAAAATGATAAACGTGTCTTCGTGAAATGTAATTACCAAAATCGGTGCTACTTCAAACCATGTGAAACCGTACAAAATGATCAGCATATGACAAAGAACAACAATGTAATATCCTTCGACATAGACGAAATTGTTGCATTGTTTCGTGCTCCAATCGAAAACTAAAAATTCCACGACCATGATTAGAGCCTAAATCAAAAACACAGCTCGATGATTATATTATATTGGCATTATAATTTCAGATCACTTACGACTATAATAATCTTCAACACACAGTGGACATCTGTCCAAATTTCTGTGCAAGATCGACCCATTTTTTCACTTAAATTTTATTTATTTCACACGTTCTTCTTGAAAATTATTGTCATACGTACAAATAGCACAAACAGACTGTGGTCAATTGGATGATTACTATTCGTCTGTGCCTTGAAGTTGTTAATACATTTTTAACATTTGTTTTAAACGATACTTTTTGTCGATGCTCAGACCATTTTTATTAAAGACGGTAATCTATCCGATATATTAATTTATTGTGGATTATGTATGTTAATCACTCGAAGATGTGCTTTAAAAAAATTCCTATATTGTAAATAGTAAAAGTATGGTACTTATGTATAAAATTTAATTATTTCCTACATTCCGCAGGGAAATACCTAATACAAAAGTACACAAGTACAAAATATTTTATAGAGTGCGAATGTCATTCAATAACGCCATTAAATTATGGATAATTATTATTTATATGTATTACTATTATTTATTATCAAAACTGACGATTCTATTCTATTTCGAATGAAAATTGTCAACATGTAAACAATCATTTAAATGACAATTCAACTGTCATGATTCCTAACTAACTAATGGTTTATTACCTACTGCTGGAGGAATTAATTACATGTGGAATGCTTTCAATTTATGCGAATGATCTGCAAGATAATTAAAAAATAATCGAAAACTTTTCAAAAATATATACTCAATAACTACATTACATATAAAAACATAATTGAGGTTAATTCTTTTGAAAGAAAAGTTATTTTCAACTTTTTTTAGTTATTCCAGTCTTAAATGATTATAGTTGGTAAACAAAAAATATTGAAAAGTTTTCGTATTTTAATTTCGTATATAATTGAAACTGTTGATTCTGCGCATGATCAGAATTACTTAAAATAAAATATGAACGGATGATGTAATTAATTGTCACGCGACGTACGACTCTATTCTAAAAAGTCATCACGATTTTTCGCAAAGTGCAAAAAGCTCAATATCAGGTCCACCAGATACGCTGCACCTTCGATGACGCATAATGAACCAACCGCTAATCCCACCTAAAAAAATGAAAAAATATATTATATATAGACACCGAAAAATGCATAACAATGTGGTGAACAAGACATTGAAATCAAATCATTTCTAGGTACAGATGTATTCTAAAAATTTAAATTCAAGTCATTTTTCGAAGAGTGTTTTCTGCCTATAGTCTCACAGCCTGAGGCTGGTAATGCTACAATACAAAGCAATGTACACGATTCTGAGATCTATTAATTGTCTAAAGAGTCTATTTTATCTTGTAACAGTAAAAATCACAGTTCTATCAGCTAAGAAAGTAACTAATATCATTTTTTTACTTTTTCAAATCCAACTACCAAAACTCTTGCTTAGGTGCTAAATTTCTTATATTTAAAATAAATATTGAACATAAATTTTGTGGAGTTGATCACTTTGATGATATCGATGTGATTATAACAAAGATAACTGAACGTGATTACAGAGAGGGATTACTGTATTTTAAAACTTCGTCTTTGTTACCTGTCGTTCTTGGACAATAGTATCGAATTTGTGTTCCGGAAGATAGCCGTGCCAGTAATGAAGCGCTGTCCCACCTACAGCGATGAACATGAAGGTTCCAACAAAGTTCATTATAATTTCCTAAAAAATAATACATTCTTAGTGTGGTGAACTAATAAAAAAATAACAATATAAATCTAGAAACACGATCTTACAACAAGCGTTCTCTTGTGGTACGTGCTTCCGAAACAGAAAGTAATCAGAACGACGCTTGTATAAATGAAGAAGCCCACCAGAACTCCGGACGCAACAATTTCTGCGTCCGGACTTTTGTCTTCGTTCAAGTTCCATGTTCCACCGACACCCAAAAATTCACCTTTGAATCCTGTTCGGTACAGGATCAGGATTATGAGGTTAATTATCTGTGAGAATAATTGATCAAGCATTAGTAAGAGTGGAATCCATGTGACTAATGAATAGAAAAAAGTACTACATCGTGCTTGATTCGGTTTGAATATGTTAGAATAGAAGAATTGAATGTTTTTCAACATGTGTATACAATAGGTGTCTGAGATTAAATCGGGAAAGGAATTTGAAAATAAAAATATGTTTGATGTAATTTGATATTGTATGGCGGGCAGATATTTTAGCCTTCTTAGATTCTTACTAAAAACAGATAGGTTTATAGGTGTCTGAGATTAAATATGGAAAGAAATTTGAAAATAAAAATATGTTTGATGTAATTTGATATTGTATGGCGGGCAGATATTTTAGGCTTCCTAGATTCTTAGGAAAAATTGACTCCGGTAAAAAAGTAGTACACTCGTATCGCAATACCGTGCATCGGAAAGGGCGTTATATCGCTTTACAAACAAGGTTCCTTATCGGAGTACGATAAGGACCGAAATGAATCATAGAACTGCGTACGAATGCTTCTTGAATGAGTCTCGTTACTATGATTTATCAGGTGTACTGCATTAATTGACGAACCTGGCGTCACTGGCCGAACATTCAATCGTGATAATCGGTATAATTGAATTTACTACGGTTATTACTAGGAGTAACAATTACTAAAAACAACAATAATCAAACAGTAGTCAATAGAAGTGCTCCACTTAAATATTTCTACTCTGTTGTTTAGTTTTCCTCTACTATTTGATACACATTAACATCGTAAAATATATTCAAATTTAAATAAAATGAATGCGTTTATCTATACAAGGTATGTCAATTAAGTGACTAGACGATATTTTGAGTTGCCGTTAATCACGATTTCGTAACTATATATACCGTATTATCACCTTAAGATAACTTTGGTCGTGGGACAGTATAATTACGGTTATTATTTCAGAAATGTACTTTAAAATAATGTTCCTGTATTTTTGCAGTATTGACGGAGTGTGATACTGGTGAATTTTTCAATTATTTTAGAAACATCCTGCAGTATCTGTCTACTTTCAGCAATACATGCAGGTGGAATACCATATACTATAAAGAAGAAGACACAATTGTTGTTACTAATGAGTTAGACCAGGTGCGAATGCATTACCACTGATATTTACAGAAAGGAAACAATTGTTAATTAGAAATTTTCCAAATTGGTGTGATTGTATATAAGGGCCTTCTCACAATCGATTCCTCTCATGCATCACTCATCTTCAACCATGTACAGATTAATCACACAATTTTATTATTTCTTGGATAATCACAAATCATCGATGTAGTACAAAGCGAAGGATTTTCTTCTCACCAACTTGAGCACTTTTATCACTATACCCGCGACACTCTCTAAGGACACCATGTCTGCCCTCCGGAAACCGTACTTTTCACGATGGAAACGTGTATAGCAGATAACAGAATGAAACTGTCGGCGTGCTAGATGCCTACGACCCAGTACCAAGCCCTCTTTATCTAATCAGATGATACAGCATACGTTGAAAGAGGGATAAGAGGTATAGAAAGCACCTGTACATTTATCCTATTATCGCGAGCGATAATTCGAGCCGATGCCATCGAAATATAACGTTTGTTGTTACACGCTTTCCTTAGAATTGATTCCCACCGATATATATTCAATACACCTAGACGATAATTAGATGGGTACCTGCTGATTTTAAACAATTCCGATGAGATCATAACACCTGTATGGTTCCTCTTTTAAATTTCACTGACCCAATTATTTTGAATTCTATAATTATTAGTACATTGTGTTTTTATGCAAATTTACTTTTCCGTAGGCAGTGCTTTATATTTTTTTTTAAACCGTTTAAAATTATTCAAAATGAGATCGTGTGATGAGACGCACATATAAAGACAAACAGTATTGAAAATTGAATTATATTATCCTGTGTCTTTACCAGTTGGGCCACTCCTCCTCTTTATTCACCCCTTCCTTCTTTAGTTTATTGTTAATTTAATTTTTATTCGGTAGCGGCTTACGTTCGGAAAAGCTACAGTTCTTTTCGGGTCTTCGGACCTAGAGGAACTCCCCCTCTATGTACAATAGTCCCCGCTAAATCAATTTTGTTTAAACATATTTTCAACAGTGTTTTATCTAATGTTTTATGTGATAAAATCATTAAAAGTTGATGACTGAACATCCAGTAAATGTAGTTCGTTTCTATTTTGAAAATATTTTAATTGTACACTTTGCATATTGTAATTTGAAGCATAAACCGTAAAAAATTATTTTAGGAACTCGGATTGTCAATTAGTCCTGAACAAATTACTGAAATGGAGTCTCACGTTGACGACATTGACTTTGTGACCGCCGCGGAGGTGGAGAAAGCAACGAGACACGATGTTATGGCTCACGTTCACGTTTTCGGAAAGCAATGTCCGAAAGCTGCTCCTATAATTCATTTGGGTGCAACCAGTTGCTACGTTGGAGATAACACGGTAAATTTCCACCTGAACTATTCGTAATAAATTTAAACGAAACTTTTGTTTACTTCATATCAAATCAAATTAAGAAAATACTGTACTTTAATTATGTTCTTATGATTAGAATTATGTATTTATGGTTTTGTGTTACTTTTATGTACCAATACGTAGGAAGAGTGTCAGTTTCATATCAAATTTTGTATCAAAGTTGTATCCAAGAATGTAATTGTAAATGGAGGGTCTACGGCAGTTATAAATTGCTTTATAGAACACTGTATTATAGTTTGAATTTTATCTCTAACATTAATATGAATTTTTCAAGGATCTGATTATTCTACGCGATGGATTTGACATACTACTGCCAAAGCTAGCGAACGTTTTGTCACGTCTCGCGAAATTCGCTATGGAATATCGTGATTTACCGACACTGGGATTCACTCATCTTCAACCAGCCCAACTCACGACTGTTGGCAAGCGAGCGTCTCTTTGGCTCTATGAACTTTTGATGGACGAACGAGCCCTTCGACGTGCTAGAGACGATCTCCAATGTCGCGGAGTAAAAGGAACGACTGGGACTCAGGCCTCTTTCCTTCAATTATTTAATGGTAAATATATTCTATGTACAAGAAAGGTCTTTTTCAATTGTTATTTCATGAAAAATAACAAATGATCTTCAATTTCTATATACAAAATAAAACCTTAAACCTTTTGATCAGAGAATAGAGTCTATTTCAGTAAGAAGATTATGATTTCTGTAATTTAAATAAAAAACGTTTATTTTCATAGGTGACGGAGAAAAAGTGAAGCAGCTGGATAAATTGGTAACCAAAATGGCCGGCTTCGAGAAGCATTACCCAGTAACTGGGCAGACTTACAGTAGAAAAGTCGATGTAGAATGCTTGAATGCTCTTAGCTCTTTGGGATCGACTGTTCATAAAGTAAGTAATCACATGTTCTTGTTTTTTATCTACTTGAACGACCTTCCTTGAACGACCCAAACACCGGATGGTACAGCCAGGTACGGCTATGGTACACGGCGTACACGGCTAGGTCAATAAACTGTGTGACGCAACGTCTCTAGCGCGTTGGACCGACGGAGAGCACCGATACCGCGGCACGCTCTACCGTACTCTCTTGCTCGCACACCTCCCCCTAGAGACCCCCGAAATTCCTTGGCACGCGTCAACATCGACGAAGAGCACCGATACCGCGGCTCGCTCTACCGCTCTCGCTCTCTCCCGTTCGCCTGCTCCGACCATCTTCGGCATCGTTTAGTACGCGTCGAAAAATGTCTGTTTTAATTTTCCAGATATGTACCGACATCAGGTTGCTGGCGAACATGAAAGAAATCGAAGAGCCGTTCGAGACCACGCAAATAGGGTCCAGCGCTATGCCGTACAAGAGGAACCCGATGCGCTCCGAGAGGTGCTGCAGTATAGCCCGTCATTTAATGACATTGGTGAACAACGGGTTGCAAACCGCGGCGACGCAATGGATGGAAAGGTCGCTGGACGATTCGGCGAATCGAAGAATCACATTGTCGGAGGCGTTCTTATCGGCAGATGTGATTCTAATGACCCTTCAGAATATCACAGAGGGCCTGGTTGTTTATCCCAAGGTTATCGAGAGGCACGTGGTCCAAGAATTACCTTTCATGACCGCCGAGAATATGATTATGGCAATGGTGAAGGCTGGCGGCGACAGGCAGGTAAATTCCGGATGTTCGAAAGATTTGATGTGTTTTTTAAATCATTTTTGAACGCCTTACCCAGAGAGCACATGACGCCTTGAAGGTGCCCATTTCACGGCTATTTTAAGTCTTAGGCGTCATTAAGCCGTCATTGAGCCGCAATTAAGCCGTCTGTGTGATATCTGGGTTAATTCCTCGCATTTTCTAACAGGACGAGATATTTGGATTGCTAGACTTAACTTTATTTGACTTTAGAACTTAACAAAGGAGCTATACAATTGGTTTTTAATGTAACTATTTTGCTGTAGGTTCGGATTACATATTCAGAGGTTTAGTGTAAATTTAACAACTGAATTGAATTATACCATAGAATACTGCTAACTGTGAAACTTGGTTTCTAAGTCATACGTTCTGTCATTATTACTAATTTTATTGAAAATACCTTTCTTTCTTTAGAAATGGAAATTTAGATACATATCCCCGTTGTATTTAGCGTAGAAAACTTTACTACACTCCGAAATATTGACTGGAACTTTGGTAAACTTTATTTCTGTCATTGAAAATTAAATAAATATAAAATACCTACCTGTAAAGGATTGTAATTTTTCGAATACGGTTCAGTAACTAAAATTATTTGTACGTCGATTGTTTATTTGAAATTAGGGGTGGAAGAAACTAATTAAGGAATACTTTCGTCGCAGGTGTGTCACGAGAAAATACGCGTATTGTCTCAAGAAGCCGGTGCCCAGGTGAAGCAGCACGGCCGAGACAACGATCTGGTCGAGAGGATCAAAATGGATCCTTACTTCACTCCGATCCTCGATCAACTGGACAATCTTCTCGATCCTTCGACCTTCGTTGGTCGAGCACCAGAACAGGTCTTGGAATTTTTGACGGAAGAAGTGAATCCGATCCTCGATAATTACAAGGAAAAATTGGGTGGTCGCGTCGAGCTGAGCATTTGATCGAACATTCCGACAACGTTGTCAAACAACAAGCTTTCCCAATCGGAAATCCAGGGAGGATATTTTTTATAAAAAAATTGTGATATACCGGTTTTGATGTTTCTATTGAAGCTTCATAGTTTTTAATCAAGTAAAAACATGTAATGTAATTCGTACAAGATTATTATAAACAGCATTAAAACCAAAGAAAAATCGAGTAAACGAGGGAAATTGTAAAACGCATTGTTCGCAGCCACGTGCACGCTCCTTCCACGCTTAAACATTTATTACTTATTTTTATTTTACGTTGTTGCCTTTATTTCGATCTACTTCTCGACAACGTAACTGCTGTGATAGCGGGCGCAGAACAGAGAACAGAGTGGACAGACATGGCGGAAACGCGGCGGTCGTTTGGGAGAAATTAATTTCGATATTTACATGTAGACACGAAATCTCAGAGAGGAAGAGACAGACAAGTATAGCAAGAAGGTAGAGAAGAATACTGAAAAAGAAAGACAGAGATATAAGAGCCGATCGTTTATTTTAAACAGATAAGGCAGAGTAACAGTTGCTTATTCATCGATTAATTCATTGTTCAACACGTTGACTGTTACAGTTAATGTTTATAAAAACTTTTACTGAATGAAAATCCATTTTTCAACAAAATGGTTGCTCTGTATATCAATCTTTATCAGAGTATTATTTCTTTTTTCATTTCATTCTAAAGATCAATTTTTGAACAAGTATCGTGACAGTCACCGTGTCGATTAATTAAAGAACGTTTAAATCACGTATTTGTCATTGGATTTCGTCTTATTCGTTACTAGAACATTTCAGATGTGTGAAGCAACTGTCACGAGTTTACAGAATCAACTAAAAAGTAAGAGTTTACCCTGATACAGGAAATAGTTGGCTGTTTGAAAGTGGAAAACAGTTATAGCACATGAGAATCACAGCACAGGAGGAGGGAATGGTACGGATTTTCAGTTCACGATATTGTACATTCCGTGAGACAGCGTTCTCTTGTAGCGTAGATCGAGT
This sequence comes from Dufourea novaeangliae, assembly GCF_001272555.1. NCBI lineage: Eukaryota > Metazoa > Arthropoda > Insecta > Hymenoptera > Halictidae > Dufourea > Dufourea novaeangliae. The sequence continues at coordinate 2,264,506 of NW_015373910.1, read as the reverse complement.
AATACGATAGGTGGGAAAACTGGACTAGAGGCGAGAGAAGAGAGGAGAAACTTCCGTTTTTTTTCTGTTCGTTTCGTTGTTACGCGTTTTGAGAGCGATCCTCTTGGGTGTGTGAACGATTTTGTACAAACTTCGCGGAGATTGTGGCTGAGAGAAGGAGAGTGAAAGGGTAGAGAAGAAAGAACGGAGAGGAAGTAAGAGTAAGATTGGATAGAAAGTTTCGTAATAATAGAAGAAATAAATAGAAAATAAATAAGAGAACAGACGAGGAGAAAATTGACGAGATGAAAAAGAGAAAGGAGTGTATAGAGAAAAAATTTGAGTAGAGTAATAATTTTCGTTTAAAAGAATAAAGAGGAAAGTCACGTCTTATATAATGTAAAATGCACAGCATTGTTAGAGCATTGAATTTTATAGATGTATCGATAAAAAGACTAGAAAAGACGTCACGTTTTGGCGACATATATTTAACAGAGTTATAACGAAATTTAGAGTTTTAAGAGAGGAGAAGTCAGAAGAAGAAGAAGAAGAAGGTAGAACTGAGTTGAAGAAGAAAAGTAGATAGTAGAAGTGGAGGATATAGACAAAAAATTTGAAGAAATATGTTCAGTATTGTAAGAAATAAGTGACAGCTCTGTACAGAAAATAGTCAGTAGAGAAGGTATAGAGTGAAAATGAAAAATAGAAGAAGGAACGAGAAGAAGAAAATAAAAGGAAAAAGAAGAAGAAGCAGGAAAGTATAGAAGACAAGTATTTTGAGTAGATATAAGGGAGAGACAGAGTTTAAAGAAAAGAAATAGAATAGTTATCTATACACATGTGCACTGAAATATAAAGCTGAAAATTAATGAGAAGAAGAGAATAGTTGTAGAGTAGGAGATTACAGAGGAACGAGAAGAAAGAATTTCTAGTAAGATTTTAGGAAAGAGAAAGACAAGTAAAGAGAAAAATAGAAAGTCAGAGTGAGATATTTGTATAGACAGTTTAATAGAGACAGTAAAAAATAGAAAGAGAAAGAGAAGAAAAAAATACGAAGAAATAAAGAAAAATAAGCTGATTAAGTAGAAGGACATAGAGAGACAAAATTGAAATGAAAGAAAAAGAAGAAATACTGATTCGAAAAAAGTGAAAACAGATAATTCATAGAAAAATAAGTTTAGAATTTAATAAGAATAAAACAGAAGAATAACAGGATACGTGGATGCATAATAAATCATGAAAAAGGGAAGGAACAGAAAGTAATAAGAATAGTCGAAAAATTTTAGGGTAACAGCACCCAGATAGCACATGATGCCTTGAAGACGCCTATTTTACGGCTCTTTTAGGCCTAAGGCGTCTTGATGACGTCATTAGACGTCATGTGCCATCTGGGCAGAAGTAAGAGAAAAAATTTAAATATAGGATCGAAAATTTGAGTATGAGAACAAAGTAAGAGGGAAGATCTAGAACATAGAATAGAAAATTTGAGTATGAGAGCAAAGTAAGAAGAAAGGCCTAGAACAGAGAATAGAAAATTTGAGTATGAGAGCAAAGTAAGAGGAAAGGCTTAGAACAGAGAATAGAAAATTTGAGTATGAGAGTTAAGTGAGACAGAAGATCTAGAAAATTGGACGGAAAATTTGAGTATGAGAGCAGACTAAGAGGAAAGATCTAAAAAATAGGATAGAAAATTTGAGGATAAGAGCAAAGAGGAAAGGTCTAGAAAATAGGATAGAAAATTTGAGTATGAGAAGTAAGTAAGAGAAAAGATCTAGAAAATAGGATAGGAAATTTGAGTATGACAGCAAAGTAAGAGGGAAGATTTAGGAAATTGGATCAAAATAAAGAAGACAAAATAGGGAAAAACAAGAGTAGAAAGAGAATAGAATCACAGAATAGTAGAAGAATAGAAGACAATTGAAAAAAGGAAGGCGAAGTGTCAATGAGAGGTAACTTTGCACAAGACGTTCGAAAAGAAAACAGAAAATTGTAGGAACAAGAAGAATAGAAAAGAAAGAGGAAGAAGAATTTTTCGAAAGAATCGCGTAAAATAAAGAAAGAAAATAGCACCTAGAAGGGAAAATAATATACAGTAAGGCAATTAAGTTCAGGTACTTCGGTGCATTCGAAGAAAGGAAACGAAAGGTCTAATATATATTTCGGGAAGTAATAACAGATAACGAAACAGAGAAGAGAAAGTTTGTCATAAAGAGAAATGTAGCAAGAAGAGCAAAGACTAGTTGCAGCAAAGTGCCTATAATCATAGTGTCGCGAGAGAAAGTGAGAAATAAGAGACAAAAGTATGCAAGGCAAGAAAAGCTTGAAAGCGTGGAAGAAAATATAGAACAGGTTTTGTTCGTTATAATTCTAGTCTGTAAAAATATTTTATGGCAAGTACCGCAAATTTTGAGATCGTAATACTGATAGGTATTTAAGAAATTGTATACATTTAAAAGTGAATACGAAATCATTGTTGTAATTTTGATAAGCAAAAGAAATTTACAAAGAAAAAGAGAAGGTCAGAAGAAAAAGTAGTACATAAAAATTAAAGAATTCGTAAACATTTTCGGAGTGGAAAGATGTATGTACAACGAAAGAGAGTAAAAAGAGAAATAAGATGTTTATAGCTAAAGAGAAAATAGGAGAAAGAAAATAAAAAAGAAATCAGGAAAATCACCAATCATGAGCTGAGAACAGAGTTTGTTTCACAATTTCATTGACTCCTGCCGATGCGACTGTACATGAAAATAACCAATAAAATCAATGAAATTGTGACGACAGTAAGAAAAAGAAGAACGAAGGGAAAAGAGGGCTATCACAGAGCGTTAAGTACGTGGAGAAGATTAAAACCGCTCTGATCAATCATTTTCCAATTCGAAACTCATACTACAACTTCGATGATAATCATTCCGAGCGATTCCTCGTGTAGATTAAATATATAGAGAAAACATTATAAACTTGCAGTTTTATCAAATACCGATCGAACATCGAGTTCATTTCCATTTTGCACTCTTCAGCATCAGGTTGATATCAGGTAACCACGATAGACATACCAAGATCATCGGTAATCAGCCTTCGAACATTTACACGATTAACAGAAAACGTTTTATATAAACTATAAATTACAAACAATTAAATGCTGATTACCGAGGAAAGGGGTTTTCGAAAGACCAAATTTTACGTAGCGTTCCGATGAATCGTAGAGAATTTCAGCTCGATCACGAGCGAATTGAATCATCCAATTGTCGTGGTCAATTATTTTTAAAGATAGCTTCGGCCGATCTTGAAGGATAAATCTTCTTTAGGGATCATTGTTATTTTGCCGATTATTTCTTGGCGATTCGATATCCAGAGAATGTGCCGCTCCACTCTATCTTTCCGGACTCAACGACAACCGTGAATTGTTCTCCAGCTTCGACTTCCTGCAGAATTAAGTTAGAGCCACCTCCCATACCAGTGGAGACAACCATCCGCCAATTCTCAGACTCGTTCTTTCGTTTTCGAAGAGTTAGCCTTAGGTCGTCGCTGCCATAACCAGCGAAGCTGAATTGATAGAGGCCCGGGCAATGGGTGGTGAAGATTCCCGTTTGAGCGACATAGCCGACGCCTTTGTTGACCAGTGTCGTGTCGAATGGCAATGGATATAGACCAGCGATATGCTGATGAACAAAACGATATATGTATATGCAAAAATGTGAATTTCTGCTCGATTGTTTGAATTTTAAGTCAATTTTAAATATCCTTCCGTGGTCACTCAGGTTTCAGATAACCCCAACAAAAGTTCAAGGCTTTATATCTCTCTATTTTATGTTTTATCTTGATAACATAAAAATTAAATAACTTGTAGTGAAAAAACTCATTTCTTAAGAACTTTCACTTTCGCGATTTTTTTGTTAATATGTTGACATTGAAATTTTTACAATAATACGACTGTTCCAAGTTCTGAAATACTAAACGTATGTTGCATATTTTTTTTAATCCAATAGAACGAATATTGTAAAAACGGCAACCGTTTCAAAATTGGAGTGGTCAATGGATCATGTATGACTATGATGGAATTCTCAAATGGTGTGACCACGGAGCGATATGAATATGCATTTATCAAGTTCGATCTATAAACCGACTGAATTGTTCTCAATTAACACTATGACGACCGACTAAATTCCTGAATAACTTTCACCAGTAGCCAACTATGTATTTCTACGAAGAATTAACAAAACTATAGTTTTGGCTACGTATGTAAAAAAATTCAACAACTTCGATTAACTGAAAAGTACCAATTAACACTGAGATGACGTCAGTGTCGTGTCAACGACCACTAACAATTGCTTTTCCCCTGACACTACCATGACGTCACCGGTCGTTGTAGTGTTAATAAGTAATGTTTTTAATTCGAAAATCAATTTAAAAAAAATGAACTTACACCGCCCTTAGGCTGGGTAGCAGAAAAAGCGACAACGCCAGCGCAATCAGCTGCCGTTCCCAATTTCAGAGAGCCGACGGTGGTGATACCGGATGATGGCGGATCTGGTACCGCTGCCTCCGCCAAAATGGCTGCTGTTAGTATCAGCGCCGTCCACACCACCCTGTAAACAAAATTCTTTCGTCAGACACAACACAAAAACGTTTCCACTAAAACAAAATTGTCTAAAGAAATTACTTATTCATAATGGTATCCACGAAACTGTATTCAAGTCTATCAATATTTTACGAAGAGGATCCTTAATTTACTCCTTCTACGTCCTGCTTCCATGCATTAAATGTGATTAATGATAAACCGTTTACGTGTCATAAAATGAACTCACTATACACTCTTATCGACTCGATTCTTGCTTATCACGTGATTCGATTGACGCGTATCATTGACCATTAATAGAAAGGAAAACTGAATGGATGGATGTAGATATGTAATGGCTACACTGTGGATATTTCTGCTTTACAATTTTGGACAGTAATATAGAAAAAACAAAATTGCACAGAAATTTCTTTTCTATATTATGAATTTTCATATGTTAATAATAATGCATAAGTAATTTTCTGTTTTACTGGAATCTTTATTTTGTTGCGTTTTGCAAGCCAGGAGACGCTATAAATGCATAAACATCTACAGTCTATAGTAATGGGTATAGATTTGTTCAGGTAATTCTATAGAAATGAAAAAAAGAAATTAAACTGCAAGAATGTAAAGGAATGATTGGAGCAAGTTACATTTTCTTGCTGGTAGATTGTAGTACGTTTGTAATTCAATTTTCTAGTAACGAGGAACGAAAGCGTGAATTCGTGATTTTTACGTCGCGCCGAATACGACCAGTCGAGCGAGCATAGTGACACAGTTAAGGCAGAAAAATAAATCGGTGACTCGTTCTTATGTAAGAGCCCCGGGTGGGCGTATGAGTATTTTTATAATTTCGTCTCGTTTATTTTTCCGTTTGAATCACGTTAAATCACCGGCCTGACCATTCCCGGCAAAGTTCAACCCGATTCGCGACTTTCACTGCTCAGGGCTACTCCGTCTGGTTCTCCTTCTACTTCGTCTTTTTTTTTCTCGCTCGTCACTTCATTCGCTCGATCTTTCTTTGTGCCAAAAAGCTTTCGCTTCCAAAGAGACTTGTCGCTGTTTATCACGGATTTTTCTTATTCAATGGTTCCGAAGTGAAATTTTCCAAAGAAACGAAAACGGACTTCTAAAAAGGCTACGAAAATTAAATCAATCAGCTTTTATTACTATTAATTGTTATAGCATGCGTTAACGTGTTTGGGTCCAGTGAAATAATAAGATTTTGTAGAAGAATAAATTTTTCGTAAATTTTTGAACACACATGAATTATATCTTGACTTATAATATAAGAAAATACATGAAAATGAGGTCTAATCCTAATATATCTGAAAGGTACGTACAAGTATAAATAATTCTAATAAAGTCGGGCAATCTATCTCTATGCATGATTTTTAATTTCGAGTTAATAGTTTTTATATTTTATGAAATAAATATATTTATTAATTAAACTTCATTAATTAGTGCGAATATAGTATCACTTTGATCCAATAAGTAGTTAACAGCATTTCGAAAAATTTTGTGTTCTTGACAAAACGGAAATCTCGTATAATAAAGAAAAAACATTCTTGTACTCAGATTTTATGACAATTATTTTCTTACTCGATTCGTTTTTGAATAATGTAAACTGGTATTCGCAGCTAACTGGTGCAATTATAAAAGCGTAATGTTTTCATAGTAATTTTAAGAAATATAAATTCCTTTTACACAAGTGCATGTATTCGTTACTGTTAACAGAAGTACTGCCAACAAAGTTAAAAATAATGTTCGCAGATAAAATGACGGAAAACCTTCTGGGTGTTATCCACGATTTAACATAAACTTAAAAATGCTTATCAACACGCGAACAAAAATTTCGAACACAAATTCAAATACTCAAACATATTTCGAGGGAAAAGTCCAAAACTTTAATAGATAAATCAATTAAACAAGTGATCGATATACCAATGATTAAAGTACTTCGTAAATAATATTAGTGGTAATATTAAAAATGTAATTATGAATTGTAACACAAAATTTCTACGATTCAGAATGCAGTGAAAGTTGGATATAAGCAAAAATGAATAGGGCGTGCGCGGGCACGTGTCTTCGTTACCATACATTATGCAGCAGACCCACCAGTATTTACGTACTGTATATGTATACCAGTGATCCATAGAAAGGAGTAAAAACTTTATTGCAACTAGTCTCGCTCTGTTAATCACATACCTCGCGCAACGAAAGCAAGAAAAAAGAAGCGTTTATTCTGTCGAAGCGTGATCAACCACGTCAATCGAGCTAAACTTTCTACTTTATAGCCGGAGAAAGTGTCTTATCGGTACACATTATTTTTAATTTTCTTCTGTTTCGCCGTCATTTGTTCGCCTTTCCAAGGAGAAAATGATACACCTCAATTGCCGTTTATATGCGATAGCTAGTCGTAATCACCTTTCACCAAATTTACGATTGTGTATTATGATAATATAAATTAATAGCTACCTTTATGAAACAGATTATGTTTATAAATTGTGTGATAGTGTGATAATTATTAACATACAGTAAAAACTCTTCATTGTTTATGAATGTAATAAATACACCAATGTACATTCTGTTAGCTTAGAACATTCTAGTTTCTATGAAATTAATTTTTATTTTCAGGTGAATTTAACCAAATATGAATGAAATAAATTGTCATTAGTGATAACTTTAGAAGCTTCAAAATGTTATTTTAAGTCTTTGAAGTTATAATTTTTGTAATGGTAATGCATAGATAACGGCATCTTCTTAGAAACGAGACTGAGAAATAAGATTTATGGTGATCGAGAGGCATTCGTTTCCATTTAATTAATAACCGTATCGATAATCCGATCTAAAGTTCAGAAATAAGCTACGCGTTAAGAATAACCGGTGTAATGTACTTTTAACCCCTGAGTCGCATTTCGTTGTGCAAGATAAAATCAGAAATCCTTTCACTTTCACGGGCTTCAAGGCGAGGATCTCACGTGCGACACGTTTCTGTCGCCCACGTTGAAAATAACGGTAATAATCGAGATAATTCATAGTTACAAAATATGTTCCGATAATAGAATTATTCATAAAAACGAATAACTGCAATCCTTAGTAAAAAAAATCATTCATTTACACATATCCTCATTATTTTTATACAAAACCAAGATAATTTTAACTGCGCAAGAAAATTAATAATTAATTAAGGTCACTTTAACGATCGATACATCAATTATTCATTTCTCCAGACAAGTTCAATCTCACAAGTAATTTCTAGATTCTTTTCTCAGAATATTTTCGTTCACGTGTTTATTTCAAGAACGAGGAGACACGGTATTTGTTTTTTAAACAAGGTGATATATCTGCTGATTATCGGGATTTCCATAGCAATTTTTGCTCGTTACATGGAGAAGACAAGGCCATTGTTGACGAAATCGATGCGGAAGATCGATGTTATGCTCGTAATTTTTATCGCTGTTCGCAGAAACAATCTTGGTTGGTTGGTTACGCAAAAACAATTTAGCCACTGGCAAAAATGGAAATACGTGAACTGGTGTCGTCGTTAGAAACGTGAATGAATAATTGGAAATGTAACGATCGTGTAGATCGCTCGATTATTTAAATAAGAACTCGATCTATCTACATTCGTTTTCTACTACGTCTACGAAATGTATGAGGCAGAAAACTTTTGGTCATCAAGATATATTTACCACAAACTAACTATTGAGATTAGCAGACATATAATTAGCAGATAATATTTCATAAGATTGCAGTTTCTTCAAGTGCAACTTAATTCTGAAGACTTACTTTTCAAAATAATCCCTCTATCTTAGACTATTTCAAGAAATAATTACTTTGAAGATAAGAGTGGTATTACGAGTACCGATGAGTAATTCACTATTGCGTTTGTAATAAAATTTGGAATTTAAAACGTGTTCCTGTTGTTTTGTTTTTCACAAATAACTTATAGTGTCGAAGAAAAATGATTGAAATTCGGGATACTTAAAGAATCAAATTAACGAACAATAGTAGATTATTCAGTGCCACGTCTAATCATTTCTTTTTGTTATCGAATTGAAGATTTGTAAAAACTTATTAGAAGTTTATAGGTGGGTAGACTGAAAATTTACTCGAAATACACTACGGATAGCTTCGTAAGAGCTGATAAGGAGACTTGATGCAACGATTTACATAAAATTCATGATTGCATTAGTGTTCGCCTTATGTAACATCTGCATCTTAACACGATATTCAGCGAGATCCACTTATCGTTGAATACAATTGAACGAGATAAAACGTTATAACGTGGCCTGAAAGGACTGCGACTGTTTCAATTTCAGAACGATCCTATTGAATATACTAAACAGGTTTTATTGAATATAATTAAGACATGAATACGTATTGAATATATTAAACATACTTGCAGAGGTAACAATTTTCATGCATTCTTTTATTCTTTGACAGTGGAACCTAATACATATATATCTGAGGAAACTGATTCGAACATGGAAAAATGTATCTTCAGAAATACCGATTATTCCTGTTTGCCTCGTATATAGTAAATATTCATGAGATCGTTATCGTTGTATTGCGTTATTGTGCTCGATGCAAGAAACCAAGACGTAATCGAAATTATGTCAATTGGCATATTTTTATTCAGACGCATTCGTTTCGATGAAGTTCAACCGGAGCGTCCGAATATTTGCAATTATTATTACCGTGATTTGCAATTGTTATTGCATGGGACGTGCGCTAGTGGACTGAAGTAAAGCCTTTTAATTGTAAACGTTGGAGTGATTGCGAAGGAAAATAAAAAGGAACGATTTAAAATTACTATTTGAAACACTTAATATTCGAAGATCTGGCACGAGGTTAATTACAGTATAAATCGATTATAATATGCTATTTATTCAAAAATATTTTAGTGTTAATAAATGTGGTTCATGAGCGTCACGATATTAAATTACTATGGTACTGTTTTTAAATTTCTTGGTGGCACGAGGAACTAAAATCAAAACAAAATTCTGCAAAATGTAGTATAATCAAAGAAAGTGGTCACATTTGATTGAGATATAATAAAATCAACATAAAGTTAGTAAATATTAGAATTTCTTGAAATTTGGTATTTCAAGAATCAACCACACAATAGAACTATACTCACACTAGAAACCAATACTTCTTACACAGGTATGTTAATTACACTAAAATCAGGGACAAATTCAAGCCACCTCAAAATTAAATCACATATACAAAATACAACGTGCAAACAGTTGAACCAATTCCGAAAATTAATCATTTCAAACAATACATGACAATAAACATTGACGTGCTTCTAACACAGGCGTCCTTAAATTAAAATCAAATTTCCGAAGAACACCCAAATATTCATCATTCCAAACGAATTACACATCACACAGCTCTACAGTTGAATAAAAATAAAATTAACAAGCTATTATTAAAAGTTCTTTAGAATCATTTACGATATTCAAAAAATAGTGGACTTTCAACATAGGAATGTTTAAAGTAAAATTAGGGATAAAAATTGAAGTCTCTCGAAATCCATTTGAAGGGACTCACATGATGGTAGAAAGTGGTGTGGCACTGACGGACTTCCTGACCGTGCTGGACAGCGGCAGCTGTTCGATGTTCCAGGTAAGTTAAACCAGGTGAAGTCGATGTATGCCTTTATATTACCTTGGACGCCCGAACTGCCTCGTCTTGACGCCACCTCCCAGTCCTCACCTCTTTCGTCGCGTTCCTTTCCTTTCCTCGTGTCAAGTGCTGCCCGCGAGACCACCCCACCACTTTGCCGTGCGTCAGTTAAGGACAGTCGAGTAGATAGCGGCTGTTGGATTACTGGTTGCCCTAGCCAGCTTCTGATACGGTGCTAAACGGAGGGCGGGAAATAGAAATCCGATGTTTCTGATACTAGCGCTGACTCTGATGAGAAACAACGCTGCCGAGAGAAATTCCAAAGAATTAAATGGTATTTGGATCGAAATGACACCTGGCAGTTTGCAGAGAATCATAGTTCTGGAGGAAGTGTCAGATGATATGTGTTTATCTCGATGAAAGCAGATATATTAAACCGGAAAGGCTAAATTTTTAGAAGCTAAATAATAGTGGGAATGTCCTTACAGAAAAAAATATATTATTTATTATAATTGGATTGAAGAAGTATTGTATTATTTAGAGTCTTTACAAACTTTCTTATATTTCTCCAAATTCAAAATGGATTGCTTTAAATGGTAGAATTTTGAATGTTGTAATCGCCTTCGGTTAGCTGTACTGATGAATAATTCAGTATTTTTTAATAGGACGATGGAATTTAAATTAAGAGTATTGTCTTGGTCTTATGATTGGTAAATATGAAAATAGCGAACACCTATGATTACGTTATAGAATAGGAGAAGCTAATAATTCTCTAGGAATGAATATTAAATTTATAAAAAGAATAGATCACTCATTAATCATAATTAATCATGGTTCTGTTAATAATTACAATCCATTGTCTAAAGCACCAGTGAATTCTTATAGACTTTTAAACATTTCAAAACAACTATAAAATATGATGAGAGATTTACTACATACTTAACATATATTTTGTAACATAACTTTCTTTTACAGTTGTTCTCTAATGATTAATTAATGTGCGTTTACCTTTAACTACATTCCCAGTGACTAAATGATAAAGTACTATTACATCGTGTAAATCGCAGAATTATTAGTTAACAATGTAAAAATCGCGGAAGTAATTGTCTAGTAAACGCAAATGCTTTTGTCGAATAGGTAATGAGCATATAAATTTTTGCTTCACGTCGAACCCAGTGTCATTTTCTCAGCGTTGCCAGTGACATTTAAATACGCTATCAAGCTGGTAATATTGTACGTACATATTATGCGTAATATCAGGAGTCTGCGGATACCTGGTGATTATTTAGAAAACGTATCCTCTAAACGCAGCGCGAATGGAAATGAATTTTCTCTTGCGGCATACAATGGCGTTGTTAGAATTGAACACGATGGTAACCAGGACATTGTGGAGTAATTAACGGTGCACACAGCGACTAATACAATCACTAATAGGATTTTTTAAAAGTAATTAATTAACTTCCATGCCAGTAGTTCCATTGTTTCTAGTAAATCAATTGTGCGATTCATCTTGAACACTCACATTTAGTTTCTTTTGAATCGCAAAATTGAAATCCTGTTATGCAATGTAATGGTATTACTGACTATACTTTCTATACTACTTTGAGTGATTTGTTCTTTTAACTGAATCTAATTGCATTCAAACATTTTCTTTATTCCGTGTAAAAAATAAATTCTGAGTGATTTGCTATTTTAATTAAATGTACGTTCATGCAAAAATAATAGGTTTAGTCGTAGATCAAAACAGAGCCCATTCTAAAATATTGATCCGTTCGAATAGCGAAAAATAACTTTCACTTTGACTTTCGGTTCCCGTTATCTCGATTATATCAACACGTTTCTCGGGTCCATATTGCATTCATTACATAGTTACACACCTTTTCTATAGTACACTTTCGAACACAATACGTAGACGAAATTAATTTCCAACAATGCATAATATAAAGTTTCTTCGGGTTATTTTTACTCAGAAAAGTGTACTTCATTATCGATAGAAAATTATAGCCTTCCTCTTCTGCAATAAACAGCAATATATCATTCAGTTATGCTAAGGAACAAGAAAATACTATTCTATAAAAAGAAAAAATTGATGACAATAAATAAAATACGTATATTTCTTTCAAATACTCAATTATTAATGACGATGAATGAAAACGTTTAAAACGTTGTAAATATATTTTTGTGATAGAACAATATAGAAATAGTTACAAATAGTTAATATTTTAGAAATGGAACGTGTAAGCGGCTAAACGGAACAGTACCACTCTGATATAATACTCCTCGATGGAAACATTTCGTTTCCTTTCAGA
>NW_015373910.1:1634595-1635650 GCF_001272555.1 Dufourea novaeangliae | reverse complement strand
ATAAATATAAAAATGAAAAAACTCCCGTGCACCTTCATCTCATAATACGCAACACTAACTTTAGGTTGAAATAAACAGGGCAACCATTTTGGGCTGCGTGTGAACCACTCTTTGCAGCAATATAAGCTGCTGCTTTGTGGTTCTGACAGTGGTTCCAGCATAGTTTTGGGCGTTCCATGGATCGCAACACTAAGCCAAATCCGATCAATTCACCTCGCAACACTAATTCAACAAAAGACGGACTATATGAATCAATTAAATTTGTGATCTTTAATCGAACAAGACTTTCATTCAAATAACAAGTATAAGCAATCGCGCTCAGTCATTATCGCAACACTACTCTGAAAATATAAAAATGATTTTAATACAAACACGATTTCATAATTCGCAACACTATTCTCCAAGCAATTAAGAAGATCAATATTAACAATTTACAAGGCTAATGCAACCCGTGATCTAGTCTCATCCGCAACACTAATTCAAACCGTGATTTTGCCCAAAACTGCTGGTCGTTGGGCCGATACATTGGCCAAAAATACTAACTACTACAACTACAAGCGAGTACAGTGACAAAGTAGTAATGACTCCGCATCCGAAGATGCAGAGCCATTCGTTGCTGCCCTCTTCGATACACAGTTTGTGTCGGGCCACTTCGTTTCTTCGGCGGTCCGCCCGAATCTGAAATCCTGAAACTGCTCGGTTGTGGACGATCAACCGAACTCGCAAGAGTCTTGTACGATCGTACCACGAGTGCAATCGAGCAGGTCGTTCGTTTCGACGTTCCTATCCTTCCGACCGCGACCGCGACACAGCTATTCGACAAATTTGAAGAATCGAAATCGAAACCAGAAGCAGACAGCATGCTCCGTCTGGATCAGTTTCGAATCGACGCTACAATTGATCCCGGTAGCAGGACTATCACGCGAAATGGGGGAGCCTACCCGATTAGAGACTGTGATAGCCTGCCCCGGCCCCTACCTACTTACAATCTAATCGTACATTCACACGCAAGAAAGTATGCTACCTACCTACCTAACCCTATATTTAAAAAGAAA
>NW_015373910.1:1417344-1634266 GCF_001272555.1 Dufourea novaeangliae | reverse complement strand
TCGCATACACATGTTATTTATATGAAATCAAGTCATCGTTCCCCGTTGCTCTCACCCAATCAAGTAGCACCTGGGCACGTGAAAGGGTTTGAGCAACGAACACGGAATCAATATCCTAAAAATCCTAACTAAAAAACATATTACATTGTTCATTCTCTTCTAACGGGCTAATATTCTCTTGGAGTAAAAGTGACTCGTATTAATAAAAATTAGTATTAATAAAAAAGAGTAAAGTACTTTGTATTAATAAAAATTCAAAAGCAAATATTAATTATTCGTTAATATTGTGTAATTTAATTGTCAAGACTCTAAGCAAGATTCTGCAATAAGATACATGACTCTAGATATATTGAACAAACCTCGGGCGATCTCGTCGTCAAAGCCAATGTAAGACATATATCATAATATAAGTATCACAGATACGTCACTTTGACTCAGAGGTCTACCCGTCACGAAATGCCTTCTTGTACATGGTCTCTAATATCATATTTGTCTAGAACGTTACGTTCTAGCTCAATCTATGTGTATCAAAATGCGCTACTTAATTTTTATATCTGTCTTCGAGTAACGTGGTAGTATGTATTTGATATAATTCTTCACAGTTTCATTAGGAAAATATACAAACAAGCATTATACATTGGTCAGTGATGCTTCTGGAATATTCCTACTTGTATTAAAGATATAAATGAAAACAAATATACATTTATATCTGTAATACAAATAAGAATAATCATAAAGCATCACTGACCAATATGCAATGCATGTTTGCATATTTTACTAACACTGCATTTAAATAATAAATAAATTTACATTATATTAATTTTCTTATTTCTCCACCAATGATGGTAGAACTATTGAAAATAATTAATAACACACTAACGGATGAAACAAATTTTGATTATCTAACAAATTTCTATACTATTATTATCTACAATTGTATATACTAACAATCATAAAAATTGACTCTACTACCAGAGGTGTCCAAATGCCACCCACGAGCTACAAGCAATTACAAGCCTCCCCTCGTGGGTTTCCTCGACTACCGACCTCAGATTGACCCAAACGAGTCAACCAGAGTCCCGTAATTGAGGTACCTCCGGAAAGGAAGAATGCTGCTCGCAAGTGGTAGATGGACACCTCTGGCCCTGTCCTTTCTAAGGGACAGACTTTACAAATACTCATTTCTTCTGAGTACATACATGTACGTCTGCCATATCGATATGTTTAAGGAACACTGTATTCATGCTGGTCAAACACAGTAGTACCTTCCCTGCATTTAACACTCACACTCCATTAATGTGGTCGTGAGTACACGCCAGCACGTTTCGATATACATATTATCCGTGTGTACGTAAAATTGGATACAATTCTTTGCTATTGGCATCAAAACGATCAGCCGTTCTTATAAAAAATATTTAATAATTTATATTTTATAAATAAAAATTTAATATACTCATATTATTTTTCTAGACAAAATTAATGACAATGATCGTGCAATAATTTAACACGTGTGCACCCGTGTTAAATTATTCCATAACACGCGGTTTTTCACGAGGGTGTGCATACCGATGCACAGACAACGCAATTCAACACGTCTTCGTTTTATGGACCGATACTTTATAGGGATTTGGAAATACGAATGAAACCTGAAACACTGGTTTCAATTTTTCAAACGTGCTGCCGTGTCTCGTGGTATTGCGCTAACTGCTGTATGTAACATGCACATCTAAGAAGGTACCACAATGTTTTCCCCTCTACTTTAAACATACCGACGTGGTTTTCGTTATTTTGATTCTATATTCGTAGACATTTATTTCATACATTAATGAGTTCAGTATTATTTTTGAATCTACTGACCGTACTTGTAAACAACATTAGAATAATTTTTATGTAATCGTCTTAATTGATGAAGACATTAGTAGAATAATTTTAATGTAATGGTTTCGATATGACTATATTAATATACGACTAATTGTCAGCAAGTTACTGCATTCTCTAGTTAACTGAGTAACATAGTACCACGTTCTCGATTAATAAAAAAATATCAATTGTTGTAAACAATAGGACTTCTGGTCCCAAAATAACAAAGATCAATATTAATCAATAATTTCACGTTAAGTTAATGATTCGATCATAAATATACTTTCAATAGAAAATATTTCTGAATTATATTACTAATAATAAACACGGCGTACAAGAAGACCCTAGCCTATCTAAGAAACACAACAGATCGATGTCACTACTCGCGGATATGATTGCATATCCGCGTTCACTGTACTCGCAATATTAAGCACGTATACAACCAGTCACCCGTGCCGCTTTGGACCAATCGTCCTACGACATGATTGGGGACCGGAGGAACAAAAGCATGCGACTCACCCGATGACAGAAGGGCTCCGTCTAAGACTCTAGGAATCTGGAAAAAAAAGGAACATGAGGCGTTACAATCTCTCCTCAACATTTTACTTATTTCGATTGAATAATGTAAGTAAGAATATTTAAAGATGCTTACAGTCTTGGCTGGTGGAGCTTCGCCCGAGGACATCCTCTGCAACGGTCGTTTGTACAGCGCCTGATGCATCTGATAAAAAAGGAACAGAAATCGTTACAACCTCCTCTAAAAATTCTAGCTGTTTCAATTGTATAGTGTAAGTAATAAAATATAAAGATATTTACATCCTCTGTAAACAGAGCTGCGCAAACATATTTACTTCAGTGATGCACTGACTCTATTTTCGCGACTCAAAAAGCAAAAAGTGTCCCGACACTGACAGCAATTGATAACACGCAACAAACACTGACTCTAATTTCGCGAAAACCTAGCATCTCCGGTGAAATTCTACACGGAGCCAGTTCGCTCCGTATAAACAAAAAATCTTGTACGATATAAACACTGACTCTATTCGACCGCATTGCGCGCGGCCACAAAATTCTCTGAAAGAAAAGTACATGGGAAATACAAGGCACACTCGTGCCTACCTACTGTTTTAGTTTCTGTATCCTACAAAGTGTTTGTCGAGAAAATATTGCCTTTCAATAATTTCAAAGAGTTTAAACATTATTAAATATTACAGAATAATTATTCAATTCAATATAAATATATTAAGTCCGTTATACGTATATATTTAATATTTATCTATTATATTAAAGACATTTGTTGTTAGAGCTGTAAGCACGTTCATTTTCTGTATCTAAACCACGTCCCGATTTTTGTAAATTTTCAGAAAATCATTACAAATGTCAAAGTTTCGTTATTTATCCGTGCTTCGATGAGCACGATGAATTACGCAGTATCTATATAATAAAACTTACAACCGAAACCGTATGCAAATGCAAACACGATGGTTCCATAAAGATAGACAGGTGAAATAATTAATATTAAAACAATTTCGCGACCGTGACACAGGAAATTACGAATATTTCGAATTTAAATGTTTAAAAGTAATATTCAAATTTTCTAATGGCCACGGTAGCCATTTTGAATTCTTCAATTGCGCAGTTTAATTCACTGTACATACTTCCCGGAAGAATTCTCGTTCGATCTTTGCACAATAAATAAAAAAAATCGCGATCATGCTTACAGCGAGACATAATAGAAACACGATCAAATAAAAATATATAGTAGATCATCACCTATTTGTTACAACATATTACCATGTTTCACCACTTTTCCGGAGTGTTGCTACTGCCATGGTGTCAGGGGGCACGTCCTCTCCACCCGGTGCTCTGAAACAGAAAATAAACGCGTTTAAACTAAGCAATTACATTAAATTACCAATGGTTTCGTTACAAATAAATAACTATTGTACTCGAGGTGTTCCGTAAAAGATTGTCAATAGGATCAGAAATGCGTAAATACTACAGCGTAGACAAAGAATGTCGTGCAAACCGATCACTTTGTCCCGTAATATCGAATTAATTTACGATAATTTACTCGATATTGAATAAATATTAAACGAAAATGACGATGAAGAATTAACGAAGGCACTAATAGTTTGTATAAATGATTAGATGTGGAAAGTAAAGATCACGTACACTTCGATGGGAGCGAATTCACTTCACGTCTTGTCACTTCAACTTGTGCAAGACGAATGACCCTTAGGCCGTCTTTGACTACTCGCGATGGGTTGATTCGGCTGTCTTAGAGGCATCGTTATTGGAGGTTCGGTGGGTGGAGGTAGCTGTCTTCCTCGCCCCACTTCAATTTCTAGTTTAACGAAATAGAATATTCAGTACCACATTACACGTCGGTACAATCCTTTTTTTTTTGTGTATACCTGCGGTTAGCTCAACGAGCACGGACGATTTCTCAGAAATTTCATTTTGCAGCACTCCGATGGTTATAAACAATGTCAGAGCCATATGTTTCGTGCCTTTGTTTGACCTCTTTTCGAAAACTTACATTCCAATGTACCCTACGACTAATGAATGAATTCAACCGTGTATATATCCCAGGCTATCTTCGAAATTTTTTTTATTCCAATTCGTTTTGAATGGAAAGCATTGATGTACAATGCCTAGTGGTATCTTTATTGCCCCTTTGTCAAAGTTATGAATACGATGTTTTTCTGAACACCATCTGTGATAAATACGTCCCGTCAAATATTTAACAATTACGCCAAAGTTAATGAAATTTTCAACTACTACGCGATTCCTTGTAGAGTCTAGAGAGTAGTGATGTGGTATTGCGAAAGGTGGTCGACGTTTGCAGGTATCAGGCGTATCTAACTACATATGTACGCATCGCTTTGTTTTCTCACAGACTGAACTGAGATGTTTTTGCCCACTAATTGCAAGACTTCCTTGAAAGGTCTACATACATGATACGACCTAGGGACAGGGCGAAGGTCCCATAAACTTGGTGTGGAAAACAGCAATTTTCCAACACTTCGGTCAAGACACATATGTAAATGTATTTCGCAGTTTCATCTATAGAGGGGTGCGGATGTTTCCATAAGTGACTTTGAAACAAAAATAACTGAATATTTCGTAAAGATATGGTTATTTTTACGAAAGATTAGTTAGTAATATAAGACCTTGAAATTTGGAATAACATTGGAATTGATGACAGCTAGAATATTTCAACTAGCTGTAGAGGTAAATAGAACATATATCAAGCGATGTTTCCGAAAAATGAATAAATAGTAAGTTTCTGATGGGAAATGTAACAAAGTTGCTAACAGAGAACTCAATTGTCCTGAATTTTCGTGCAATTTTAAACAATCCATATCTCACAAGATTCAATCCAATCTTCATCTTTATTCATGTATATTAATTACTAGTACCTTCATTAGCTCTCTATCGTTACTGTCCTTTAATATTTATCTTATTTAGACTAAATAATCTCAAATTAATATAATACTTAGGTATTGGTTTAGTCTTCGATTTCACTGTGTACCAATTAATGTAATATTTACGTATTTCTGATCCAATTTGTAATCTTTGCGACACACCACGAGTTCAATAATTGTTAATTTATAACGTAACTATTAATTTACAAGAACGAGAAATATGTTAGTTTCTCAGATCATGCTTCCCATGAAGTAAAGTCTGAATAAATTTAGTATTCTGTATATACATATTAACGGACAATTAATAAGTTATGTTGTTGGATAAGTGACGAACTACATATATACATATATTTGGCATTATATTTTTTCAAGTGTTACATTCGTCGTTTAAACTGGAGAGGTGCACATGTTTGTTCCCGCCAAGTCGATTAGGCGGGAAGCTACCGCTCTGCCTGTCCAATCAGCTACTCGCAATCCCCCGAAGATAGCCGAATGAACTGCTCGAGACCGGCCGAGTGTAACCGAAGTGTCATTCGTCTCGGAGGAGTTGACGCAATAAGATGTAGAAGGTGTTTGCTCGTGCTAAAGTGAGTTTTTGACATTTATTTTTCATCTTTATTCATATATATTAATTACTAGTACCTTCATTAGTTCTCTATCGTTACTGTCCTTTAATATTTATTCAATATAGACTAAATAATCCCAAATTAATTCGATACCGTAGGTATCGCTTTACTTTTCGGTTTCACTGTGTACCAATTAATATAATGTTTACGTATTTATGACTCAATTTGAAATCTTTGCGACACACTACAAGTTCAATAATTGCTCATTTGTAACGTAACTACTCTTAATGTTGTGTAATTACTTAAAATGCATGTTTATTTTCTGTTTCAGAGTTTCGGCTTAGAAGTACGCATTACCGTCCTGAGTATCGTTGAGTCCCTTCAAACGGAATTCGGCGGGAAATTGGTGAATTCTGGTAAGTTATTGTAACATTTATTATAACATTTATTATAACAACAAAGTGACACTTCATTACTTATTTTTATATTGTTTCTAACCGTAAGTGAAATAATCGTGATTTCGTGGTTTGTGTTAAGATCAAATGAGAATTTTTTCGAGCACTTTTTTCAATTCATATATTTAGTTGAAGCATTCAAAATGGCTTCTTTGAATGTTAACAAATTTAAACGACAATACTTCGAGACATTCAAATTGGAAATGTTTGTGATTTACTGTATCTCGGTCGTGAAATCGTATTAAAATAAACAATTTTTTGTGTTTCCATATAAGATTATTGTATTTGCATTTATATACAGTTTCGGATATAAATTTGATTAATACAAGCTGTATAGTTTATCATGCCTTGTATCAAAGTATGAGTAACTAATGTAATTTTGGTACTTGTAAGGATTTTCTGAATATGTACAAAAGCAGGATGTGGATTAAATAAGAAAACAAACATGCTTACAGCATAGTTATGTATTATGCTACAACATAATACATAAATATAATATTATAAACTAAATGAGTAGCGTGTAACATTTATCAATAATAATAATATTCAGTATAATAAATTTGTCTTGTCTTTTTTTTTTTGTTTTTAGTCAAACACTAAAACAGACATCCTACTGTGAACTTCCACCAGCAATGACCGTAGGCCCTTCTATCATCGGGTGAGTCTTTGCATGCCTTT
This sequence comes from Dufourea novaeangliae, assembly GCF_001272555.1. Lineage (NCBI taxonomy): Eukaryota > Metazoa > Arthropoda > Insecta > Hymenoptera > Halictidae > Dufourea > Dufourea novaeangliae. The sequence continues at coordinate 1,627,276 of NW_015373910.1, read as the reverse complement.
TTTATTCCTCCAGTGTCTAATCATGTCATAGGACAATTAGTCCAACATGGCACGGGCAACTGGTTGTATATGTGCTAAATTTGGCAAGTACAGTGAACGTGGGTATGCTATCATACCTTTGAGTAGTAACATTGATCAATTGTATTTCTTAGCTAGGGTAGGGTCTTCTTATACATAGCATTTTCTACTACTGATACAATTAATAAACATTTTATAATTGGACAAAGCAGTATTAATACTCTTAATATTCAATGCGTATCCTTGAGTGCATTGTATATATGAATCTCTGTAGGCTAGAATATATTGAATACATATATGATGAATGAAACATTAGTGGAGGAATGCGACAACCTCAGACTTCCTCCTTGCACTAAGCAATATAATAACACAATGATAATACAGAATGATATCCAATGAGAATATCATTGAATAGCTTGATCTAATTTTATATTTTGCATGATTGAAAAATTTGATACTTGGCATTAAAAAAAAGTGTTCCACACACATTATATTAGAGATCATGTATAAGAAGACATTTTGCGATGGGTAGGTTTTTGAGTCAAAGTAACATGTTTGCTAGACTTATGTTATGTGTCTTGCAATGGCTTTGACAATGGGATCACCCGTGGGTTGTTCAATATGTAGAGTCAAATATCTTATTAAAGAATCATGATTAGTCTTTTTGTCTTTAAAAATGAATTTCCAGTAGGGTCTTTTTCTTAATGACTGAATTCTATTAAATTAATAAGTATCCAATCTCTGCTTTTCAATTGTTATTAATACAAAGTTGAATCATTTTAACTGCAAATTAAATAAGAAAGAATCAAAGAATATTAACGTGTTAAAAGAGTAGTAACTAAAAATTTTTTTTGTCAGGATTTTCAGGATAATGTCGTCCAGCAAAGCTCACATTCATCACTGAGTACTCAATAAGATGTCCACGGGCAAAGCTCCACTTGATTCAAGATTCTTGTCTTATACGGAGCCCTTCTATCATCGGGTGAGTCGCATGCTTTTTTATTCCTCTGGTCCCCAATCATGCCGTAGGACGATAGGTCCGAAGCGGCACGGGCGACTGGTTGTATACGTGCTAAATTTGGCGAGTACAGTGAACGCGGATATGCAATCATATCCGCGAGTAGTAACATTGATCTGTTGTGTTCCTTAGCTAGGCTAGGGTCTTCTTGTATGCCATGTTTACAATTAGTAATGCAATTCATAAATATTTTATATTAACAGTATATTTATGAGTTCAACTTTAAAAGTTTGATATAGAGGTGAATGTGATGCGAACGAAGTCACATTGCTTACTTATAATTTCAATGTCGTCGTCTGGTATCATTTATGAATGTAGAATGAAATACGATTTACATAAGGAAATTTCCAGAATATAGAAAATACAATAAATTCACAATAGTCTACAACTACAGTCAGCTGGTACAAAAATAGTATTGAATTCATTAATGTGTAAAAGAAATTTAGATAATAGATTTGAATATAGAGTAGAAAGAACGGAACCATACCGGTATGTTTAAAATAAAGGGGAAAACATAGTGGTGCCTTCTTAGATGAGCATGTTGTAGCAGTTAGCGCAATACCACGAGACGCGACAGCACGTTTCAAAAACCGGAACCAGTGTCGCAAGACACAAAGGTATCATTCGTATTTGCAAGTTCCATGAATAGTGGAACACGTGTACTGGGAATCGCAATAAAGTATCGGTGCATAAAAAGAAGACGTATTAAGTTATGTCACCTGTGCATCGATATGCACGCCCTAGTGAAAAACCGCGTGTTATGGAACAATTTAACACGTTGTGCATGTATGACCATTGAAAAGTGCATTGCGATTTCCAGTTATCGTGGCCGGTGTTTTCGTTGCCACTGGCAAAGAACGCATACGGTTACGTACACGGGTAGACTACCGAGACGTACTGGCGTGTACTCACGACCACTTTCATGGAGTGTGAGCGTTAAATGCAGGGAAGGTACTACTGTGTTTCACCAGCATGTATTGTGTCCTACAAACATATTTGTATGGTAGACGTATATACTCAGAAGGAATGAGTATTCTGTCTTTTATAAAGGGCAGAGCAGAGGTGTCCATCTATTGCTTATGAGCAGCATTCTTTCCCTCCGGAGGTACCCTCATTATGGGTCTTAGTTTGACTCGTTCGAGTCAATCTGAGGTCGGTAGTGGAGGAAACCCACGAGGGGAGGCTCGAACAGCTTGTGGCTTGTGAGCTACATTTGGACACCTCTCTTATAAATTATATTTTTATGATAGTTACTTGTTGCATATTAAGAAAATTTGATTTTACCCATTAGTGTGTTAATTATTATTTTCAACAGATGTACCATCACTTGTAGACAAATAAGAAAATGAATGGAAGTTGAATGTATTTACTAATGTAATTAGTAATACTATTTTTTACTACTTATTATTTTATAATTTGATTAATAAATGCAGGATTTAATATGATACCAGACTACTGCAAAGAAGTTTAAGATTAATATTTGTGAAGAATATACATATATTGTCAGATTAACTATGCGTATTGAAATATATCAGAAGTACGTACTGTCACGTTTCTCAAAGACCGTTATAAAAATTAAATAGTGTACTTTGATACACATAGATTGAGTTAGAACGTGTAACGTTCTAGACAAATGTAATATTACAGACCATGTACAAGAAGGCATTTCGCGACAGTTAGATTTCTGAGTCAAAGTGACATGATTTGTTACACTTATGTTATCTGTCTTACATTGACTTTGACGACGGAATCGCCCAAGGGTTGTTCAATGTATGAAGTCAAATATCTTATTACATAATCATGATGTAGAGTCTTTTGGTCGTTAAAAGTGAATTTACATTAGGATCTTCTTACTTGTTAATACAAAGTCGAGTCATGGTTGTTGCAAATGAAGGGAGAACCAATACAAACATATTAGACCGTTAGAACAGCAGAAACTAATAATTATTTTAGTCAGGATTTTCAGGATAATTATTCCGTGTTCGTTGCTCAAACCCTTTCACGTGCCCAGGTGCTACTTGATTGGGCGAGAGCAGCGGGGAACGATGATTTGATTTCATATATAATAACAATAACATGTGTATGCGACTGGCAATGCGTTAACTTACCGTGCACGACGTATTTTCCACTTGTGTGTGTGGTTGTTAGGCAGTGGAATTGCGTCGGTTAGATTTCTATCAATTAACATTTCATGGTAGTTGTTCCTTGGTACAATTTCTCACAACTCCGGTATCGGTCGTACATATACCTTTGCTTTATATAATGCTTATAATAAACTTTCCATGGAATATGTACTGGTTTTAGTGTCTCTCGCTATCAGACGAGAAAATTAACACATAATCGATATAAAGTATACCAAGTATACGTATATTGTTTAAACAATTTTTCTATTCTCGCAATGGATGCTAGCCTTTGCCAGTCGATTTCAGGAAAATGGTACGTACCTATTTAGAGTGTGCAAGTTGAATATCGCGCTCGGGTGTCGGAGACGTCCCGGGACGTTCTCCCTAGGTCTTAGGTTGAATTGCACCCGGGCGTATGCTTGAGAACCGTGGAGTGTTGTGTGTTGGTGAGAATCTGTCTTTTGCCATTTCTTTTTAAATATAGGGCTAGGTAGGCAGGTAGCATACTTTCTTGTGTGTGAATGTATAATTAGATTGTAAGTAGGCAGGGGCCGGGGCAGGCTATCACAGTCTTTGATGGGGTAGGCTTGCGTAGGTTTCGCGTGATAGTCCTGCTACCGGGATAATTTGTAGCGTCGATTCGAAACTGGACCAGACGGAGCATGCTGTCTGCTTCCGATTTCGATTTCGATTCTTCAAATTCGGCGAACCCCAAAGGGGTCGTCGTCGCGGTCGCGGTCGGAACGATAGGATTGTCGAAACAAACGACCTGCTCGATTGCACTCGTGGTACGATCATACAGACTCTTGGAGTTGTTGGTCGTTCACAACCGAGCAGCTTGAGGGTTTCAGGTGGGTGGACTGCCGAAGAAAAGAAGAGGCTATATGCCGAAGAGGCCCGACAAAAATTATGTCATTGAAAAGGGCAACTACTAATGGCTCTGCATCTTCGGATGGGGAGTCATTCTGTTACTACTTTGTCACTGTACTCGCCTGTAGTTGTAGTCGTAGTAGTTTGTATTGTGGTCGACAGATCGGCCCAACCACCAGTAATATTGGGTAAATCGTGGTTTGAATTAGTGTTGCGGATGAGACGAGATCTGTATTGTAAATTTTCGACGAGAATTGTAAATTTTCAATACAGATCATCGTAGTTGCTTAGAGAATAGTGTTGCGAAAAATCAGACCGTGTTTCCTTTAAGATTGTTTTTATATTTCAAAATAGTGTTGCGTTAATGACTGAGCGCGAGTGAAGTTATTATTTTTTTTAATTAGTATTGCGATACAGATTGTCTAAAACCATTCCGGCACCAGCGGAACCATAAAGCAATTGTGTTCCGTATTATGAAACCAAGGTGCACGAGAGTTTCTTCATTAGATATTTAGTAAAATAGTGTAGCGAACAACAAGCACCTCCCGCGTTTTTCAACATTCTCCCGACAAGTTATTAATTTTAAACTATTAATGTTGCCCACCTTAAGAGTGGTACTTTTTTTTAGTGAATTTTCTGTTTCGTTTTTACCCCGTTTTTTTAGTGTCGGTTTCACGGATCATAGTATGATCTAGTTAAGCTTCGTTCATTTAAACTTAGGTCCAGATCTGAAGATATCTCTTCGTGTCAAGATCATCTCAACATTTGTTGCGAATTCTGGATAATGTAGGTAACTGAATCATATTATATGTTTTAATAGAAGAGAACAAAATGAAAGTTCAGTAAATAAGTAAGCTTTACATTAGTTAAAGTTATTATTTTATACAATTATTATTGTCATTGAACACATTTACCAGATGTGTTTTCTACCGATTTCCTGCTTCCTCCCTGGTTAACTACTATTGCTTCCTAACAGATGGGGTAACTTGTTCCACAAAAGTCTTTGCGTACCTGTAGAAATCTGTGTTATCAATCTAAAGAAGAGAGAAAATTTGTGTTCTATTTTTTCTATGGAAATCAATTTCTACACATGGGCAATGTTTATTTTTTTTTTCTTGTGATGGGAATTATTATGTTTAGTCAGAAAGTTAGATAAGTGTAATTATTTACATACTTACAGTTTAAACAAAACTTAAAATTTCTTACGTCTATTGTTGCAAAAACGCACTTCTATTTCAAAGATACATTCACCGATATTATTAAAAAATATTGTAGTACTAATATCTGAAAGTTATTATGGTCTCTTCTTTGTCGAAGTTAGCGTTCATCTTTCTCAAATTATCTGCATGTTAGATCTACTTGAATTTGCATTTCTTTAATTGGAAGATAGTTTTTAGCACATACAACAGTTTGCATCGTTCTATTAACTTAAGAAATAATTATTAATCGAATATGATTAATAAAAGCTATTTGTCGGAAGGAAAAGTTCGGAAAGAAAAGTATCTATTTAGTTACATTAATTTATTAGACATAATAAGGACGGATTATTGTCCACGTAAATTAGTTGATTTAAGTTCTGCAGCTCCCTTTTTGATATCCCATGCGCGGTTAAGTTTACAGACGTTACTTGATCAAACACATTTGGGGTCACTCGTGTAATTAAAAGGGCAGGCAATCGAAATCCATTACATTAGATACCACTCATCACAGCGATGAACATAATAAGCTGATTTGACAGTTATTGTCAAGGGTGAATGGACATCCATAATATTCTCCCATAATGTAACATATTTGAAATTATAATTACTGTCAAAATATTTACCCAATTCTATGAAATTATTAGGTTGAATCGTGAATAACATATCCTCTTTTATATTTGTCGACGATTAAAGAAAATTATAAATTCATTGTTATTCAAGTTGAATAGTTATTTTATCATTGTTATTTAATTATAATTTAATAATCTGTCAATGCCTGTAGCGAATATTATTTATCACTTAAGCTATTATTAACTCTGTAATGAAAAAAGGATACTCATTGTGTAAGTTGGAAGCAGTTTTTGTTCCAATGTAAGGAGATGGGACACTATTTCCACCTTTCCTTTATCGATTTATATCATATTTGCCGACAAACATCTGCCTTTGTTTGACTTACGTCGGCCCATAGATAGAATGGAAAGGTACCATATGCTGTGTGGATTAATCTTTTCTTCCACTACTACATAGATTAAATAAAAAAATGTAAACTTTCGTGTTACTACTGAAAACTTTGTGTATGGAAACTAGGCTGGTGATTTTATGCATTTATTTTTCTAACCCAAATAGTGAAGATTTAATTTCATTTCTGACAACATAAAACTTTTAAATGATTATGTAAATCGCTCTGTGCTTCCATCTTATACAAATGAAAAATTTCTGTAAACACCTGCAAATTATTAGCAACACATACTTAGGGTAATTCTGGAAGAGATGGACTACGTTTCTTAAAATGTCCGAAAATCGAATATTTTAGAAATAATGGATATTGTACTCAATGGATTGTTTAGTGGATGATCTTCTCTAGCACATGTAATTAGTAGAACACAATATCTTTATAAATAGCTGCGGAATAAGGAAAATAAATTTTTGGGCTCTGGTCCATCTGACCCTAACTGCTACGGGTGAGATGAACCGTTTTTATAAATGTTATATTCTCTCATTATATTAATTTGTACCAATTATTTTCATTGAGAAAATTGTTTTGTTAAATAAAAAAAGTTATGAATATTATTATAATTACTAAGCTATTATTACTAACTAGTTCAAGGGCAGGTACTAGTAAAATCACACGTCCATCAGTTTACTGGGCGAAAGACCTTTGTTTGCAACTAGACTAGATGAGAAATCTCTTTGTAAAGGTTAAAAAGATTGATTATAATTGTATTTCGTTAAATTTTAAATAATGTTTATTACACTGAGTCTGTATGGTTGCGATAGACCAGGCGGTTCATCTATACTGAGTATATTTCGAATTGTATGGGATAGATGGACCATGTATTTGCGTCATTGTGGTTATGTTGAATATCATAGTTCGAGGTTAAAATTAGACCTACATGTCATTAAAACTGAGTTTATGAAGATGGCGCAATCGTCTGTTCAAATAACACATTGATTCTATTTTTTATGACTAGTTACAAAAATTCTTGCCTTTACCACAAATTAAACTGCTGATTCTTTTTTAAATTTGTTAAAACTTCGATACCAGGTTTACAGACGTGCTGAATAACTTCCATTAAAACAAAACAATACTAACAAGTGGCGTCTTTTTGACGTATACATTTGAGTAATATGATTATGGTCCGTCTCTCTCGGACTTGCCCTATATGTTTTTGTACACACTTTACATAAATAAATCGTTCCAGGCAGAATTAAAATAGACGAAGACATATACAAATGAGCATCATACATACGACAACTGGTTTATCTGAAATCCATTGACCATATAAATAATTAATTGCCTATTAATGGTATATGTTTTTCGTTTTCATAGAAAGTAATAAAACTTTGTTAATAACGAAACTTGTCAGTACGTCTACTATTACAAAAATTCTGTCGAAAGCAGTAGGTCGACTCGATTTTATTTCCTAGAATCCAGCGATTTTCAGAATCGTGTTTCGTGACGCAAACGAAAACTCTATTATTCCCGTAATTTATATTCCACATACAATACGAGCCTCGCGAAACGCCCGACACGCGCACCAAATTTCACGCGACTCTATTGACGAGGGCACATCAGAAATGAAATTCTAATCTGCCAGCCGTCCTCTACTCCCGCATGTATCGAACGAGTCATCCACTCGAATTACAAATTTATCGATCGTACGGACACAACGTTAAAGTTATCAGCTGCTCGTTTCGAGGCACCGCGACACCCTCTGCATAAATTCGAGGATCTTTTTTAAAACGATCTACAGGGGGGGGGGGGGAAGCTTAACACGGAATCGGTTGATCCCGCGGAAACGATAAATTCCGCTTAGCCAGCAGTGACAAACATCTAATTTCTCTACGGGACACTGTCGTGCCTGTGTCACCCTTGATCTCGCCGGTTCACATTAACAAAGCAATAAGTTGCCCACCCGCGGTTCTGCAATCGATCCTGTACCATGTGGGACGTCAGAGCGTCCATCTTGGCGATACGCGTCCGAAGACAACTCGATTTCCCGTATTTTGTCAACAACAGTACCCTCGAATCATCATCATTCTTTGTACATACACACGCAACTTCCTTCGAACTATTACGATATGAAAAACGAGACTGTATTTCGGACTGCTTTCATTTAGGAAATTCATATTGCACGGTAAATATCCTAATTATTGCCAGTGTCCCTAATACTGCCACTTTATTCATTTCACTTAACCCAGTAACGCCGAAACTTTTAAATCGCTATTTCAAAGTTATGGGACTGATACATATATGTTGTATCTTGTTACTTTGAAGTCGAAAATATCGATATTAAATCGACCTATTGTTTTTATTTTTTGTAATTTTTATTTATTTTTGCAGGGAATACTTGAATTTCCTAGTCGAAAACGTTGAGATCTATCTTACTATCAATGAAATTACGTAACTCTGCTGACAAGAGTTAGATATTAACTGGAGACAGAATTTGATGCACTTTTAAAATAAGTATTGCACCGGTGCAACACTGGGCGTTGAAGGGTTTGTGGAAAGCTAACGTATAAAGAATTGCGTACAAAAATGTTATTATTAAATCGGGACTCTGATTTACATAAAAACAAAGAAATACATGTACTTGTATGTACCTACCTGGTATTTGAAGATTAATGTTGAAGAATAAAAGTTTAATTTGAATGACGAAATCATACTTTAAGAAACAGCCGTAGTCTTACTGTTCAACCTATATCTATTCTACAAAATGAATTGTTAAAGTATATAAAAATTACTTTAATTTTTGAGATAACAGTTGTAGGTACACTGGGATTGCTCGCTATTTTAACCAATTATTAATTATTCTTCTTATGTAATATATGAAACTATTTTTTTAATGTAAGAGGTGCTAATTCATATTATGTTCCGAGTGGTTAAATAATACATAAAATGATTAAATGAAGTTATGTTACAATCTTAAGTAATTGGGTCATCTACCCTAATTTACTACGATTACGTTCGAATGATAATCTCTTTCTGATTTAATCTTACAATTAGAAGCATAACCTGGGGTTTTATTCATAGTCCATCAGTTTTTGAGTGAACAAAAATATCTTTAATTGAATGCCAATGGATCTAGATTGATTGTAATTCGACAGCCGCTTCTTACTCATGCGATGTAGACCTTGCCTCATTTTTTTTACGTTAGTTTTCTCGTGTTTTTATGTGTTTGCAAATTGGTTTTCTACCTTTTCATTGAGTTATATTACTAGGTATAGGGTTTCACTATTTCATATTGATTTCTCTGTCTATTTTGTAAAAGTTTCTCAGTCTCATTGTATCAATTTAAACAAACAGTTTTATTTTCCCTTTTTCAATTTTTCAATTATTTTTCGGAATGCCTCACAACAATATTATGTATTCCGTACATATTCTGAATTGTATTGCCTGTACTGTTTTCCATTACTAATTGTAAGTACTCAATAAGCAAGTACTAAATCCCCATAGAAGAAACAGTTTTACATTATTAAACAGTTCACTGGATAAAATAATTGTTTGTACTATAAATTTTTACACGAGGAAAAATTTAGTAATTTTTTGAACTAAATCTTTACTAGACTTCAATTAAGCTTGTAAAATAAAAGAGTGAAAAGTATAATAGGTCTGTGGTGTAGGAAGTAGGATATTAGGATGGAAATTAAAACTTGAATTATGAGTTAATATTATACCCTTCTCGGTTCGGTTTCACCGATCCTAGCTACAGTACAAGGATTCAATGTATTATCGTATTTGCCATGTACCTGCTTTGATTTCTCATTATTCAGGCATGAGTCACTAACGATTAATTTGAGCTTCCTAACGAGCGGCTTCAGTCTTTGTACGGTAGAAATCGGATTACTGATAATAGGTCGATATCTGTCTATCTATATTCTCTGTGTCATACATCTTTTTATGCATGATAAATTAATGTGATGGGGTTTAAATAACTTGTGCAGATACTTACGAAATTAATGTAATACATCTACTGTTATACATCCCTTGCGATGTTTATTATATATTGTTAGCATAGTTTTTCAGAAATCGATTAATAATAATATTATCAAAAGAAATAACAAATTATCTTTTTGAATGTCTTGCAACGAGTGGGATATTGTTATAGAAGAAATCATATCTTTAATATAACATAATGATATTAAATAGTATAAATTAGAACATACTATGTACAATACTGAAACGTTAAGATAGTTTGTGCAATTTTATTAAAATGTAAAAATGCTTGTCCAGTAATAAATGGTAATGGCGTTTCGTTATTTCTAATCTTATTGACTGTCATACAAGATCAGATTTATTGACTTAAGCTTAAGACTGGGATTGTTTGACTTAAAAGATTTAAGACCTTAAATAGGTTTTTATCATAAGATATGTAACGTAATACATATTCTATATACAAATGTCTGTGAGGGACAACGACGTACCTGAATCACATTTGCATATATTTTAAGCTTATGTCTTAAATAAGGTTTATAAGATACAGTCTATGGTGCAAATGGATTAGAGAATAAAACTTGACTATCTGCACTTTATCTTTGGAAGACAAAACTATAATACCATCAGAATGAACGCCCAAAAATATATGTGTACAACATAAAAATGAATCATTTCGAAAACGAAGATTGGTAACGTTTGTCGTCTTGTGTTACGACTACAGATAAAAAAATGTTCTTGATAAGAACGAAAAATGAGAATATTATAGCTTCACTGAAGATTAACAGTTTTACGTAATTCTTAACGAAAACTAATGATACCTTAATGCAAGCCCGACGTTTCTCTTATTTATAGCTTTTCGAAGATGTAGAACTCATTTGTCCTTGTTTGCCGAATAATTTGTAGGCGACTTATAATTGGCCCCTGTAGTATAAATAACTGAATGAGCACGCAGCGGGTTTGAAGCTGGTAGGTATACTTTAAGGGCTTCGATGAACTAATATCTCGGAGTGACGCGCCAAATCGTCAGGGGGTAAATTAAAGTGAAGTCTTAATTGAAATGCCATACACAGTGTATGGTATCGCAACTGAAGTCAGTCACACGATCCATTTGAGACATTCACCCTGTTAAATGTACGCGCGATAAACATGTAACGACCGTTAACTTATATAACGAATGAAGATGGAAACGTTTTTTGTGAAAACAAACCTTTCTTTTTCATTTATTTGCAAGAAAATGAAAGTAAGTTCAGATAAAAAAAAAAATTGATATGAAATATATATTTGCTTTCAAAATGGCGGTGCAGTCTGGTAATCATTTCAAAGTTTTTCTGTGGTTGTGCTCTATTAACGGTTTTAAAAAATGACGTATTTCAATTTCTAAGTAAATTCAAATTCTAGTATTAAAATTATACACAAATATGTAAAACTGTCAGTGCAGTTACAATTGGATTAAAAAAAATTCGTGACGCATTCATCGAGGAATCACTGTATCACTAAAAAAGAGGAGACACATTTAGAGTCTCCCTTTAGCTGTAACACCCTGTATATTCCGCCAGAAGCACAAACGAAATATCAAATTTTGTATGAAATTATATGAGATACATTACATAGAACGACGGTAAAAGTAAAAATGAAACAGCCGGAAATTACATAAAAAAAAAACTTCACGTTCAATTGTTACTTGTATAGTTTGCGTCGGTATTATTTTTATGAACGTCCACGATCTAGTTGTAATACAATTTCGCCCAATATACACGCTAAAAGAATGGGTGTGTGCAGCGAAACGTTCAGGGGAGTACATTTATCATTTTTAAAATATAACAGACGTCTCTCGAAAACGTGTGCATGTCGTTAACGCTTCGTTCTGTTGTGAAAACCCGTGGCTCGGTGTTGTTATCGACGTGCACGACTGTCCGAGGCGAGGGGATCGCGAAGAAAAATAATTGGACATAAATCCATCTGTGGCGATTCGACGTGATCATTACGCGGCCGGGATCGTGGCTTGGCTCAAGTGCAACGCAAATATAGGCCGCGTGTACGCAACCGCACCTACTAAATATTACCTGGCCTCCGCCTGAAATATACCGCTGATGATAAATAGGACGCGATAAGTGGCGAGGCACCCCACCGGACCCCGTGGGCGGTGGTGGACAGGTCCGTTGGGGGAGGCCACGGAAATTCGAGGATTCAATATGGTTTGCGTAGACGTAACCTCGCGTCCGAATAATGATGATGTGCTCCCCTTTGTTCGAGCCACTGATATGCACTGCGTTGAGAGTTTTTGTCGCTGTCACCGAGCGTGATTGAATACACAACGATATAACGTGTCTCGATTCGCGTGATAAAAGAACCGACGAACTGATATCGTAATTATCCATCAGTCTGCGGACGTTATGGATTTATGGTAGACGCGATCGAACGTGAGAAAATGAAATAGAAATTTCAACGAAGTTGATTGTATTCTTCTTCTTTTGAATAGAATTCGCGATGGAATTTACAGATTCTAAATAGGCCATAAAATAGTGGTTTTGCAGAAATATCTGTTGTTTAGTTACCATAGAATCAAATTAGTTTTCGATTACGATCTTCTAAAGTTAGTTCATTGTTGGATAGACTACCGTAGGTTGGGGTAACTTTGTTGCGAAGTCAGAAGATGATCCTTTTCGATTTTGAGACAAAGTTCTGTGACTGATTGTGAGTCACTGCTACCCCAACTTATAGTACCGGGCAAATAACTTTTATTGTGGTATTTAAATTAGGCATACCGTTGATGCAACTTTAAATAATCAACGTTTCCCTTGCCTAATCGTTGTTTTCTCAGGTCTATCAGACTTCAATGTTTTTCCAAATGACCCCGTTGAAGAAATTGATATTTTTTAAATACACAGTCTATTTTGGAATGCTGAGAACTATGAATTGAGAAACTATGGATATGGACGCTCCATTTTAGCAGTTTATGATTTTTTATTTTAAAGCTTTTAGCAAACTTTTGCCTCGTATCACTATAAAATGGATAAAATAGATATACATATAATATGATGTCTCATGGAACACATGTTTCAAATTACACTTTATGCTTGGTAATGAACCGCCCAGCTAAATTATATAGATAAAGTTTGTTTTATATTCTGTAATATATGTGCATGTATCTCCGTGTATTTTTATGAAAGCTAGTTGTTCAAATTCATTTGTCCGCTACTGTAGTTACGAGTCATAATTTTTTAAATTGCATCCATCACTCCCTATTTACTGCTTGGTTATTAGCGACGAAATGTTACCTTTATTTTGTATACGTTAGTGCAGGTATATGTTGCAGGTTAATGTGATTTCTACCGTGTTGTTTAAATTAGAATTTATTCTAAAGCCTGTTATATAATCATATATAAATCATTACGGTTTATTGAAAGTATATTCTGCTCCTTGGTTTTGAAATCATATGACGAAGGGAGAATAATTATTTATATAACGAATGATAACGATATTCACAGTGATTAAAGTACCAAATAAGGCAAAAGCGATTAATAAATAATTACGTATGTTTCACTGCAAAAGAAAGTTTTCACTACCAAAGAACCCATTATAAAGAAAAGTTTTGACTCTAAGCCTTCGATTTCGACTAATAATCATACAAAATTATCTTGTATTTATAAACAACTGAAGTATCCTTTATACTTTTTTCTATTCATTCGCTCGAGATATGAAATCGTATAAACATTAATTTGTATATCAACATGTTAAAAGTAACTAGATGTTTAAGCATCTTGGTGTTGTCTTGAAAAGTATCAGTATAACAGTGAAACAACATCCATGTTCTAGGTACCTCGATACATTTCACAATTTTATAAGTATCTTAGTGACGGATGAAAAAGTAACAGGGATTTTTATTTAGGAGACCCATGGAAGAGTCGTTAATGATCATAAGTAGCTTAAGGAATAACAGTTCTGCTATTCACGTTGGAAAGAGTCATCGATCACACAGCGAATGCTTGAAAAGAGATCGTTGACATGATATTTCAATTTCCGAAACTTGAGAAGATGTATTTCACAGTTTCGACTTCAAAGGACAGCTTCACTGGAAAAAATGATTGATGAGCTTCTCGTGATATATTTCATTTTTTTCAGTATTAATCCTATGCGGTCCCTGTGTTCCTGTTTATTTCCTTAATAAAAATACCATATCTTTTTGATGAAAATGGTGTTTCGAATTCAGGAATTCAAGATACGCCTGTATTGAAATTGTCACAACTACGCCCTTTGACAACAGTATTTTCACGGAGATGCAGTTTACTAATACGAAACTTCATTGTTCCATTCATTACGAATTGGCGTGTCGAAATATTCGGCAGCACCAAAGTAGAATATAATAAACATTGTTAATTCATTTCAAATGAATGTATAACTGCATGTAACAATAATTCTATCGAACCAATTATATTGGGAGTCATTGTGTCTGTGTGGTATTTTAACCCTTTCGAAAGTAATAAAGCATTAAGGGCCATGAATGCACTGTCTGGTCATTTTCAAACCACGCCAACTTCAATTAAAATATAGATTTAAAATTGCTATTGTTCATATTTTTCAAAATTTGTTATTGTTGAAAGTAGTGTAAGTCCATTTGTAACTAAAAAAATCGTTTAGTTTATTAATTATTACAGTAAGTACAGTTTTATTAATTATTATTACATAATAAAATTTAACAAGTTTCTAGTTTTAAAAACATTACCCGAATTTATTAACGTTCGCCAATATATTGTAGTTGACTCCAACGCAAACCCTTAAATAACTCAATGTATGAATAAATGGACTTATACCACTTTCAAAAACAACGGCTCATAACATGCAATCCACCGGCTAGAATATTGATGCCCCCTCACAACGATATACACTTAGCAATGTATGCTATTTGCATATGTAACTTTACAAACCAAAGTAGGGATTTAAAAAAATAAGCTTTTTATTATTTTATGTTATTTCAAGAGATTCTGAAAAATATTTGGGGTATGTTCAAGATCACTATATCACCTAAAAATAGAATAAATCAGTAAAATTGCTTCAAGTAATCGCATTTCCGTTTCGGTTTCCATTTTTCTCGAACCAATCACGTGTCCAGTGACTTATGAAAGATAGTGTACGTCTGATTTCCTGATCACAAGAAACCAGATCATGGGTAAAGTCTATGTACCATCGTTAAATAATAATAATTTACGTCCTTTGATCTCGATTGCCCCCGCAAATAATATCCTCATTTCCTTGTATCGTCGAGTATAGGACCCGGCTTGATCCTCGATTTGCGATGATGAGGGACTTGAATCGTCGCGATGAATGGTTAAAAACCACAAAGCGACCCAACGAGGAGCCCACCTTATCGTTCTCGTCGGATCTCGGCGACCTTTTCAGGGGCTCATTTTCTCGATCCGTTTCCCCTCACCTTTCCAACTTCGTCGTTCCGTGGCCACGTGCCAAAGGAACGAAAAGACACTTCGAAACTCTCCCTGGTCCCTTTTATGTTTGGCTTGCGCGTGGAGGCCAAGTATCGTCGCGGTTCACACGTGTACGCCGCACATAATTGATATTTATAAGCCGGCACTTTCCGAATAGTCGTCTGCACAAACGTGGTCGTCTTTATTATTGCGCGTCTAATAAAACGGAAAAATGCTTTTGATACGTGTCACACCGGAAGAACGTCGCTCGAATAAGAAACGTTTTACGCGCCACCCCCCAACCCTCAACCGTCATCCCAACGCCACCCCTGGCCAGTGCGCGAAAAGTAATTTGCTTTTAATTACTTTGTAATGGCACTTCACTTTACAACGCAGGCGATTAAATTGTCGCGACAGAAATGATCGCGGGACAGTCTGTCGGCGAGACCGGGGTGGAGCGCGAAGGTTTCTGAACTTCAATCGTATCGGGTCAGTGAATAAACTACGGGGTGACACTGCTGGAATCGATTTTGACACTAGAACTAGGAACGATATACAGGTTGGATTAATATAAATGACCATCCTGACATTTAAGGTGTATACATATATTGAAGATATTTAATATCTGCGGAAATATAGAAATAAGATAAGAATTGTTTGAATAATAGTTGTTCTCCGTGGAAATCGTCATGACTACACGATGGTCCTTTTTACACTGTAAGGTCTTCATCTGTAATTCAGATTATACCCCCCTCGATACCATTCAACTTTTATTTGAAACACTTAACTTTCCGATATCACAAATAATTTCAGAGATATTCGAGGGGATCGATTTAAATGGGATACCCTGTATCTGTGAGAATGATATTACACATCTATTAATACAATATTGAATACCTCAACTAGATAATTCTGAATACCCTTTGATTACACATTATTTTGTTCTGCGATACAATCATGTTAGTCACTTCCTGATTCATCTGTTCTCTCTCACCTATAGTGCTTCTCCCCTTTTTTCCCACCCTCCTTCAAGTCACACTATCGAAATGTCGTGTTTGCCGGCGATCGAACATCTGCATTTATCGGCCAACATCTTCCTCGTTGAGCCCGGGTGTTCGTTAAATCGGGACACATTGTGTCGACAAGACCGGGGTGCCGATATTGGAGGATTGCCTCGCGATAACGTCGGCCGTTTTTAGTCCCTTGTACTCTCTGTGCCTTTATGTAGATGCTTTCCATGGAACGATGATGGGGACGATAATTTATTTATATTGGGGTTACATTTTTTTTGATAACTTTTTACTTATGCACGTATGTACGTTTTTTCTTAAACCTTTTTTGTTTGAATTATGGACATTTCTGACGTATCGCAGCTGTTCGATAGTGTGGTTTTCATACTACTTGTAGAAATTTTTATTTTGTGAGCGTGTTCACTATGAAATATTGCTCACAATTATTGGCTAACTATAAATGACGAGTTACGAGCTTGCTGTTAAGTATTTAATAAATTATTAATTGTATTTGTGAAATGTGTTCATATGGTTTTACAAAAGTCCAAAAAATACAGAGTTGTATTGCAAGGAAACAGCTGCATACATGATCATAAATTTACAATGATAATCAAATTTTGTAATATTAATATGTATCTACTGCGTTGTTTATTGAAAGTTAATACGGAAAATGCAATTTCACACATAATTTGTAACGTTATGTGTAGTATATTATGCGATGCGTCGCTCGAAATAATTTAATTCCGTGTCATGAACATTTTTCTACTTTGAACCATTCGAAATTTCTTCTGGTCTCTAGTTACACAAAGCAGCCGGAATATTCATCAAAGAGAAATCAGGGCGTAAAAATTAAATGTACTTTTCGTTCTATAATTAATCTATAATTATAAATTTGTAATAAATTTTCTTTATTTTTAACAGTCTAAAAGAATTCTGACACACGTTATCTCTCACGCGCTCATAAACAATCGAAGTATCGTAGAGCAATTAAAGTTGACTTTGGCGTCAATTAATGCCATGGTAGGAAGGTTAAATATCATAGTCCAACAGTAGTCACGTGTTAAACGAACCGTGTGGTCCCCGTTGCCATTCATCGCGTTGAATAAAATATCCACGAGCGAATCGTTTCCATTGAGGAAGAACAATGTAGTTTCCGGCGTACAGTTTTCGTCGGGGGTGTTAATGCTATTTAACGTTACATTTAACAAGATTATTACGTAATAACGTGTATTGTACCGTGTAACTTTGAAATATATAAATATGCATCGGCTTATGAGGGTTGAATGCACGCGCGGTTCACCGGAGATAGAGTCGAATCGTTATGCTAACAAGTACATCATGTTCCGCTGATGCATGTCCACCCTTCGTTACGCGTATTCCAGTATACAGGGTGACTCAATTAAATCGAGCCTCGTGAATATCTTCGAAACAGTTGATGATACCGAAAAATATTTCAGACAAAATTTGAATGGTTTCGAGGGAGAAATAATTTTATTGCAAGCACTTATTTTTTTTTTTGTAGTTGGACATGTACAGGACAGACGAAAATAAAAGTTATTCATTGAAAGCATGCACGATATTCGATGTTCCTGGAATTGCTTTTTATTTTTAATGCAATTGTTGTGGAAACGAAAAATTAAAGTCCATTCCTATTTGAACCAAGACTTCATATTTGATTGGATACAATTTGTAATATATATTTTTTGATTGTAGAATTGTGTAAAAATAAGTGAGGGATGATTTGAGTGTAAAGGATAAAACAGTGATTCGAAATTCATGTATGCATAATACATTTTCGAATATTTCGACGTATCATGGTATTTGTTTGGTTTGAAAGGTTTATTTTGCAATGAGATTATAATATCATCAATAATGAAATTCTGAATTAATTCCTGGATAATCTAATACTATCGCTGTCGGTTATATTCTGAATATTTTGTTACATAATGGTGAAATTAATTTTGATCAACACCAAGAAATGTTACAGTATTAAATAATTTAGAAATAGAATTGACTGATATAGTTGTATCTTCCAGAACTGCATCTTAACATACATATACTGAATCGATCAGTTTATTGACTTTTTATATTCTTACAAAGTCTAAATTTAACATAGTTTAATTAAAGTGGTTATTTCTATTATAAAGCCACAAGAAGCGTAAGAATATTCTTGGCATGTATATTTGATAAACAGGTAATTATCAAAAGTATGTTATAAATTTATATTGCTATATTGAAAATTACGTATAACTTACTTACAACTGTTCAAATCTCTTTGGTTCACACGTAAAAATGGACTAGAATTATTTACAGAAATTACAGTTAATAACTAACATTATGCAGTCAAACTCAAAATGTTCCTGTATTATCCAGAATTAAATTAAAAGAACCATTCGTATTCTTTACTACTCAGGTAATATTATTTATGTTAATATGCTTTAATATCTACAAGGAAATTACATTACGACATGATTAGTTTTTTTTTATTTTTACATCATTTCTTTTCAGTAAACTGGTAACACAGTTTAAATTTAAGACATCTTTCTACAAATATCTCTGAAACTAGTAAAAGTGAATTATTTGTTAGTAAGTACACCTATTACTAGACTGCGGATTTTCTGCATTTATAGCCTATAGATCTCTGTGAAATACAATGAAGGACAAAACTCGTCAGATGCAACGAGATTTCTATTTTCCTTCGAACCCAATAAGATACTTAAGGGAAGAAAGTAATTTCTACTTTTACTTTTATCTTCATGAACAACCTTATAAAATTTGATTTTGCATAAAAATCCACAGTCTACTTATTAGATAATTATCAACAAATACACGAAGTATTCATCTTTCAGAAATCGGTAAATAATGGCCATTGTAAGTCATGGTATTGTAATTCTCGGAAATAGAAGAACGTCTTGGGGCGTAACAGTAAATATACAAGTGGTTATAGAAGTTTGACTGGAGCTTGCACGCCCGGATGACAGCGTGCAACGAACTGCACAGTAAAGCATCGTTTGTCGAGCCATTAGACAAGGGTGCACGGGCCACTATTTCCGTAGTTTAATTTACTGTGCAATTTTTACGGTGTACCCGTTACACACCACCGTTCTACCACCACGTTCGAGTTTTTTTCTTTTCAATCCAACTGGTACCATCATTCTGCTTTCGGAACAGGTAATTGATGGACACTTTGATTTCGACAATGACCGGTGATCGATATTATTAGTAACGCAGCGCGATCTCCGTCCTCGAGAATTGAAGTATCTGAATGGAAATTCGAATAACACGCGTAATTGTCAATAAAAAATAATGAATGATGCGTGGATTATTAAATGTTCAATGTTTGCTTTCACTCACAAACACGAATTACGTTGGTTTGATTTTGCTTGTGTATTAATCGAACAACGATCTCGCCGTTACTTTTTATTACCGAGAATTCTATTTTTATCGTGGATAACAGAATGTAATTTGTTGTAATTGCGGATAAAGGCGGAAGTGATGTTTAATTTATTTCCAAAAATTTATCGGTGGAGTATTATGACCTATGAGGAATATTGTTTGATTGAAACGCGAAAAAATTGCTCGATTCGGTGTGTACGTTTGGAGCACTTGGGACACAATTTCAAATGATTCTGTTCTCGACGATTCGTTAGTTCTTAATTATTGTGTGCCATCTATAATATATTAAATTAATCCCGTAATTTGCGAAATTCAACGGCAGGAGATATTTATTCATTACTTATTCATCGAAACTCGTCGTTTCAGATTATCGTTATATCGCGATATTAAAAGGGCCAGTGCATCATATAAATATTATTTATTATAATTCAATATAAACCAATGTAAAAGCAATGCATGATAAATGACCGAATTAAATGGTAGAACAGGACAATGTGAAATTTAAAGGTGATTAGAAGGAGATGTGTTTGTAATTTTCAATATACGATTTTCAAATTGCTGCTATTTTTACAATTATCATTCTGCAATTTTAAAGCTAAGTTCATCCACAACTAAATACAAGCACAAAATTTGTCGAAACATTTGTTTTTCTTTTTATTTGAGATTTGGGCAGTTCCGGAGATTCCGGTGATTTTTTAGACTTGGACTTGAGGACAGACCACGTGAAAAATTACCCATCCGAATTAATAACAAAATTCAAATTAACGGTTGATAGTGTCTTAATAACAATACAGAGCGTCACATATCAATTAAATAATGGTTGATACCTAAGTAATATTTTTCTATTTCTACTTCCGCGCATAATACAAAATTTATAACAAATAAAAATACTACTTTTTTTCAATATATCTAGGGTATGAACGATTGAAGCACTATAAAAACATAAAGCATCACCCCATAAAACACGGAAGACTAATAAAATCAGTTGTTTCGGATAATGAATCACCTCTAAAACCCCCGGAACCTCTCTCCCGACCCTAGTAACAACTTACAACACAATCGAGACATCCCGAACTCGTCGATAAACGTACAAAACAAAGAACAAAATATTCCACCGTCGAGAATCAAACTTCTCTCGTCAAGGTACCCTTAAAGTGGTTGCTCAACAACCCAATATGGTCACGGGGCCATTGAATGTCTCCGGCTTACAGGAATAAATATCGTTCAGAGACAAGAGGAGGGGGAAACCGACATAGGGAATTGAAAAGTTGTTAAAAAGAAATCAGCTATAGAACGGAGACAGGAGGCTCGGTGGCCGAGAGAAAGAAAAGTCGTCGGTCCGACGTCAAGCGGGGAAAAGTAATGTTCTCTAACGAAAAGGAACTGGCTGACGTTCATCCGCATGAAAGTGCCAGATCGACTCACCACCGAGAACAGAAATCCCGAAAGCTGGCAACGAAAGGTGCCCACGTAAGTCAGAAAAAAATAAACCGGCAGAGTAGGTGAAAAGCCATATCCCGTACGAGTTTTGTGGGTTGGGTATGGGGATGTGTGTGGAGGGGTTGAATATTTCCTGATGGCTCCGGTCGGCACGGGCTTCGTCATAGGATTTGCATAATTTCCGAATCTGCACGGGCTGTGAACGACGATGAAAACTACGTGAACTGACGTGACACACACGCGCGCGCGTTCCAAAAGGGGAATCGCACGAGGGTGGGGAGGTTTAGGTCTGCGATCGCGTAGAAGATTTTCCAGTCCCGTCTACGCCCGCCTCGGCCGAAAGGGAACGGGGTGAACGTCAGTAACAGGAAGATATTGCGGTTTAAACGGCTGGAAAATTGTCCAAACTGCCGTGCCGCATAATTTTGACGTGACTTAACCGGCACTCAACTTAACGCTCTCTCCGGGCTTGCTAATGCGGCCGGGGGATCCGTGTTTTGCCCGATATTTCAACGTTGCGTACGGGTGACACCGTAGTGTCGCGAGTGGAGCGGGAAAGAGGAATTTTATTTGTACTCGGTGACGGTGGGTCCGCGTCGATTATGCACGTTTCGTCGCGATGCTAACGAATTAACACACACGCTTGGGCAGGGTAATCAACTGTGTCGAACGTGTCGCTGCGAGAGGAGGTCTCGTTTTGCATAGAAACAGGGATGGATGATGTCGAGGACCGTTACGAAATCGCCGGGGTGTCTTGTTTATGGGAGCGGAGAGACGCTCTTAGGAAGTGTAATTAGTAGACTGGAGATCTCTCTATCAAGTCACGGGGTTTATCGACTGATCTGCGAGGAGACGGAAGTTGAACGTCTCATTTCTTTCATGAGGGTTCTAGTGAGTTTTAACAGTAGAACTACCGACGATAAACGTATATTGTTACGGACCCAATTCCCGATCACTTAAGAACAATTTCTGATCACCTAAATAATATATCCATGTCTCACTCTGAGCTATCAAATTCTATGTATAAATGTCAAAATCGTTAATAATTATTTAGTAATTTTTTGGGAAATAAGCTTTAATTATAATAAACTTAATCTATGATATTTGTATACTGAATTAATCAGGAATTGGATTCTGATCAGGAACTGTGTACCGTTAAGTCATTATTCGAGGTGACCATGTTAGCTGAGACACCTTGTATAAAAACTCTAGATAAATACTAATGAAAATCGATGGTCTATAGTAAAAATCTATGTAGTATATATGTAAAAAATAAACTATGCTTTCTGAAGAAATTTGTGAACTTGGGGGAGACGTTTAGAAAGAATAAGAGTAGAACTACAATTTCTCACGTATACAGTATAGTAGATTATGATCTATTATTGAAGATAATTAATTTGCTTAAGTATTAAAACGTAACATTCATGAATTAATGTTATTATATTTTACAAATTTTCTGTCACATACCTACTTATAATTAAACCTTAGACAAATTCTAAATACCAAAATTTCATTTTGATTCCGCACCTACTTACAATTCACGTTAAACACGTTTCAAACAATTTTGTCACATAAATAATTGTGTATTATTTTTTTAACGATGGTCTGTACATTCTACCTTAGCATGAAATAGCTTATACTTCGCGATAATTTTCGTTAATATCTTTATATGTATATGAAATCCGATCACTCTCTATTTAATAATCCAATAATTAATTCAAACCGTATTGTTGAGCACATTTCAATCAACGGAGGTCTTGTTTATCAGTTTGCACAAAACTTGACTTGTTGTTAGGTTTCCTCGGTTTAGAAACATGCGTGCACAGTTGATAGTTGCGAAGCCCTCTTGTCGTTTTCATTAATCAAGAGAACTCAATCTGGAACACTTTGCGTGCTTCTTTGTATACCAGGACCTTAAATTGCACCAATTGGAGTTCGAATTTCGTCACGAAATTACATCTTGCCCCATCTTTATTTATTTAAGTCTGACCGCATCGACGATACAACTTACATTACACTACATGTTTGCTTTCCGTAACAGAATTGTACATATTTCACTACGACAATTTTTTTTAACATGAAAACTATAAAAGCACTCCAAGTGACTGTTCCGTAAATTCCTACAAAAATTATTAAAATGTCATAACAATGTATTTTCTGAAATTCTTCGCGACTATTATTGCAATATACAGGGTGACAAAAAAAGGTTCACAACTTTTAGTATAATTAGCACTTTCCAAATGATGAAAAAAGTCCTAACGAACATGGGTCGAAAACTGAACAGTTTCAAAGTTATAAACAATTTTTTGTTTCCTAGAAATTATAAACCGTTTCTTTTTATCACCCTGTATAAATTAAGAAGTTCATTAATTTATCGATTTGCATATTTTCAACAAACTGTGCCTTTTAACAACGTTACAGAAATAAAAACACGTTCATGTTCGATAGTTCTAGTATTAATTAGGTCTCTTAGATTTCTTTCACTTTTAATCTTAAACTCGCAGTAGCTTGAAAATTTTTACCTCGATTCGAATGGCATGTCGAGAACGAATCAAAGGCGGACCGCTCAGAATTCCTACGTTATTTATTTCGAGTATCGATTTTCAATTTATATTTTTCTCTGTGTCCTTTCGTGAAATTCCATACACCAAATTCTTCGCTGGACTTTTCGTGCACGTTGCGCGGAAAAACCAATAGGATTCATTGTTCGTTGTTTGATCTCTGTGCTGCAATCCTATAATTTTATAGGATCCCCGTTTTACGACTATACGTAACTGTGTGACACGGGTAACAGATTGTTACCCCGGATACGAGATTGACACATTTCACTGTCTCACGTGCAAGTATGTACGTTTAAGTTCTGTATAATTCACTTCACCGTTTTGTCCACGAATGTCTCGGTTACTCTCTGGATTTTACGCAAATGTTTACGAATTTGTTTGCCAAATGTCGTTAGATTTAGGTTTTCCGCTTTACAATACGATTATAGATTCTATAGACGAGGGAAAATGTTTGCTCAAAATTTGTTACGGATAAAAGAACATACACATTTATTTAAACAATGTAAGATATTCTGTTACGATATAATAAAAGTTACGGAATTAGTACAAATAATTTTCAATTAGTTTTAGTATATTACTTTTATTAAATTTTTGTAGAATAATATTTTTCTCCTGCACATATTATTATTATTTATATATACTATTCTATTGTTCATTATGAAATAATAAAAATGCCGCCTAGGCCCTTCGTACCGGATGAAGGTTAATGATTCCCGTAGTTTCAGAAAAAAAATATGAAAATCAAACTTTATTAAATTTATCGCACATTGACGCGTCTTACAAACGTATACAAATTCGTAGTGTAACATTTTTTCCCATATATACAATTTCGTTCCCCATTATACACAAATCAGTCTCTGAACGACTGCTTCGCCCAGTGACTGAAAACGACGAAAAGTTTATTACCGCGAGAAGTTGTCGGGCCACGATGTAAAAAAAGGACACACACACACACACACACCGTCCCTGTTTGAAAGAACATAATTTTTTAAAATCAGCGGGGCGTCGTGAATGAATAAGTTCGCGAACGCGGAAGCGGTGGATGCAAATCAGAGGTTTTGTGGCGTGGCGCAATGATGAACTGGCTGGGTTAGATTTTCATCCGGGCCGACGGGCGGTCGTCGGAGCGGTCGTGGGGTTGAGGGGGGTGGGGCGAGAGTTCTTGATTCTAACGAAAATTGGCGATAATTGGCCAGAAAATGAACGTTTGTGGCGTATTAAAAGGGGGTGTACCGCAAAACAAGCGGGGCCCCTGGCGTCTCTATGTATGCCTCGCGTTCCTGCGGTATCATAAAACCCCGGTCCACGGTCTGTAATTTGTAATGAATACGGGTCTAACTAGCCCTCCGTCCCACCCCTCCCCCTCAACCCCCCGCCCCTTTCATTGGCTGACAAATCACGCGCTCCTACCGGGAGAGAGACGGCACGGTGGGTACGCGTGTACACCTAGTCACGTGGCTGTGTGAGAATTTGTGCGCTGGACCCCTCCTCTATAATGCACCTAAATCATGCGACAGAATCGTGCCGTGATGCCCGTTTATTGAATGCTCGAATGGTACACGATCGACGCACGATTCCGATCTGATAATTGGATTATTAGCGCTATAATATTCTGGACGAGCGGGCTTTCCGCGTAAACCTATCATTTCGCACGGGATTGTCGGGGGGTGGGGCGTAGTTTGCGAAAAACCGTGGTTCGTACTGGGTCGACATAATACGTTGTGTAGGGGGAAACCAGGGACAAACGTAACCGTTTGTCTGTTTGAGCCTGCAAGTGTTCCATTTTGTTGAGTTTTTGATAAATTCGTACATGATGACAAACCTTGATTATTGGATAATATAATCGAACCTAAGAATTTGGAATATAGTACACAAGTTTTTTGAAATAAAACTTTCGTTTACATCAAAACTATTGCACCTTTCGAGAAGATAGGAATTAGAACAGCAAAACTGCTCATTCGACGGGTCGTGGTAGGTTTAGTGTTAAAAAGACTAGTTTGTTATTTTTGTCCCTACCCTATGGACATTTGTAATACCGTATCTGATTTGAAAAATGAAGGACTTGATAGAAAGGATGCTTTTGAATGATATGTTGGTTTATTGTATACATAGGCATAATCATAAATATAAATATTGTACAAAACAACACATTTCAGAGGATTTTGTGGAATTAAAATGAAAGGACACATAATTGAAAGAGATAACACAAACTTTCTGCTTGATATATTATTTCAATAGGATAGTCGTATTAGGAAAACTTCTTGCAGCTGCGTGTTTGCGACAACTGAGGTGAAGGACAGATGGAGTTGGTGTATGAAGATGGAAGGAGGCGATTATTATTCGATCGGTGACGACCATGATATGTTTTATAGCAGTTGTTGCATTAGTCCTGTGTCGCGTTTTTTAATGATGGATACCAAAGATATGAATATTCGAAGATTAAAATATTTGGGACACGTTTCAATTTTTAAGCAAAGGAAGAGTTACACGTGTAGATACTTCTCCGTATCAATATGTCTAAATATTTATGGATCCCACATTTTTCTAGCTGCTAAATTACAAAAAATAAGTATTTGCAACAGGAGGAAGGATCTGTTGCTAGGAGACAGAACGTTTAAATAGTAGAACCTTTAAATATTAGGGTATTTGGATACTGGACTAGCGTTTAAATTCATTGATACGAATACGTAGGCGTTAAATATTAGATTTTCAATTTCTAGATAAAAATTAACTTCTCGATACTATTACATTTACCCTCAGTCAGTCCATTTTCGTCATGTTATCTTGAATATTTTCCCGTTCGCCGTAACTATGTGATAGGTGGGCAGATCAATATACAGTATTCGTATCTGAGAGGGAGAACCTCTCATTTTTGCGTCTAAATCATCCGACGAACTAATCTGTTAAGGGCGTCCTGAATCGTACATCGCATCATTATTATGATTATTATCCCATGAAAATACGGCGGCACTCGATGGTGATGGTATCCAGTGACACGTCATTCTTTTCCTATTAGTCGTGACAGGGGATAAGATTTCATTCGTCTAGAACGCGTAGTTCCTCGCCTAAGCCATCGTGAGAAAGTTGAGATTCTTTCGCAGCTTGAAATCTTGGCCGCTGAATAAGTAAATTGCAACGGGATAGCGTTGTCGAGTGACTGCAATATTCCATTCGTTAAATTAACAGATTCGAATATTTTCGTTCGTTCTTACTAATGAATGGCAGCGGAACACTTTTGTTAGCAAGCAGAAATTACTGACATATAGTGCAATTTTTATAATAATGTACTGTTGTCTTATATCTAACGTATTTAAATGTTAATTGAAGTAAGGTATGCCATTTATAGGGCGTTGTAAAAATGTTTGAACTTGGAGTACAATCTATAATACTCGTTAAAGTACTTGACAAATTATTAGCATCTCCGGATGTGAACATTGATAGTTTAATAATCTGGAAGGCCTCCTCAGTTATCAGAATGGCAATTTGTTTATATATTAATGTTAGTTATTACTAGAACTGCCAAAAGTAAGTATGTATTAAATCCAATTTTACAATTTAGAAATATATATAGGTAGTATACATATAATACAATTGAAAATAATATACTATAGTATGAAATATGTAATAAATTGGGGTCAACATAAATTCCTACAAAAACACCCTTATGATTTCAATAATTTTAAAATAAGGAATCTGATATCCGTAACCTTTACACATTTGGTTGTTCTACTGAAATTTCAAAGTTTGTTAAAACATAATATAGAAACAATAATATATGTATACAGGGTATCTCACCCGATTTTGACATCTTAATTTTCTCGCTATTGTTACTCGTAGCAAAAAATGTTTCAGCGGAGGCTTGGATGGTATCGACTGGAGCATGATGTTATTAGTTTTTTCATGAGTAGACGCGCAAAGGTCATTTAAAGGTTAACTTTGTTTTTTTAAATGGAATGAGGTATTTTTTAATACGTCCATCGATGAAGCTGGACATTCGTTATAAAAAAGTACTAACCTACGTATATCGAAAATTTAGTAGTTCAGGAGATATTTCAATTTAAATAATTCTAAAATACCATTACTACCATACCTGTATATCTAAGTAAATCTAAAGAAACGTTATAACCTAAACCCTCGTATATCTTTTCAAATTATAATTTCTAAATCACTTTTTCTACAAACATACACTTTGCGCCTTTTGATGGACACTGCATACTATCAACTTCTGTGACATCAATTTCACAGGACACTGCATAAGTATTTATAAGTTTATATAATTCTCGAAAATGAAGGTGCTTGAAAAAAACGTAATCGCTAGTTTATTTATATATTATTCGAAGAATCTTTGCATCGACAGATATCTTGATCGCAGGAAATAGTAATGCAAATCATTCCTAATTCATTCGCAGAAGATTTCACAAACTATAAAAGACACTTTCCCGTCTCAAAATACTCGCGTTTAATACCTTTCAAGAAAATTCCTGGCGTTCTAAAAAAAATAAAAGATACCCTCCTCCCGCGACGGTATTGGCACCACCAACGGGAGCAAGGGGGTGCAACGAATCTTTTTCGTCCTTTTTCCTCTTCGATGCACGATCGTAGAAAGGGAGGGCTCGAAAACGCGCGCGCGCTTCCATCCCCCTCCGTCCCTTCTGGCCCCAATCCCCTCCCGCCACGACCCGTAGTCGACATCGGCTATCCACCTATCCCTGTCCGGCGCAATCAAAGATTTACAGGAATAAATAGTAAATAGAGCCGGAAGGGAAGCACCTAGAACCAATTATTACTTTCTCTTTGCGTGTATTTTAACGTTATATTACTACTCGGATTGGTTCCTTAAGAAATTTTTTATGGCCGCTGCCGTTCACTTTGATGAGACTACTCCCTCTTCATTGAACTTTCAATAGCTCCGGGAAATGAAATGGTCCTAATGACACAGGAATTGATATATTACATGTCTCCCGTTCCGCAAAAATGTGACGAGTACATCCTGTCTTTATTAGTACCTCTTACATCTCCATCCGTCCACATCGATACAGGTGAACGAATTTAGTTTTCTCATTTAATCGCACGTTACTCAACCGTACCCTACTAATTATCAATCACACCAACGGGATGCAAGAGACAGTTTCACGTAGGCGATAAGATTCCATCCGGATAGAATAGGTGGCCAATAAACGGTTCCACTCGACCGAAGGGACGCGCGTGTTCCTTCTGTGTATTTCTGGCGGAGTCTAACCGAGGAAGTAGACCCTCTCGACCATTCTTCCGACGACGTAACGAGAGCAACAAGAGGAGGAGAAGGAGGAGGAGGTATAGCGGCGCTGCGCACCCCTTTCCTCTGCCTCTCTCTTTCTGAACAGTTCCCTTCCTTCCTCCCACCGGACGGAGCCGATATACCGAGCATATAGGTGTCTCGTCACCGTATCACCTATCCACCACTCTACCCTTTGGTCGGAGGGCGCTCCCCTGAATAGTGTTGGCGGCGGCACCGCCAGTAGGGAGAGGACGAAGGAAGGTGGAAGACGCCTGAGCTGTTAGTGGGGTCTTTTGGTTGAAAAAGGGGACACGCATGCGCCCCGACGCCGGCCAGAGTCAGAGCCACTCCCGATCGCCAATGACCGCCCAACACGATCCTCGACAGTGATCCTACCGCCGCTTCAGTCTGACGTCCGCATCCGCACAGTCAACAACCCTTTATCTCGAGCCTCTCTCGGACCCAGTCTACGACGTTTACGCGTGTTAGAGAGGTACTCCCTCGATATTACTTGGACCGATTCCACGGTACTTCTGAGATTATTCCGATATAGAGTCTGGCTAGAGTGTCTCGCGTCAAATCATTGGGTAAAAGGGTCTCCTTACAATGGACATTTTTGTTACGGGATCTCGAACCTCTGTAAACTACGTCCGTTCATCCGTTCAAAATGGGGACTCAATCGTTGAAACCGTTTTTGACAGTCAATTCATCTCCATTCCTGATATTTTCCGATGAAACTTGGAGAGTATATAATTTCCGATTGTATTCATTCTCATGGAGAGATATTAGGAATTCCACCGTAGAGCAACCGTATAGTTCATTGATAGTACATCGACTGGCTTGCCTCTTCTTCGTGTAACTTCCACGAAGTTACAGTTTTCCAATACATTTCTCCCGATAACCAAAGTTCGCCGAACAATGGGACTATTTTCATATTCAAGACCTTTTTCTGACAAGTTTATCTTGGTAATTCCCGTAGCCCTTTGATAATCTCGTGAAGTATTCTCCCAAGTTATATCAAGCTCCAAACACAACTTTCTCGTAAATGAATACAAATTTGGTGACGTTTCTTCATCTATTACTGTCTCAGAGTTTAACTATTGTTCTTCGGTGATATCACGTTTCACTGTCTTCCAGTTCGTGATTAAATGTCCGTGTACGTTTCTTCTGGTTCGCCCGTGAAATTGGCAGCTTCTCTTACGTTGTTTACGACCAGTTAGCTTCTGGTCTCGGTCGACGCGACGGGTGGTCTGAAAAAAAAAAGGCAAAGTTGTCGCTCCGCTCGACAGACCGATTCCCGTTGTCTCATTCATTTTTAATTGGACGTTGCCGATAATGGCACCTGTTCCTGTCTCATGCGGGCACGCCGCATGACACAACGTCACGTGCGGGCCGCGAGAGTCGTCGGCTGGTAGCTCCGGTTTCACGTGACATTCCCGACTTTCTGACGAGCATCGCCCGCGAAAACGTAGTGGGGTCATCGTGCTTTAAATTGTGAACCGATGAGCCAGCCGTCTGTGAGAACCGTCTCGTAACGACGAGCGGCAACGCGATCGACCGACGACCGTGCGCGGGTCATCGCGACTATTCCCGACGAGTACAACGGCTGACCATCGCGGTGAGTAACCACTGAAATTTTATTACTTAATCTGATTCGATACGAGTCTCCGCGCGAACGAGTACCTACTCGGACAAATTACTCGCCATCTGCTCTGGCTCGTGGCGAACGAACGGTGTCGGTTGTAACAGGTATTTTCGAGATATATCGAGGGAATTGAAGAATGTTTGGGAAAGAAAACACACCTTAGCCTGAGAAACAGGATCGTCTGTTCTCCAGTATGTACAGAAAATTTGTGACTCCGAGATATGGCTCCTTTTAACCCTATGTTGTCACACCTTTTTTTTTCAAACGTAGCTGTCACATTGTATCAGGTGTTGTTTAAAAACTACTTCTAGAACTACTAATTGCAGATTATATTTACATGGTTAAAAATAACATTGAAAGTTTCGTGATGTTTGGAAAAATTCTGGAAGAATCAAATTTCTGAAGAAATGTTTTCTTTAGAATACCTGAAGTTACTACTATATGGCGCTAGTAGTGCCATTTTCAATGATGGCTCAAAGATATTTTACTTCAAAGTGAAATTCTGGGTCAATTTGGCCTAGTGTGACAACAGAGGATTAAATATTCTTCAGAGTTCGGAGAATTACCTGGGCTTTTACAGTGTTTATTTTGCTCAAATATAAAAAAGCTATTGCTTTTTCAGTTGTATACGTTAAATCCTTATATTAAGATCCGTTTAATTTCGAAAATACGTTAACATTTCGATTCAAATTTTACGCATTTACGAATGAAATATCCAGTTTCAATTTATATTAAAGTTAATCTAACCTGAACTGGATGGCAAAAGAATATTAGTATGGCGTTGGTATTTTAGAACTATCAACAATAGCTTAGAAAATTCGTTCGACCGAACTTCATCCGTTTCAATCCCCCCGGACTCGTGGATCTACGAGGAAACACGTGTACCGTTTTTACTTTGTTAAATGCGAGCACGAAGCCCGAGCACAGCGTCTATTGTGAAGACACTTCTTCATTTGAACACCAGTTTGAAACTCGCTATTAATACAGTTTCAATTGTCTAGAGACTACCGTGTGCCGTTAGTCGAAATATCATTCGCACGTATAACTGTTGAACTCTTCAGACGATTAAACGCGTATAATTCACGGAATATAGTCCCGTCGCGTTCACGGGGCCAACATATTAAATCATTTTCCGTGCAATTTAAGGGGAAATCGCGTCACAGTCGTCGTTTCCTTGTTTCGTGTGTTCGTTACGGGGAACGTGTATACATATTTAAAGCAGCCGGCCAGACGATGACTGGGCCGAGAACGGCGGGAGAAAAGTGGATTTCCGAACTGATACACGAATTTTAATTTAAACTCGAGCCTCCCTTCGCAATCAGATACCCGGCCGGCTTAAATAACTTTGTAATCGCCGGCCGGATAAAGCGGTGTTTGTGATTGGGAGTTTCAATTAGAAGCCACTTCGTACTTGGAAGAAATTCTAAGAATCGGATTACTTACGTCTTCGAACGTTTCAACGGGTGACATTATTGCGCGAGCCAACAGTCACACTAACATTTCGGAAGTTTTTTTTTAGAATGATTGCTTGTCCTTTGATGATTTCGTTCATAAATTGCAAGAACAGTAAATGGATCTTGTTTCTCCAATGCACGCTACACCGTCCACAAATAGACAAGTATTTATACATGGGAGAAAATCTGTGAAATATTCTACAAATGTTAGTACCCTTATACATTTTATTCTTTCATTTTGTTAACACTAGAACTATCAGCACTATACTAAATTAAATTGTATAATGTACTCAATATATAGTAGAATTTATCGTAATATAGTATAACAGAATGTGTAATAAATTAGAACCCAGTGTAAATTTTGCTTAAAACACTATTTCAGTAATCCTAAAATGTGAAACCCACAATCCGTCATTTTGACGGGTTTGGAAGTTCTCGTGTTGATGCTGGTTGTACTAGATTATTACAGAAGAATATCAGTGATATTAGTAGACTGTGGATGTTTATTAATGTTATAATAAAAATTGCATTAATATATGTCAAACTTGCTACTATATTGAGTCATAGGTCCGCTATAAGTGCATAAAATCTGCAGTCTAATTATTAGGTTGGTGTATATGAAATCTCGTATTGACAAGTGAAACTTTAACCAACCATTAAAGTTATTTAAACGCTATTTCTCTTATTGTTTGTCGTGTATTATATTCAGTATTATCTCTTGAAACATTGTTGTCGATGGCATTTTCTGGCCGTTCTTTTGCTTAATTTTCTAATGAGAAATCACCAGCCTGGAAATTCACGAACCAACGTTGAACTCTACAAATTTTTACATAATCTTCTCCCAATGCTAAATTTATGTTTTCAGTAACTTGTACGGCACGTGTCCCAAGTTTAAACTCATAAAAAAAAATCATACGGGTATTCTGATTATTCATGACGGCTGGTAAGAAGGCTTCGTTATCTTGTTAGTATTCAAAACACGTGTATTACAGTGTATTTCTTCTTCTTTAATATTGCTTAAAATTATAGAAGATACGGCAAAATTTAATGGATTTTATTAGCCCGGCAAATTCGAACTCCAAAAAATATTTCATATGCACCAACATAATACTTAACCCTCGTGCACTGGTCAGATCAATTTGATCCAAACTCAGACTTTCATCTTCAATTATATTTTTCATCCGTAAAACATGTACATTTATTTAACATGAGTCGTTTTCATATATACTACGATCAAGCGATATGTAAGTATGTTCCCTTAATTCGAGTTCAGTTTAATCCAATTTGAATTCCAGGACATGAATGAAACAATCTCTTGAACAATGCATGAGGATTAAGAAGTAATATCGATAAAAGTACTATAATCAAAGTTGAAACGAAAAGTCACAGGTAGTATGTGTACGAAGTTCAACAAATTTTATCTACTGTGTACTAACATTTATTCGGCTTCTAACTATTTAGACAAGTGTCAGTTAATTGTAATAGAAAAGCACTCAAATAAAATGGTGCAGTTGTTTGGTTAGAGTTAGTCTGAGTTTATATGTATAAATGATGACTACTGTTAGTTCCAACGAAGAATTACAGATAGAGGAACTTGGAATAATTGTAACTCTGTCACAATTAAGCTGTTTCATTCAACAAATAGCAGCTATAGTGAAACCTTTATTTATCGAGAAATAGTAACATTTTACTACCAATAATGTACTCCATGGCGAATCATGTCAATCGGAAAATTTTCGAAATTCCCTTTTCGCCTGGAATTTCGTTTGCTCCTAGATCGTCGTTCCATCTTCAAATCTCCCCCAATATTTGGAACTTTGGGGGCCACCACTTCCTTCCGTGCTCGCCTCCGTCACGGTTCTTCGAACCGTATTTACGCGAGGGTTTTCAGTCGCATTTGCACGGTAATTTTACAATTTGCGAGAACGAGCACCGCGTTGAAGACGACGACATCGGGAGTTCGCAAGGTCAAGAATCCTCGAAACCCAGACGGGACGTTCTTTCACTTTCCAACGACTTCCGACTATCCTTCACTGTCAAGGAGCCGAGGGAAACTTCTTCCTTATTCGTTTAATGATCCACTACCTATACCGAGTCGAACGAAAAGTCAGTAAACTGTGCCGGTTCGAGGTGTTATGCAGGTTGCGAGAGCAGTTCAACTGATTTTTCTCGGGGAATTTGGATTACTGAATCTTTCTCTCCTTCAAGTATCAAATTGATAATACACTTTCAACGAATATCTTTTAGTTGAATATCTTTAGAGATATGGAATTACGAAGCTAAAAAAGTACGTAGTAACGATACAAGTCATTAATAATAGCAATACTAAAGGAAACAATGTATACTACATACATAATATTTTTAGACGGTGTACGTAATATACTTTCCCAAAAAAATTGTCTCTCGATCCACAAAAAGTTGCTAGTTCCTCAACCTTTACTCTTTGAAAAATACAGCAGATTGGTCTAAGTTGTTTTGTCTTTGATTCAGAGACATCGGAGGAAGCATTTTCTCTTGCAGCATATGCACGATGTCTTCTGAAATAAGAACCTCTTTAAAAAGAGACATTTTATTTCGTCGCGTGTCATTCGATGCTCGTAGCCATTAGCCATGCTGGGGCGGTTTTAACTTGTAGGGCGAAGGTAGGTTTACCTTTCCTCTCGGCATGCCTGATTGTAAACTTAACTTTCTTGAGTGCTTCACTTCCTGAATAGCTCGGATGTCCTCCTTTTTCCGCCTTCATTAATGCACCGCGATATATTCCCGCGGTTCCACCCATTGACGACAATGGAATCCCCGATAAACATGTTCATCCACTAATTAACAACATCTTACAAGTGAAAATATTGAAAACCATAATTAGTGCTTTTAAACGATATTAGATTATTTCATAAATCTATAAATTTCTCGGAGCAAGCTTCCGACCTATTCTATGCATATGATGACATGAACATCTTAAATCGTGAAATACTTATCACTTGACCACATTTTGAATTTAAATTCAAATTTCAAATTACTTTATAGATAACAGCAATCATTTTTAGTGAAACACGTAACGAAGAAACATTTATATTAGACAGTGTGTACATTAATAAGGAATGTGTAGTTATTGATTAGTACTTTTTAGTGTTGCGAAAACTATTGTACATATCAAAAAAGTTCATTTCAATAATTCAACTAAGTAGAGGTAGTATTTCGAAAAAAATCAAATTTTAACAACTTGTAATACAAAGTACGTTACATGTGCTGTATGATGCCCCCCCTCTCATGGAAATATCGATAAATTAATTGCAGAACGAGAAAAAATTGAGAACAATCATTCTATGAATAGTTTCGAACTTTCGCATACCCATATTCTTTTAAATTCTCGTGCACTGTTCCAGTTACTTTGTCTCGAGATCAGAGTTTGATTTTTAAATATACTATTTACTATAATAATTTGTGAATTAATTTAACACCAATAGTTAACATATATTACAACCTATCGTTAAGTAAACGTGTTTTAGCTTTTTGAACACTGCACGAGGGTTAACCAAAATTCACGTGCAACAGAAAATAAAGATTTCTGAAATGATCTACTAATATTTAGTAACGAATCCATGTGTAATAAATATTAGAAGGTGTCGAAGATTACTAGAGAAGCTAGATAGAAGACGCGTGGAAACCTTGGGCGATTTAATAACACGTGATCGCCGATAATCACTGTTTACTATAATCATCATAAAAATATCTGAATTGTGGATCTTTCGGCTATAAAGATTAAAGAAAATCGATAGATATCCTGACGGCCGGGTGGGAAAGTCGCAGGTGCTGTGCCGAGCGAGGTAAGCCTCGATGTAATTTCTGGCAGCGGTGATAGAGAGACAGAGATGCCGGCAAAGCAAAACGAAAGGGGCAGGGATAAGTGGAGACCGAAAGATAAAAAATTTATGGGACACCGTCGAGATAACATCGAAAGAAGTTCCATCGACAATCGAAAGGTTGCTCGTTAATGACTAAAACAAATTCTTCTGGCACGCTTCCTTTAATTAATAATGCACGTAAATTAATAACGTTAGGAAATTTGACTTCAATGAACGCATAAAGTTTTCAAATTTATTACACGAATATGAAAAGAATATGCAACGAATTTTCTTCGATTTATTTAACCGCGATTTGCATAAATATTCGCCGATCTAATTACGATCGTTCGTGGGAACGAATTTACACCCTGAAAGTACCCAGTTCCTCGTGCTTAATCAATTGTCATTTAATCGGCGCCGGCTTAATGTTTATGTCGCCGCCCCTGTGATTCATCCGGACTGCATCAAGTTAATGAAACTGCAGTAACCAGACGCAAAAGGATGGGAAACCAAGCGCAGGAGAGTGCAGTTTCGTTAACGGGATGCATACCTTTGGCACCGTGAAAAACAGGACGTTTCTTCAAGAATTGATTCCAGAAAAACTACTTCATGCATTAATTTGCTATCTTTTCCATTAAAAAATTGTGGAAGCAGTTGGAATTTTATTAAATTTCATTGTATTGACTATGAGCTATTGGAGACTTGGAAGGGACTCTTGAATTTGTTAAAATTGACGAAATTACGCCATTTTTATGACCAAAAGAAGATTTTACGGAAAAATTTACTCATGTATTAGTGGAAAACAATCTGAAAAATTGCAAAAATGAACAAAGTGGACGACATTTCGAAAATAATTGTATCAACTACGTGTACACCAAATTGGGTGAAAATATATTGAAAATTGACAGAGATATCGTGGCAGTCTTCAAAAATTGTATTTCGAGAAAAAACGCGTTCAAAGTTTCGCTTGACGCGACAAGCTTTTACAATTTGAACTATAACTTCGTCAATTTCCGGAATTTTCTCATCAGCCATGTTCAGAATATTTTTCATAGTACATACTACAATTAAATTAACTGGCAAAAAAAACTGTTTTATAGAACCTGCCAAATACGTACCTTCTAAAAGTATATACCCTGTGAAACGCCCAGGCATAGAAAGCAACGAAAATATCGAAAGCTTTTCGAACTTATCCGCGTAGACGTGAAGCAATTTCACGACAGGGAGGCGGAAAGCAGCTTTTGCCGGCTAGGAGGCACAGCTCTTGAAAGAGCGCGATATTATTTAATGCTTGGTCAATCGTAACGGGCTCAAGCATTATGCGCGCGACGCGTAGTGTTTTGAAACATCCACCTAACCCAGACCTCATAATTTTCTAATACTTAGTCCTTGATTTCTTTAAGTTCCTAAAATTCCATGGATCCTTAACTAGAATGTCATTTACCTATGAAAATTGTTTAAATAGGTTAATATGTGCATAGAAATCTGTAATGTCCACCGTCTTTAAGAATACCATTTGGCGATTGATGTTTCTTCTTTTTCTGAATTAACAGTGAATTACTTTGTGTGTTATCGATTTGTAATGGTAGGTACACAAGATAGTTTTGCAATACAATGGTTGAAATCATTCGATGACTCTTCAGAAAAAACGTACCGTAAATTGGGGTAACTTTGACTCACACAATAATAACGTTCCAAATCAGAATGATCATTTTCGATTTTGCAGATTTGTAAATTGTTAAAGTAAGTTGATTTCTACGTGAGGAGTATTTCGCGTAAAAATATCTGGAAAAAAATTGTAAAATCGAAGACTATCGTTTTATAACTGTAAAACAAAGTTAAGTATCCGTGACTGAATTAAAGTGACCCCAACTTTTGGTAGCCAATTTTTGAATAATTATACCTCAGTTTTTTTAGTGAAACAATGTGGATTAGTATGTATCGGTCAAGTTTTTCCTGTTATCTTGTAGTACGGGTTCTATGTAGTTCTTTTATTCTTTGTATAAATTACGTGCTACTATGTGCAATTTTCTTTGTAATTTAATTTTGTAGCTCGTGGATAGTCTGCAGACTAACAACCCCTGTCGATTGATTCTTCAATAGTTGTCTGGGGACTATGTGCGCACACTTGCCTATAGACAATGTCAGCGTACAGAAATTAAGACAAAATCGCCAGCATGCCTGGGTTTCCTCTTTGTCTTATAATATACAGTCAAATTCCAGACGTGAAAAGCACGAGTCGCACGTCGCAGCCCTGCAGTGTGTCAATATTAGAAATTTTGTTAATCAATTCATGTTTTCCTTTCATTATAACGTGATGGTGAAACTACATTTTTGTTTTCTTAATTAAATTAATCAGTTTTTGTTTTCAATATTCCGAATTTATGAGAAAATAACTAAAAAGTAATCGCAACCTGGATTATTAATAATACTATTTTTTCTCAATGATTTATACACTTTTAAGATGAAATATTGTCTTTCCTAGCCAGACGGCTGTATCAAAATATTGTGGCGACGTGCACACACGCCAAAACGTTCTGACCCAATACCAGCGATATTGAATAATTCAGAGCCTGGCTGTCCCCTGCGCAGTTTACGGGAATCGTCTTCCGTCAACGCAATTCGCTACCGCTAATGAAACCCTGGTGATCGGGCGTATCAGTGCATGTGAGCTAATTACGAAAATATTAGATCATTTCATGTGTAAATGTGGTTTCTTGGATATGTACGCACCCGTCCGAAATGACAATTGAGAACAGCAATGTAATTTAGTCGTTACAAGTAATTAGTAGTTTCAAATACTAAAGTAAGACATTCATTTTTGATATACCTGGAATATCATTCAAATTTACTTAATATACCTAGAATATCACTCAAAGTTTCCTAAACATTGCATATTAGTTACATATTCTATACATAACATTTTAATAATTATATATTAACGTTTCACATATGCAACAATGTGCTGTATCGAGCTATTTTTCGAGCAGTTCAAACAGAAGATAAAGGTGTAATAGAAACAGACAGTTAAACAATACGGGAAATAATTACTAAAGTAATTGTCATACGGACGAATACATTCTCTTAATTATCATGAAAATATCTTCATTTGTTAAATTTTTAAATGAACAAAAAACCAACAAAGTTCCGTAAATCATTCTAGTTTCACCCCTTTAAAAGAGAGTCGTGTCTCGGAATAGTCGCGAGAATACCTTACAAATATATTGCCATCAACGTTTTCCAGCGGCCTGTGTATTTATAAGCGAGCGCAAAGTGTGGGAGTGGAACGTTGAGTAAACATTTCGACGAATTAACAACGGGGATTGCGACGGTGAATTTGCTCGCTTCGTTAAAAAATTAATTGTTCGCACACGATAGACGGTGCGCGACGATGGAACAAGCTTCGCGAGTAATATGGTTGTTACGAACCTTGAAAAACATTCACCATGGGAAGCTTTCAACTGCGACAAATGTAATTACGAATCATATGTAAAATATGGGTTGTTTAGAATTAAAATTATGATTTCATAATTATACATTATAAATAATTCTGTTGAATTAAATTTTTCCAGCGATTCTGTATTAGTTTCTTGTATGGATTGTCAGTAGCCGACATTAACACTCTTACGACTGGTTATTTTCGCGAGTAACTTTCACCAGTGACTGTTTTTGCTAAGAATTAACAAAATATAATTTTTGTAATGTATATAAAAAGATACAATAACTTTGAATATCTGAGAAGTAAGAAGGTATTAATAAATAAATAAACAATACCCAGATTTATTTAAACTTATTTTTAGATTACTTGAATATATATATATTTACTTTATTATTTTCAAGTAGTTTTGAACAGTCATTCTGAAAGTTCGAAGATTTTGTGTTCTCTCACGTGGTTAATGTTTAAAATAATGCATAAAACTAGTTTTTCAATGATAACACCTGACAGTAAAGGACTGACATTAGAATGATGGGAATGTGACGTCGAAGAAGTTAACACCACTGTAGCGTCATTAGGCACTACCAGTTGACACTCACATGACGTCAGTGTCGGGTTATCAGCCACTATGAGTTAACACACATATGATGGCACGTTGTTAAGGGTTATTTAAGTCAAACTAAACTGTCAGCAGTTTTGATAGTAACTTTTCGTTAAGTAAATTGAAGAATTCCTTAATTCTTAATTACATTTCTCTCCTATATTTTCAATATTATTCCATCACCTGGCTTGCTTAATTAATGGATTTAAGAAATAAATAACTTCTGTTGCATGCAACGATGAATCGTTAATTAATAATCCAATTCAACAACGGCGTAGGTTACGTAACCGACGAAGGTTCCCTGATAACCAATTATGTGCAAGTTTCGAGCAAATTGCCAGTAAATAATGACAAAAGTTGTCTAACAAACCATAGCCATCTGTTTCCATATTTGGCTTGCGTTTTGCAGGCAACGCCTGCTGATCAAAATGTCATGCTGATCAATTGTCAGCAAGTGCTGCAACATAACCTGTGTCAAATTGGGGGGCAAACACGGAACAGAGTCTGCGCGAGCCAATTTGTTGCCTATGTTGCTGCCAATGTTCGCACAAATTGTTTATAATAAAATCTTGCATGAAACTTGTAGCCATAATCTTATAGCAGTCATTGGACAAAATTTGCAAAACCCCTGGACAAACCACTGACTGGGTTACTACCAACTGTAGAATGAGAGAAATGAGAAGGAAGTTAAGGAAATACGAACAGAAGTCATGTACAAGTCGATTTACTGTAATAATATGAGAAATAATACCCTCTGTATTATCTACGAACAATATTCGAATATTACTGTGTACGTTAATATATTTTATAATATATACGTCATAATTCTTTTAAATTAATACATCATATTCTGTGATATGAATTATTTGTATGTTTCTTGAATCAAGTTATTACATTTTGTAATATTATTTATTCGTATATTTTTTTCATTAACTTGTTATATTTCGTGACATCGTTTGTTTGTATATTTTCAAAAGTAATATGTCACATATGCTTTTATGACATTTTGTATAACTGTATACCATCCAATATCCAAATCTTCCACTCGAATTATTTTTTTTTTCTCGATCGACGAGCATTGGTCGCTGACGCGATCATGGAGCACCAGGGGTGAAAACGGTTTCCGCTAGAACTAAACATGCACAGCAAATAAACATCTGCGCTGCTGGGGATGGACTATTTTCCGTTTCAATTTACACGTAATGTAGTGTCGAGGCTGCAGAGAGTAATGAGGTATGCATTTTCCGTGCAAATGACGATATACCAACGCCGTTTCATTGATCAACACGAATCGCCTCGCCATTTCCGAAGGGTCGATTGCTGTCGTTGATAACCGTTGCATTCTTCAGTTTATTTTATAGTTGTTTACTTTGGACTGTATAATCTATATCCCCAAAATCATGTACCAATAGTAACATTCTATAAAAAAATTGCTAAAACATCGTTTTGTCCTGAATCAGAAATAATAGTGATGGTTTATGCAACTGAACTATGCAGTCAACAATTCGAGTCACTCACTTTTTATAATTTTGTACCAAAATTAACTGTAATTCAAAAACTTTTGCAGACACTAAAGTTAAGATGACAAAGGGAATAAATATATATTCCCTTTTAGTCCTACAAATAAAAGAAGCTCAAGTTGCTTCAGTGATTTCAGTTTCTAAAGCTTAGAACTGACTTCTAAGTCAATGAAATCAGTTAGTAAGGAACATTTTAACCAAAACTAAATTAAAATTTTCCATTTGTTATGTCATTCTTAATTTATGAAATTTCAAAAAGTTCCTTCCGCCTCGAACGAATTTGATTCACACAGTCAGAATTTAATTATCCAGCCAACCCACATGTAAAAAGGAATTTCTGTTTGACCATTATAGTATAATACTTTCCTAATTAACAATTACCCAGAAATAATTAGAAGATTAGTATTCATCAGTATTTCACCAAACAGTCCCAGATCTAATGGCTTAACAACTTCTTTTATTTATTACCTAGCAGTTACAATCTGCTTTAAACCCTTCGGAATAATTTTGCTCTAAACTCTCCCCATTCTCGTTGCTCTGAATTATATGTATAATCGTTTCTGTAATTATTTGTTCATCCTGGATCGCCTTTGTTCCCTTCGTCAGACTACTGACATCTTTTGCAACATCTCTGTCTCCTTTCGTTCCACCGTCTCTGTCTCGCACCCAATGTGTGTGTGTATGTATGTATGCGTGCAGGTATGTGCGTGTGTGTGTACCTGTGTGTTCACGTATCGAGTAAGAACAACACGTGCCACTCAGAGGAGCTCTTGTAACATCGTGTTTCCTGTGTAGTCGAGTACGTACGCTTGTACACCCCATGTACACCAGAGTATATCGATCCCGCGGGAATATACAGCGAGCTCGCGTATGTATTTATCACTCTAACAATTAGTTTAATTGTTTGTACAACTGGGTAACGCTCGTTCACAGGGAACAACCGGTGGCCTTGCTTCGCTATAGCGTGTCAAAACGAAGGGGGGATGAAAACTGCACCAACACGTGAATCAAGTTTATTAATTCGTCCAGGTTACAAACCAACCTTAAACCCATACCGACGAGATTTTCACATGTGTCATTGTGCTCGTCTCACCTTCTCTAATAAATTACTCCGTGGTTTATCGATAGTATGATGCATTATTTGGATGAGTGTCTAGAAGAAGGGCGTTCGTTATAAATGTTTCGAAAGGCGTTTTCCATCGAACAATGGCTGTAGAAGACGCCTTGGCAAAATTTTCAGTCCTCGACAATGACCCTAGAGGTCAGAGGCTGTACAGAAAAAATTAATTATTATTATTCATTAATTGCTACAGTAATGAGTTGTGTTTGCGTTTTCCTGTAGATTTAGTGAAATCTAACACACGCCTTTCTTCTAGACACCCATTTATTTCTTGTGATGTTTAATAATTATTCATACAAGGAGATTTGGTAATCTGAAAATTCCAATAAAACGATCAGAATGTTGATTGACAAAACGTTTTGGGTTTAAATTTTTCCGAAAGTACGTCTGTTATAAGTTTTGCGAAAATTTCTCCGCGAGTTTCTCGAACACTCACAGTCCACCTAATACTATGTCGATCCATTATGGAGGGTACTTTGACGAGGATAAGTAGATTCTTCGTCGCGATTACATTTCTTATTATTTCCATCAGCCTATATTCAAAGGGGAGGTCGAATGTTTTTACGCACGGCCCGTAACAAAATTATATCGCGACCAAGTTGAGCTTCTTTAACGAGTTCATTCGAGGAACGAATTAATAGGTGTTATCCCCTTGATAGAATTTAAGTAACGAGATTAAAACTAAAGGTCCTTTCCGGCAAGAAATTTCGTCGCTTGCCGTTCGACGACGTATTATGGCACGAGAAGGGGCGGGGGAGGGTTAGTTCCGGGGCAAAGGTTCTTATTATCATCCGAGCGATTATCCGAAAAAGCGACGCGCGACAACGGAAAGGAATAATAATATTTACATTAATTTGGACGATGAAACATTTTCAATTAGTCCGTCGGGAACGTTCTCGTCGCTCGGTTGTTCCTTTACGTTTGTCTTTCATTCGTCTTGGTCTGGATTGATGAAATTCCGTTAACGGGACGCCGTTGAGATTTCACATTTTTAATGTAACTTCACATTTCCGGAATTACACTAAAATGCATTAACTGAAATTATAATAATCTGGGAATTCAGTTTTTTTCTATTAATAGTTTTATTATATTAAGTGACAAACACTTAAATTAATAAATATTTCTACAGTTCATATATGTGATCGTGAAGAAATAAGGGCTTTTTTTCAAAGAATGGAAAAACTTTATTTGAAAATTAGTTCCTACATAACTGAATTCAGTGTGAAAAACGACATAAAAGTACGCATTTTCAAAATTTCACCTCGAAAATGATTGGTAGTTGATTTTCACCTGAATGCCCCCCCCCCTTCCCCAGTAAACCCATCAAACTGTAACATTTTAATATTTTATCATCGACGAATGTTCGACTATTTTAGACCAAGTT
Source organism: Dufourea novaeangliae (assembly GCF_001272555.1). Lineage (NCBI taxonomy): Eukaryota > Metazoa > Arthropoda > Insecta > Hymenoptera > Halictidae > Dufourea > Dufourea novaeangliae. The sequence goes on along the minus strand of NW_015373910.1, from coordinate 1,583,026 downwards.
CAACACGAAAAGTTTCGAGAAGGAGGGAACGAAGAAAAGGACGGTTGGTGCTAAAAAATAACGATAATCCGCTGGTAGTACGACTCATCGTCGCTCGTGGTTAAGATCAAAAACTGGCTGGGGATGAAGGGGGGTGGACGAGGCGGCGCGGTGGCCCGTTTCTCGAGTAACTCGGAATTAGGATTAAAGGTGGCCAAAAATTAAATCCTTATCTCGGAGGAGCCGACAAGCAGGGAGCGGAGTGAAAGGGGTGCGAGCGGTTAACGGAAGAAGGAGTTCTTAGGGCGGTTGCTCGCGCTGTCTCTGCAGGGTCGGTCCTTGAGAGGGCGACTCTTAATCTGCACGCCAGCGCTGCAATTTCTTCCCATTAGCGGGCTCCTTCGCGATTAAACATTTGCATAATCTCGGGACGCTTGTTATAATTCGGAGACATAATATATATTTAAGAGCATCGCCGCGGATCAGCAATACGCGACGGTATTTCCAGCTTCCGAAAATTTTTCTTCTCGTGTCGCGGTGAATGACGCTTCGCGGGTAATTTGAGACGCGTTTATTTGGTTCACCACTTTTCTCACCTTTTAGTTTCAAGTGGGTCAAGTAACGTAAAAAGCTACCAATCTATACTCGTCAACTAACGTTTGTATCTAATAAATTTTATTTGTAAAATATATTAGAAAGTATAAATTTTCTTATACTTTACAAACGGAAACATCAATAGACAGAATTTATACAGTGACCTAATAATTAAGTGTACCGTTTTAACGATACACCATTTCCTAAAACAACTTCAGCAGATATACCATAGCCTCTCTCTCTTGTTCCTTTCTTCCATCGTGTCTACCTTTTCTATTCATTTAAGTCACGCAATTGGTAGCCACAGTGCCTTCGTTTCAACGTACCAGAGGGTCATTCGTAACTGTAATTGAAATTCAATAGAATTACATGGAATCACATATGTGTTTCTGATATATCGTCTCGTATATCTACCTAATTCAACTCGAATTGCACCTGGCAACCTTGATGGTTCAATACAAAACTATAGGTTCTTCGTTGACAGAACAGTATACATAAAAAAAGGCAATAATTTCAATTTCGATAGATATAAACATTAACACAAACAAAATTTACAATTTCTCGATTCCATCATAATTAACGGACACCTTTCAATACTCCTCGTCGATTCCTCGCCAGGGACCGAGCTCGTTTAGCGCAGATTACAGACGACTGTTAATGAAGGCTAATGGGATTTATAGAGGCTGTGTACGCGAATAATGCCGTTGCGCAATGCGCACGTGTAACGCAACAGTTGTATAACGACTCGATTACGAGGGGAACATCGATAATTTCCGACGATGCTCTCTCCGTCATTAAAAGTTTCCCTATTCGCGCTCTCCACGGGCGCTACGCGTATTTCGTTAAACGAATCTCGAACATTGCCGTTCCACATTCAATCTCCAAGCATTCCATTCTCTTTTCTCTCTACGAGGGGAACATCGATAATTTCCGACGATGCTCTCTCCGTCATTAAAAGTTTCCCTATTCGCGTTCTCCACGGGCGCTACGCGTATTTCGTTAAACGAATCTCGAACATTGCCGTTCCACGTTCAATCTCCAAGCATTCCATTCTCTTTTCTCTCTCTCTCTCTCTCTCTCTCTCTCTCCTTCTTCATCCTTTTTTCTGCCATCGCTGAAAGTTCATCGTGAACGACGATTCCGCGGTTCGCTTGGACGAGCAGGAAAGCTCAACGGTTTCCCGTTGAAACGATACCTCGAGAATGGTGGAGCGGTTTGAGAACCCCTGTTTGCTCACCTCCCTATGAAATTGGCGGGGACCACTTTGACGCGTCGATGAGCTTCTATACCTCTCCCCAACGCTCTCAAAACTTCTCTTACCCACCGCCGTGCCGCGCTTTCCTGCGGTCGGGACGGCCGCGTGTGTTCTTCGCGCCGCCACGTACGCAGCACACGAATCCCCCGCGTTTCTCTCTGGAATATGATATAACTCGGACAATTTACTGCTCAAGTACGCGTGCACCGTTACTGGACCGACCTGTGCGTGTACCATTGCTCTAGATTTTCGTGCTCTCCGCCTCGAATTGATTACGGATTGACTCTGGTACGGGTGGCATGAGGGTGAGTCAATGAATAAGGTCCACCGCTATACACCTCTAAAAAAATATACAATCCGAAATGAAAAGTCTTTTTCTCATCTGTGTAAACATTTGCTATAACGAGGATTAGGTTTTACCAATATGAAATTGCCGTTTACACGAAATCATTTTTTGTCCAAAGCCAACGTAGTCAGTAACGCATCCAGTAGCCAATGTTACCGCGGGAACTCGGCTGACAGAATCGCACTCTGATTGGACGGGGTTTTTCGTTAATATCTCGTTGACAGAGCCTCGGATAACATTTTTGCTAAGGGAAAACTTGTTTCAAATCACCTCACGAGTCTCCCATCTCCGGGTACTCCAACATTTTTGTTACACCTTGTATATTCACGTTCATATATTGCATTCACATATAATTGCAAAGAACGTGGCATTTATTACAAATTGCATTCGCTGTACGAGGGTTAAAGGACAACACCTGGACACCTTCAGAGTTCACTCGCAACTTCAAGAGTTGCTAGAATTAATAAAAATCTCATTTTTCAACATTTTGTTCATCAACATTTGAGGACTTGCTACCTCTTTCCAATATACCTGAGTCAACCACTAAAAATACAGACCCCCAGAACCTCACTTCAGACCATTTAAATTTAAAAAGGAATGTCCAGTCCTCCGAAAACTATCTACCTCTTTCTAAACTTGGGACGCCCGTTTTCCCATTAACCTCCTTACGCCAATTTTCGAATGATTTGCACCACTTAATCTTCGACTGACTATTCGGGGTATTTTGTCCATACACAGACACTAATTCTTGATGCATTGCAGTCCGGTTATGATTTTTTGCCTGTAAAAATAAAGTAGCAACCTCTCAAATTTGGAGGCACTTTTTATATGACGCTCTATGTTTAACCGACAGTACTATACGACTGACTGACGGAATTGAGTTGAAATTTACTACGTGTCAATAACAATATCTTATCCGTCTAGGCAGCGAGGAGAAACTACGTATCTGTTTTAGAACGGAAGTTAGGAGGGATGTGTAACTTAGTTATTGACTCATCCTCGTACAAGAGGGCAGTGGGTGATTCTGTTTGTGCAAATAGATCGAAAATGTTCAATGGCCCTTTTTCAGGCAAAGCTCCGTTATCGAGCAAGTTTGATTTGAATATTATTCTAGGCCATGCGTGCTTTCGATGTCATGTGGTTAGTGTGTCTGACCGTTGCTCGATGTTTCTACTCACGCCGAATATTGACAATGATACATCGTTATCTGTTTCTTATAGATTTTACTGATTCTTATGTATTAACTTGTAGAAAACTATTATAGAAAACTAACATCACACCACTGTGGATACTTATAAACATTAAAAATAGTAGAAGTAATCAATATTCACGCTGGCACATTACAGATTTTTATTTACACCATTCGTATTCTACTGTTTTTCTGCCTGTATTTGCTTCTCTTCGCTTCCCTCAGTTCTATTGTAATAACTTTAAATTTGTATAACAAAACCAAATTGATAATTGTTCCAAGTATTATTTAAAGTCATAACCTAGTCGATTATATCTGGCAAGCTTAAATACCTGTAGTATTGGTTTCATCGCGGTATTGTATTGTGAAGGGATAAGGTAAAACAGTATTATTCTTTCTCGTTTCGAGGCATATCTAGTAATTATTGTCGACAGACATGTACTTAATATTTTAATATTTCATTGCTACGATTTAATTAATTAAAAGGCAAACACCGGTCCCGCTGAAATTAATCCATGCAATTCTTGGTACAGCGGTGCCTCTGTTATTATGCAAAATGGAACAGTTAGTTCTTTAATCATAGGAACAGTAACATCGCAATATCCGGAAGTGTACACCGTTGTTTGCTATTAATTATCCAGGATTATATGGGGGTGGGATAGGGGGTGGCCAATAGATGCACAGGCTGCTGCCTTTATGCGATTATTTCAATTTCGTTGATAGCACTGGTGACTCGATCGGTTCTCTTCGTTCATGAGAGACTCGCTGTGACACCAACAATATTACGTTGCGGTCCTTAGGGATTAATTGGGTTCAATCGAAGTGCCAACATCCTTCAGGAACGATCTTTTTCTCTCTTTCTTTTGCGGCCCAGACTCGTTCTATCATTCTCCGTTCTTTTATTCGATATTTCGTGCGAGTATTCGATTCCCAGCATCTGATTTTATCTCGTAATTTGTACAGTAGAAGCATGGAAGAAGCAATTAGACTCAAAAATTGAAATTTTCTGTTACCGACTGGACTCAATATGACATTTTTTATGTGGAATAGTACAAACATGCCAAATAGAAAATTCTCCTGTGTCACCCTATATGAAGAAGTGTTGCGAAAAAGAGTTTATTAATGAAAATTAACAGTTAGACTATGAATATTGTATTTAAAACATTTTTAAACAAGAAATCATAGACGGCTTAAATAGGGCGTCAACAAGTATAGTTTGTCGATGTGTGGATATTATGAAGTAGTCGATATATTCAATAATAAAACAAATTTATTCAAAGAGGTCACTCAGCAAATATATCGAAGGTTGGTCGAGTTAAGGAAACAACAATTACGCAAGACAGGCGTTGATTACTTAACGTAACATCAATCATATCCCCAATTCAAATACTACAGCAAAAGGTGTTCCTCCGAAAAAATTTTACCAGTATTGTATGTATTTACGAAATACGATGACATTATAGCGAGTAAGACGGTGCATAAATACGTCTTCACTAAAAATGAGGTCGCTTGTCAAACAATCCATCATTTCCAATTTACTTTCGAAAAACATAATATATTTTTTCCACTAATCACTTCAATACATTAAAAATAAACTAAAACCACGACTAAACTCCAACGAAATACGAAACTAAAAAACAGTCAACGTACACATATGAAAACAATGCATAATCCATGCTCCCGATCATCATCGTACCGTAAGTTGGGCTAATTTTGAATCAGTCAAGGTTAACTTTATCCCAAAGTCACAAAATGATCATTTTCTATTTTTCAGCTCTGTTGCAAGTAATTTGACATGAAACGTCATTTCGACTTAATTTAAGAATTTGCAGAGCTGCAAAATCGAAAATCATTATTTCCTGGTTTGGGAAGAAATTGTCCTAAGTGAGCCAAATGTGGGTACCCCAAATTACGCTGCTTCTGTAATTTCCTCTGTCCAAAATTCGTCAGTTATCATTCACTCGAATTTCACATATGGTACGAAACAACAGACTAACTTTCCAAAGTGGCTACGGTCCAGGTTCCACAGTTTCGGGACAGTATCCCAGCCGCGGGGCGAGATCAGTTCATAAATCGTCTTTCGACGGCGGCCGGGAGGGACTTTGGTGATAAGGAAGCTGGCACCGGGACACGAAACCCGGGACTGCTCCCGTGTATGTCGGTCGGCATATCAAGGGGAAAGGCAGCTGTGCTCACAAGCGGACGTATCAGGCTGCGATGCCTAAGAAGCATAAAATCCGAAAATCCGTGAGATTCAAGCGATTTCGCTCCCTACCGCCTGCCTATACTTCCTTCTTCGTCTACGTGTTCCCTTCTTCCGATTCAGCCAGTCGGCCCCTAACTTCTTTTCGCGTAACGCCCGAGACCTTTCTCCCGAAACCCGGCGCATTTAACACAGCCTGGCTTCCGGAACATTCTTGCGAAATCTCCGTTAAGCCGGAAGCAAGCTAGGGGTTTACCATAGACGCACGGAATCCATCCACGAGATACGTTCCGAGTAGACTGAATGATTGCTCGACTGTCCTCTCTTCTTGTTTAATTTTCTGCTAGATTATTAGGTGGACTGTAGGAGAAAGTACGGAGAGTATTAGGATACTTGTATGAAATAAACCGAGTATGGAGTTTTTTCAGTTCGATGGATAATAGTTACGCTGATATAAACTAGTTAAAGTGTGTGGAATATTTATGAAACTTCACATTTTCTTTGTACAGGCCAGGTGTCCTAATATTTATGAACGTTACTGTGCATGGATATTGGTACTGGTATCGAATATGAAAAGAAACTTAGAAAATTATTACAAAGTTATTGATGGTATTGAATTGTCTAAGAAATATTAAAGATGAATAGTCAATACTTAATGGTAATATGAAGTTATTAACGTAGTGGAGGATATGGAGTTTGTATGGGACGTTGCTTTCTCAGTGACCTAATACTTATGAACGGAGATCTATGATGGTCTCTGTGTTTACTGGAATAATAAAGTGAAAATACGTTTCGAAGATAATTTAATGATATGTCTATTTTATCGAACTCTGGTTTTATCAAAGGATCAAATAGAGTGCTAAAAATGTTTAAACACTTACCTTCATTCTACAAAACTGTGTTGCAAATTTATATGACTTCTACATCTACTTGATCCATGTTTCTGCAGTTTTTCATAAGAATTGTCGACTAATTCGTCATTGACACAAACTGACATATTTTTTATGTCTGTACAGACTTGTTAAAGAATGGATTAAGAGCACCTCTTGTACTAAATTGAATTAACGTAAACTCTCTCTTATCACTTGCTAGAATCTTGAGTTATTAGATCTAAAGACGTCAATCGCTCCTTTACCTCCTCCATCCTTCATCATCCTTCTTAAAACCAGCGGTCGGATAAACGTAGTCGATCATCCAGCCATACACTCAGCCCTTTACCCGATAATCATCTACTTTCAACCTCAGAACTTATGCAACTACTTCCTAACGTGAATTCTGCTTGAATACAAATAAGCGTGTCCATGGACACAATAGTCGCCTGAACTAAACTGAACCAACCATGATTTTCTATTATCCGTTTCCAAATCTTTTCTCTCCACCAGTTTCTGCGCCTTCTCCATCATCCTTCTAAAAATCAACAGTCGGCTGAACGTAGTCGATCATCCTAAACTCACGACGCCTCGTCCCATAAGCAATTCCCGTTAAGATCGAAAATTCATCCAATTATCGTCGAGTTCGGTCAGATATATAACTAAGCGCGCAGCCGTGTAGCGAAAGTCACGGGACACGAGAGTGTAATCGAGGAGCGAGAAACTCATGAAAGAAGCAACCTTATTTTCTACCCTCGGCCCTGGTTTCCACCACCACCGCCCCCAACGAGACGTCCCCTGACGTAGGATCCCCTGCCGGGTTGGAAAGAGACCGGGGGAAAGCCGAAAGCCAAGTAAATCTGTTCCAATTCCCCTAGTTCCACGGCTGAACGTCCCGTAGCCACGTTCACGCTTGTCCCTTACTTATTTCTTGCTCCCTACGCGGTCTCCGTAGGCAGTGGCTTACTTGCGCCCTTAAGCTCATTCCCATCGTGCCTGGCTACCGCTACCCTCTCACCTTCCCTGGATACGACATCGTTCCCTGACGGACTTCATTAACCCTTTCCACCGTTAAAACATTGTTTGCACGAGACTGCGTACAGTCTGCACCGAATGCGTCACAATTCGGGGCGTCTGTCTTGTGAAATGGCCGGCTTTCAAACGTTCTCGTGGGAGATGAGCCCTCTGTGCCGACCAAGTGTCGCCCGGCGGTCATTAAACGCGAGGATTCCTTCGCCTTTACACGCCGAAGGGAGATTGATTCTGTAGGACGTAACGCGTTTAAGGTGGCAGTTCTTCTTTGGGTCTTCGTAGGTGGATATTGTTTCGATGTGCTTAAGAGAATGTGGAACGGCGGACTTTTTGGGGTTCTTTGGCCTATGCTGAGGGTTATTGGGACTTATTGGGATCGCGTCATGGGATGAGTTTCGTAACGAGTTTGAATTTTTCTTTCACTATCATACCCTAGTGAAGAATTTTGGAGCCTATAGTGTTTGAATACCTTGAATTGACGTACACTTCCACGCACATGTACTAGGACACTTAGTCTGTAAGAAGAAAATGTAAAGTTTCGTAATTATTCTAGGCAACTTTTATTATTTCGTAGGATCCTAAGCGTTGTGCATCAAGCTTTAGTATCCCCTAAACAATAGTTATATTTAACTTTTAACAGTTTCGTAGTGCCTTGCAACATCCTCAGCATGTGGCGCACCATTTTCATAACGTAAGGAAAAATAACGTTCAGTCGATTATTAAAAGTGTTGCGAAATTGATGCTGTCGGATTATTCATCTGTAAAGGAGTCATCTTTAGTTAAGCGTTAAATTTGAGCTGAAGTATATATTAGACGGAATAATTTTATTTCCCTTTCGTCGTTGTTTGATATATTCCTCTGTAATTGCCACCCTGCCTTATTATTTATTATGGACCGAGCCTCAGTATCGTGCCGCGTGTTGCATCCGTACAGGGTCAAACATCTGCGGGCTCGATGCCTCTCACGTAGGCAGGTATGTGTTTATTAAATTCAGAATTAGATGAGCCGGCTGACATCTCGGATTCCAGAGTTTCCTGGAAACGGCGAATCAGCATTGTCCGCTATTGGCCCCGGAGTCGGGTTTCGTCCTGGTAGTTGCCGCATATTGCACGTGTACGTGCGCTTATGTGCCCGACGAACGCATAAAGATTCGTCTGTGTGCGCGTGTTCCCGGTGCCCACTTGTCGGATATATGGAAGCCTCTGGGGCTCTTCCTCTATGCCCTCTCGTCAACTGCATAAAGACCTGCTCATTAAGGTTATTTGCTGGATATTTATGAAACAGGTCTTGCCGGGTCATTAACGATATAATCACTACTCCCGTGCAAAAAATATTCAATCATTTGTTCATATTTCATCGTGAAATCACGTTTGATTAATACACAAAATATTTTCGTGTAAAAATTGTACGACACGTGAAGGATATATTAGGTATACAAATTAATTCGTGGTCCCCCTAATTAATTATTGATTCAAAATCGTCATTATTTTTTCGAGAGGATATACGTCAACTGCCTGAAAAATGACGCGAATCTGTAGAGAATGATGGGGGATATTTTTAACAATAAACCGTATTTTGGTTTTTTGTGAATAAACAACAAATTCATGAAAAGAAGGCCACGAATTAATTTGTACACTTAATAGAATAGAAAGGTTCATTGTATTAGGTTGATTCATATGATATTTCGTTTTGACAAATGAAATTTTAATTACACATACTTTCCTGAAAACTGTTTAAACGTTATTCCTTTTGTTGTTTGTCGTCAAAGTTCAAAAGTACTGTTTGAAGAATTAAAAGTAAGTTTTCATTGATAGGAGGATCGAATAGTAACAATTATCAGATGTGAATGGTGATAAATCATTTATTTTCTTATCAACCAAATAATTTATAGATTATCGCAAATGTCTAATTTTTGATAGAAAATGAAACGTTTGTTTAATGATTTGATTATTACCGTGACTTGCATGCTGAATATTCGAAGAATTCGTTCGCTAGATTATGTTCATTATTATCATAACAATAAATAACGCAGTACCACACAATAACACAAATAATTTAAAGAAATTGATTTTTTGTTGATTTTGAAGGTAATTTATTTGTTAATTTCATTTGTAGCTTGTCGACATTATTGACACTCGCAGTAAAAGTTCGTTGGTATATAATTTAAAGAATCTTCACAGGCAGATTTGCTACGAAAGTAATTAACGGGTCGTGTGTATTCTGCTTACACAGATTGTACTTTTTCCGTCCGTTCCCTGATTCGCTTTGTCCAACATGCGCATCAAAGTTTTTCGTTCTTGTAGGGCGTGGCATGAAAAAAGGAACGATACCGGTCTTGGTTGAGAAATAAAGCATGTACTTTCATGAGTTTTTAAAACTCTGCGCCTGAACTCTGGAATATTTTGTACTGCTGAACATGAAATTACACATTACAAGAATTACCTTCATTAATTCTAGCTAAATTGGAACCTATTATTTGCAAACTGGAACAATCACGTAGAGATATATAAAAATTAAGAGATATATTAAATTTTTAAATATACCAAATACGCTTGCTAAGATTAAAAATGAATGCTGATTTGTAGGTTGGTTCTAAATACGAAACAGAGTAGAATAGTAAGTTCTATTCTCGGAAGTAACGCTCTCTAGTAGACAGACACCATATACCAGTCTTCGCTTATTCACTTCCCACGTCATTAAAACTATCCCGATAGTCAAACATCTTCCACCAAGACTAATTGTAACACAATTCTAATTAAAGATCTTCAATAAGCTATCCATTTAAATCAGACCGACCGGGTGTTCTTCAAGTTCTCCGTGCGACCGGAATAACTTAACCCTTGTTTCCACCGGCTACCTTCAATCCTCTCACTTTTTTTTTCTGTTTCTCCTCGATTCTCGCGTGCCCAAGAAAAAGAGATAGAGAGTGAGAGGGGGAGTCCCGCCTTTCATCTCTGCTCTGCTAGCTTGCTCTTCTGCTTTCTTTGCCTTTTGACGCTGCTCGGGGATGAAGTTCCGCTGTTGCTTATTTTCCTGCGGCTTCTCAAATTATATGTCCAACTTATTTTCTCGCTCGACTCGCCCCGGGGATTTCTGCGAATCTCTTCTCCCCGCCGAACATTCCGTGACGTATCAGAAAGAGGGACGGAGCTAGTAGCCGCAGGAAGGCCAGCGCAGCATCAGGCCAAGAACACAGGGTAGAAGGGAAGAGATCAGGAGGAAGGGATGGTTGCAATGTTCTCAAAAGGATGGGGACTTTATTAAACCCCAAAAGAACCGCGCGTCATTCGATTCGATTTCCGAAGCACGCGATTCTGTTTGATGTGAGCTCCCGCTCCTCCTGGAACAGGCTACCCTCCTCCTTTTGCAGCGTTGCGATCTTCGTAACTTTTCATGCTTAAGAGTGTGTCTTCTCGTCGCGATTCCCCTACGCACACCAGGGTTCTTGGCAGAAAGGTGCGATGTAATTGGCTCACCGCTCGATGTCGAACGGAAATGCAGCCTATGGAAATCAAATCGAATTATCAGTCTGTTCTTTTGGGACTTAATAAGCTTCTCCGTTCCTTTGACGGCACACCGACGAGACTTTCTTGCGTTCTTTCCCGTCGACGATGACTCTCCCGCGATCTTCTCAAGGTACGCAAATGCAATTATCCCCGCGATGTCTTCATTCTTGAAAACTTGGGGCGCAATTTGTCCACGAAACGGGCGTGGAACGCGAAGGCGTGTAAGTTATTGGATTCTGATCTTTTTAGGTGACGCAAGCTTTCTGTAGAAATTTCACAAAAGTTTCGTATGGATGTTCTTAAGAATGTAATAATTTAATGAACTAGACATTTCTGTAAGTCACAGGTGGTCTATATTTTATTGTACTATATTATTCGACATATCGGTATCTTAGAACTCGAAGAATTTACTGTGAACTGAATTCAAGTGTCATAAGTCACAATACTTTTACTTTATCTTAAAGCACTGGCTACCTAATCCGTGTTTGACAGTACGATGAAAATCCTTTCAAAAGGATAGCTTCCCAAGTGTTTGCTGCCTGGGACAATAACGCTATAAAATACATTTGTGTAATTCTTCTAAAATATAAATATTAACATATTGACTTCTACATTCTTGATTTGGATCACTACGTTAATACTAATTAACATAGTGATCCAAACAATTAACATATTTATATTTACAGTATTGTGAACTCAGTTGTTTAGAAAGCAAAGATTTATTTGTTAATGAAATGTGTTTCACGTTACGTTAAAAATGACATCTGCATAATTCACGCAATAAATCGTATTAATTTTTCGATTAAAAGTGAATAAGAGTCTTCGCAGAATTGAATTATAATAATTTACCAGTTAAGTCTAATAATAACTTGTGTGTCGCCGCTGAGAATATCTTTCGGTCACATATCAGGAAATATTTGTCGTTTAAAGTCGCCACGTGATTGATAGTTCGCTGTATCGACGATGATCGATGGGCTTGATATTCGCTGGGCTCTCGATGATGGAATTAACTCTTATGTCAATAACCGGGTATCCACTTGCAATTTGCGTTTAAAAATGTTGTATCTTCCTGTTGGAATATCGCAAAACCGTTTTGGATCCTTATCCTTTGGATAATTTCATACTGATTTACATTTCCAAAATAAAAATGTATGCAGAACATTTTAGGTATGAACACTTCAAACATATTACACGCTTGTAGAACAACTGGGCATCCATATAATGAAAACTGTAGTTCAGTGGATTGCAAAATAGAGAGGTACAGGAAAATTAACAGTATTCGGTATACTGTAAAAATCTCAAAAGAGAATTGAAAGGAAAGTATGGAAGCGATATCGTTTGCTGTATGATCGATTTATACAAGCAAAAACCTTATACTTGGTTATTGAACATTATAGAAAATTTTGGGTATTGACACATACCAAGGCTTAAATTGACAAGTTGTCAAGACGACAAAGAAATCGAATCTGTCTCCTTCAGCTTGCCCTCTTCGTTCACGCAGTATGTCGCGCGGGTGCGTTTAATTCGCCCCGCTTGTGGACTCTACGACGTCCGCGTCGCCATTTCCTGCATGACTATAACGCCGTACTTCCATTTCACTCTTTCTTTAATGGCCACTTTTCACAGTGCTCGTATAACATTAGGACCCCATACAATGGATCGTAGACGCGCGTTGCGGCCGCTCGAATGGCCTCTCGCTGAGGCTGCTTTGCCGATCAATGGAAAATTGGAAATTTCAACCGAGAAACAGTTGATTCAGAATGTTAAAAACTACGTTGTATTTGAATGTGGACAGAGGATTCTCAGTGAGTTTTTGTGTGCAGACGCAAAAAAAGATTTGAAAATAAGTATTAAGACACTTCGAATATCTAGTAAATGTTACAAGTTAGTACAAAATTGAGGGGCTTAGTGGAAAAGTGCACACGTCACAATACTATAAATTTACACGACAGTTGTCTAGTACTTTCAAGAAAAATAAGGTTAGATCTTGTTGATGGTACAAAATACTAACACCCGACATAGGTGTGGCATGGGCCCCTTTTCCACTGATCCCCTTAATTGCTGAAAGTCTGAAATACATATTTTTTAGAGGATATTAAAGTTCAATGGAAAATGATTACGCCACTATGAAGTAATAAATGTGACCGAAATAATGTAATATTTACGAAACATTATATTATCTTCATACAGACCAAGTGAATTGATACTTATCAGCGGTAGTGTGTACTACACAATTGAGTAAACAATGATTACACTGTAAGTGTTTACATAAATATCGATTTTTATGGTTTACGTTGCAAGAACTGGAATCAAAGTACAATTTCTTTATTAACACAATGACTGACAATGTTAGGTAGGTGATTACAAAATTGATAAAGTCATCTGGAGTACAGTAAATCCTCGATGAGTGTTCAAAGACATTAAATATTTCATAAACTAATAGCCATATGGGGCTGAAACAAGTATCATTGGCTTCATAATTCCAAACTCAACACTCATCGAGGATTTACTGTATATCTGTAATTGCAGCGTCCGAAGAATGCATACAATCCAAGAATACCAATTCTTATAAAAATGGAATGCAACAGAAAATACCTCGTTTGAAGACAGCTATTAATAATCAAGGTACATATTTCAAACAAATCAAAAGATTTTTCCAAAAAGAAACGGTATTTCCATATGGTACAAACACACCGAAATAAGTCATAAAGACCCGAAATTTGATTTACGTTCTCAGACCTCCTTCACTCGACTCACTGTGCGCCGGCAGGAAAAAACGAAGGCTTCTGTGCCCGGAAAGAAAAGCACGGGGGAAAAGTTAAAGCCGGCCTTCTTTAGCAGTGCCACTAAAGGAGCACCTTCCACCTACTTACTACCGTACGGCTTTGGCGGCCTCCTTAACGCCCGGGCATTCCGTCGCGTTTAACGTTTACGACGCCGCCGCGCGAGCCAGTCTGACGGATATTTTATATTTTATAATGCCTCCCACTGAAGCTTGTGGTGGTCAGGTTATACGACATATTCTCGTGGTCTTTAAGACCACGTCTAACCCCAGAGTTCCTCCATCGAACTACAACGTCGTTGTCGTCGTCGTCGTGTCAAATTTTATTCATGGTGATACCGTCGCTGGGGGAACCCGCGGAATCCTGAACATCCTCCGGTTTCACAAATAATCGGATGATCCGCGATCCGACCTTCGAGGCCGTTTTAAAGGTATCGACTGGGTGCTGAGATTTTGTCTTTCGTACCTTCTTCGAGAGCGAAGTGAAGAGTGGCAGGAATTTGGATGAATAGGTACAATGTTCCAGGTATTGATAGAATTGAACCCTTCAAGGCATTAAGTGGTGTACGCTAATATTTTTATAAATTTTAGGTAACATCATAAGAAGGTAGTCCTGACTTCATTCTACCTTGTATAATACAGTAGGTGACTAATAGAATATGGAAGTTTATGCAAATACAGAATTTCAGATACTAATATAGTAAATGCTCGATGAGTGCTCGTTTACTAAAAGTACACGCAAAAATTAAACTTAGCTTGGGGAATGGTACAAAATACTTAATATAAAAAGTGTGAGCGTCTCTATTTAAATCAATGTGTACACCAAACATATAAGTGGTTATCCCGTTCAATTATATTCATTTAAAGTCAGCTCTCAGAAAAACCGCATCAATATATGGGACGATGTAATATTATAAATAGACTGCGGATGTTTATGCAAATATAGATTTTTGTCGACTATTTTTCGGAAATTGGAATCCACGAAAAACTTGTTCTTATTATTACAAATTCTTTAAGGTTCTAAATAAAGTAAAAAATTCATTAATTTTTGTTGAAGATCTTACAGTATTGAATTTCAGGTAATTGTGCACGCTACAAAAGCATAAAGTCCGCAGTCTAATAATAAATCTCTAAAACTAATTTCCATTATTTCATAAGGAAACAAAAATTTCGAAATATTTCAGTATGCACTAGCTATAATATTGTTGAGTTATGAAACTATTTTCCAATTATTAAATCGTAATTTCAATCACTCAAAGCGTTGTCTACAGTGACGAACATTACCGGACAGGATTTTTCATTCGTCCAGGTTGTTCGTAACGGTAGCGCACAAGGAAAGTATCGTCCTTATCGGTACGATCGACCGGTAAAATTGATAGCATCCCCAGTTCAAAGCCCTTTATCCGTCGGCGGTTAGTGATATCGGTGTTTTGCTGATTACGAAAGAATCGAATTGCGTGTCGAATTCTCTGTCGAACGGATATCCCTCGAATTATCATACAGCCTCTGAAATTGACGGTTCGCAATATACCTGCTCGACACAAAGGAGATTTAATTAATGGAATTAACCTGAAATGGCTGTCCTCTCTTCCTCTCTCACTCGAGGCCGGTTTGCAATTTCAATTCCTCTTCGGAATGTCCCTGGCTCCGGTGAAAAGGTGGCACGGCGGCGTCGTTGGCGTCGTCGCCGCCGCTTACACTTGGATTAAATGCATTTTCGAAATTCCGAAACTCGCGACGGACTCGTAAATCACCCCTTGCAACTTCGAAGACTGACAACTTCTTCGCGGCGACACGGCTCGCTGGGCACGGGGACACGCATCGGGGTTAACGAGATCTCAGGTGCTGCCGTGAAATTTTTGGTTCAGGTGAGACAGCTCTGTCACGATGATTTGCTGCCTCCTGTCGACGTTTTTATGGCGGCAACGCCGTAACATACGACGTCTGGTGACTTGGATTTATTAGAATTGGTCGAATTGGATGTACAGTAATTCCTCGATGAATGCAACACGAGCAACGGCGCTTTTCCCACCACTGGGCGAGTCCCCTGTCGAATTGGATGTACAGTAATTCCTCGATGAATGCAACACGAACAACGGCGCTTTTCCCACCACTGGGCGAGTACCCTGTAGAACCAATCAAAAATGAGTAAACTAAAATAATTTGAGGTTTAACACGTTGACTGCTATCAACAGAATTTCTAACCAGGAATATTTATCAGTTCATAAATGTGATTAATAGTAAAGTATCAATTGTATATTGTTGATAGCCTATGTGAAAATTAGTTAAGAAGTCTTATTATATCTGTTCGTGTATAATAACTTTGAAGAAAAGGATATTATTTATGCAATAATACTGCTGTCCTCAAAAATAAACTGAAAATATTTAATTTTGGGTGTCCATTGCCATAGTTTTTATTGGCGTTGGGTTTAAAACTGAAGAAATCGTAATTGTTTCACGATACAACTAACTTACAAGTTTTTATAAAATGGCTGGTAATAAAATTGTTATTTTCTCATTTACAAATACGATTAAAGGTAGACATAAACAAATGTATCTTATCATGATACTGTTCAAAGAGTATAAACCGTGGCATTCAACGTGTTAATAGGAATTTATATTAGGACGAAAACGTAACCAATCTATAAATCTATATTAAGAATTAGACACAAATAGCTCGAGGCCCTGTTGTTGTGCATCTGTGTTTCCATCTACACTCGACAGTGTTATTCGAAGGGCTGGGAATTGACGATGTAACTTCCGCTGCCATGATCGCTGATGCGGCTATATCACACACGTGCGCCAGGTCTTCATGGCCAAAATTGTGACGACGATTCAGACAATCTGTGGCTATCTCGTTGCCGAATATTCTGTTACATGTGAACATGTGTCTCCTGATAGCACTACTCGAATGCACGATGAATTTCATTGATTTTGACTGTTGCCAGGGGCACTTAATAATTAAAATATTAGTTGCACCAAATAGTAATCCACTATTTTTAGTACCATTGAGTAATCCATTATTTCTTTATGAAATCAGTATTCGCTTTTATGGGACTCAAGGATTTATACTATTTTAATCCTCTATGCACTGAAGTATTTATAATGTCACATAATTAATTAATAAATTATGCCACATGGAAACTTCAGGCTGGTAGTATGTGTTATAAAATATTTAACTTTTAGACTCCCTGTCTGTCCTACCCTGCACAGAAAGCTCCCAACTCGGATCATTTTTAAAATTTAAAAAAAATTGTATTTTACATTTTCGACTAACTTTTCTATCTGGAATGACGCCCTCCGCAATTATGTATTACCCATTCGACCCCATCCTGTGTAGAAAGCTTTTATTATTATCAACACATTCACGCAACGTCGGTCACCGATGATTGACAGAGAACCTTTTGATTAGGTCGCGACCGACATGTAGCAGGAATTCAAATGTAACATAAAGCTATGTCCGTACTGAGGCAATGACGAGGAACTTTTTGTCGCTTCTCACTGCTGCACGTTCTAAAACATTCCCAACGAACAGCAACTTATAGAAACATTTTATCCACACTGAAACAACATAATCTGGGGCACAATTGGATTTTGTTCGGTTTCAAGGCTACATTTGTTGTTAGCAAACAAAAAGAAACCTGGAGGAAAATTCGGCAACAAACGACGACTTTTTCAAGAAACATCAACAAAGAGTTCCTTGTTGTTGCTTCAGCGAAGACGCAGCTTAATACTGTCGGCATGAACAGGGAAGTCAGCCCAAATAGATTCTCCGATGAACGTGTTAAAGTGGATACATCAATATTTTCCGTCACTCGTTTCATTACACGGGTCTTTTAACGTTACGTCTGACATGTCGGCTGGCATCGCACGGTTTGAATCCAGAAACGTTTACAAATGGAAAGCTCTGAACAGGGTTTAAAATCACTTAGGGAGTGGTAATTAAACCTGTCATTGTGCCGAGACGTAAGCGTTGGTCGCCGCTGTCGGTTCTATGTTAACCGTTCGAAAATATGTTGTTCGATTCGTTTCCCTCGGTTTCTCGTTCCTATTTATCGTGCCCGACGATAGCGTCACTCACAGGTGTATCAATAAACGGGGGAACGCGTGTTGGGAATTAAATATTTCGAGCAAATATCATAGATTACACTTCGAAGATATCAAATGGAAATACTCTGTATGCGATACGATGCAACAGAATAGAATAATAAGAAATTTCATTTTGACTGTTTTCGAAACTAAAGAATTTAAAGAGAAATTTTTGTTAAACGAAGGTTAGATAGCCTCAACATGTTCTTGATATTTTTAACCTAATGGTTACATAGAAGATGTAATTTTCTATTTAATTATTCCTATTATGAAGTAGGTTGCACAATTATGAAGTAGCTTCAAAGGTGTGATATATTACACCGATTCAAAGTTGTAGATCCAACCCCGAAATATATAATCTAAGAAAATTCTTTGTCATCCTCGGTATTAAAACTGTTCCTTCATTCACTCTATGTACATTTTTCAATGGAATCGAAACCAGTTGCGCCAAAATCAAGTCCTACAAGTTTCTCAAAGTTCTTCCGTAACGGAACAGGCCGTCGACGATGTCGCGAAATTGAACAACAGCGATCGTTGTAACTACACGTGCATACATCAATAAATAAACTCGAATTGTATCGCGGTGGCAGCGAAGGCACATACGCATGCCGTCTCGTCTCTCGATACGGTTTCCAATACTGTCCAATATGTACGATTCGGGGCGCTGTTTACGCGAATCGTTCCCCATATTTACGTGCAAGTGCATCTATTTATCCGCGCCCGTGGCTCCTCCCGGAAGTGGGGATATTACAGCCCGGAAACCGTAGTAAGATTCCTCCGAGTCGATTTCGTATTTCGGGTCATTATCGTTGCGTTTTAGTGGCTGTTTCGCGCAACGTGCGTATTTCATTGGAGTGAGTACAGTGGGGGTGATCAAATTATTATAAATATCTGCATAAAT
This sequence comes from Dufourea novaeangliae, assembly GCF_001272555.1. NCBI lineage: Eukaryota > Metazoa > Arthropoda > Insecta > Hymenoptera > Halictidae > Dufourea > Dufourea novaeangliae. The sequence continues at coordinate 1,564,281 of NW_015373910.1, read as the reverse complement.
TGACGATTTTATGTGTATTTATTATAATTGCAGAAGCTAAGTTTAATTTTTCTTAGTATTTTAAATGGACAGTTGTTGATTAGTAGACTGCAGATTTTATGCATTTTTATAGCCTATAGGGCTTTGTGAAATACGATAAAAAACAAAACTTTCATCGGATCCAACGGTGTTTTTATTTTATTCTGAACCCAATAAAATACTTAAGAGGACAAAACTACTGTCTTTATAAATTTCTTTAGAAAATGTTATATTGCTTAAAAATCCGCAGTTTATTGATTAGAAATTGTATACAGTGTGAAAACCTTGTAATTGTGACCTTACTGCTACACAAACAGAAAAAAAAACATTTTTTCTTGTACTGTGGATCTAATAATTATTGGATCACTCACTGCAGTATGCGCTACCTGCAACGGTTTTGTGATTTCTCGTATTTAGAAGGCAATACTAAATGCCCCAGTTTTCATTGATCTAGGGTTTAAAACCGAAGAAACCATAATTGAGGGGATCATAATAAAAAAGACCCTTGTCAAATGTTTGTTTTTATGTGATAACAAGAACAAGATTCTAGTAATCAGAAACGAGACTCACAACATGCTGGAAAAAGAATTGATGGGTTCTAAAGATTCTTAAAGATACCAATGTATCTTTTCACTCGCCTGGAAAGACATCAAGAACTGACAAGGGTTGTTTCTGTCATAAGCCCCTCAATTGTTCCATGATTCTACCTTCAACATCAACTCAGATTCTATAATCCAAAGTACGCTCAGAAGAAAATCTCTAATAAACTCGTTATTCCTACCAACGTCAACAAGCTTCATCAGAAATACATTTTCCGCACCCTAAACGATCGGTAACCCCCTGAGAAGAACAATTCCATCATCTAAAGTCTTACATAAAACTCCCTCCGCAATCGTCCGCAGCGATATTTGGACGGTCTAACGCGCCAGTTCTCCCGTGGGACAATTAATTTACCATTTTCGTTAATGCACCGCTTAAGGTACATCTTCATACAAAGACTCTATTCTTAAATCAGTACTCATAAATTACCGCTGGAGATACGTAGAACGTAACTGAAACGAAGGAGCCTGTCCCATTGAAACAGGGAGGACAGAGCCTCGGGGGCCATTGTTTCCTTCGATTCGGGTGTCTTTATCATAACCCGCAGTCAGTGTGGCGAGGGCTTGACAGCCCTGAACCCCTATGATTGATATCTATCTCCTCCGCCACCCGCGCCATTCCCAGTAGGCCCCACCTTTCGAGCAAACTACTACGCTGCATATTCCCTTTTCGATTATATCGTCCCTCCTTCATGTACGCGCGGGCACGTCTCGTTTCGTAGTAGCCAGCCGGTCGATACGGCTATTATGAAAATTGAAAATAAAGGCACTTTTCCAGCCACGCGGTGGACAGAGCGGATCGGGTTCTCTGGCTTTTTATCCCCTTCTGTGGGCGAGAACTTTGTTAATTATTTCGTCTATTTACTAAATTCGCGTGCGCCATCCCGGAAGCTCGCCAGTTGGAAATATTCTTTGTTCTTGGCAGGGTAGAAGATCGACTACCAGAATTGTAATTTCCTTTGTCGTGCGGGACTCTCAGTCACCTTTGTGTAGCTTTAATTCGGCTCACGAACCGGGCTAAAGATTATGTTTCATGTGATTTGCTGGAGGCGGGGTTTATCCGTAATATTTGGACGTTTCTAGTGGACTTTGGTTGATTTGTCGAATTTTACTGGACTATTGATATGTATGGCGGTGGTGGCTAGTGTTGCTCATACAGTAATATCTCGATGAGTGCGACGTACTCGGGTTTGTTTCGAAGCATTCATGGTAGGAAATGTTTTCAGTCCCTCGTAAATTTGTTTTTACCCGAAGACGAGCCTTTGATTAACTCCTGTTTACTCTGTTTTGATTGATTCCAGAGGAGGACTTGCTCGTGTCGCATTCATCGATGCTTTTGCCAGGTTAGCGCCAGGTTATAGAAGTTGATATTTGCTGGTTTCACGTTGCCTAAATTTGTTTATAGTCGTGAAAAAATTTCGTTCTAGACAAGGTTAATTGTACCACTGGAGAATGGAACGATTCCCAAAAAAATGGTCGAGACTACTAAAAAAATCAGAGAGGCCATTTCAAACAATACATGTTGCAACAACCGCATAATATTGACAAAACTTCTCGACGTGAAAACGATCCACTATTTTTCCCATACACCTGATATTAAATCCATATTGCACAAATGAAAATCCTCGTCCAGGATATTCGATCCACAAACCACGCGCTTGGTCCTTGGATTATTTAAACCGGAAAATCCTCAGTGTTTCCGGTCGGTATGAATGTAATACAAGATATTACGTCTCGAAAACTACTGTCGTCGCTTGTAATACATGTTTCTCGGATGAAAATATGTTTTCACGAAAAGAGGAAGAAAAAGCCAGGGGAAGGTTCACGAGATTTTCGTCTGCTCTCGGTTAAGGACTTCGGACGGGCTGGCGTACAGGATGGTTGGGCAGAGGGTGGGGGTTGGGTAGTAGAATGGAAAACAATAAAACTAAGGTAGCGTCGTCGTCGTAGGACGACGTCGGCGACGTCTACGACCCGTTCGTCGCATACCCCTCCTCCCAGTTTTACTTCCTCCTTTTGCGAGCGGGAAACCGCGATCGAGTATATTATTGCATGGTTATATATCGTTCCCGTATCAAGATTTCTGTTCTCTTGCTATTGCAGATAACACTCCGAGGCAACGGCCCCGGAAGAAGATCGATGACAGGCGACCCAGGTCCCGGTTCAGTGTTTTCTTTCGATGTACCATCCACGGTGAGTTTTTCCGCATGAAAATACGATCGTGACCATTCACGGTGGATAATCTATTATGTATCTCGTGTTGCTAAATATTTATGTTGTAAGATTTCGTCAGATCGACGACAACGCTTCACGATTAATCGACGTCGTTGGATTTTCAGTCGTTTTTGGGCTTGGACGAAATAGGGATGGATCTTTACTTTTCGTTATCGTTTCGAATAGATCTCGTCGCCCCAGTTCTTAACTGTTGTTGCTCCGTTTATTTCGTTCAATTCATTTACTAGTTTATTAATAGATTTTAGTAAACATCAATCATTTTTCTTTTCTATTTTCACTGTTATATTTTAATATAACAACTTTGTATTTGTATGATAGAATCCAATTTTTACTATCATTATTCTAAACGAATCTGAATCTTGAATATAATTCTTAGGTTTTAAACTATTTTTGTCCTTTAACGCTTATACTCTGGTATTCAAAATAGTTTCCTGCGAACGATATCTTAAGTATGTTCAGAATATTATACGAGTCATTATACTCACAAATGAATGGCACATGTAATGATCAATGGTATATTAGATTATGTATGAGTAAGCGGGTAAGGTGTACGGTTTGCTTATCTCTGATTAAGACACGACAAATACATTTTTGTAACAGTTACTTCCAGAGAGAATGAGTTAACCAACTATTTGGTTGCGGAAACAATCATATTAATGAATATACGTTCCTTGAGTAAATATAAATGTCAACTTATTCTCCTTTCTTGATTGCAGAAGATTGGAAGCTATATATAATTAGATAGTAGAAATAATACAATAAATGTTTGTTTATAAAAATTGGTATTGCTTGGAGGAACTCTTCAGACCCCTTGCAATTACCGATTCTCGATTAAGGAATGTTTTGTTACTCAGGGAGTACTCTCGATAACACAAAAACTCGTGATTACCGCAAGAATTCATAATTTAATTCAGCTAACTTTCCCACAGTCTAATGTAAATTCATATTGCAAACATATTCGAGACTGTGTCTTTTGATACAGTATTGTTTACTTACGTAGAATAGTTAAACAATCACAATAATAAGTCACTGATCATAGAGATAGACAAGCACAATAATGTTACAACTTCTGATTAGCACAACAAACAGTGTAGATCATATTTAATTCACTAATCGCGGTTGATTATAGACTATTCGAATATCAGCAATTTCACGTTGTACAGCCTAATACATTAATCCCAGTCCTGATGCAATTTCGATATTGAACGCGATATTCCTGTGCGTACAAGCTATACGTTACCGTCAGAGGTACAATTAAGACAACAATTTAATCATTATAATTGATCGACATTTAGGAACTTAAATAACATTACATCTACTACACGCATTTCATTAAGCTGTACTAAAAATTTTCTTGAAAGTCGTAACAAATTTATAAATAAAATTTCTAATTATTAAACCGAAGACTTTACGTTTACGTACTACACTTGACTGTGAAGAACATAATACAAAAAAATTTCATCGATGACTATGCAAGTATTTATACTAATTTCATCATAATATAATTGTAAACAGTAGAAACAAATTCGTCTTCTATTTCTGCTTCTGTAAATTGTTAAATGAATTCGTGAGTTTACATAAACATATCCCCAGGTTACTAATTAGTAGTACTACCGCGATAGAATCGATCGTAAGAACGTGAAACTGACAATTAGGGGTCAGAATACGACGAAACAATATTTGACCAACTATGTCAATTGAGATAGCGACGTTGTTTTTTTCTTTTCGTGATAGGCCCCATGTTGTCACGCCCGTACCAATAGAAATATCTGAAATTGATATCTTTCCGTTCCTGACTCGAGCCCGTACACGGTCGTCGTGTATAAATGCGCAATATCCCAAGGCTAGCTGCCCGCTATCAATGTCTTCGCACGATTTATCGTGACTTTGCACGCAAGCCTACCGCGACTGCCCGCTATGGCCATATTGGCCGGGCGAATTTTTTCAATTCGTGCCGGTTTCACTTATCAAGAAGCACGAATTTCCCTCCTTGCCATTAATCCTACTTTGGACCTCAATTCGCACATCCGCCGGATGATCAAATGACGATATAGTTTTCCGGTGGTTCGTCCGATCAGCCATTATCTCGTTAGATTGCCGTGTCTTTTCTCGTGGGTCTATGGAAAAATATAAGATTTCACGGAGCTGTTTGAAAACAATGAAAAATGTAATATTTACAAGAGGACTTAAAAAATACTTCTAGCGGAATAATAGAGTTTTTAGTTCCCTAACTTTTTACTGATCTGTATTTGTTTCATTTACTCAACGAGGAAAATATACAGGGTGTTTTCGAACTGGTGGTTCAGCCCGAAAGAAGGTGATTTTACATGCAAAAGTCAGTCGAGAATGTAGAATAAAAATTGTGTGTACGATGCTCCGGTTTCGAGACAATCGAATCTGAAAATATGCTGACTAATGCGTCTGTCCATTACAATCCGTTTCTACTTACTGTCAGCACGAATACTTATGTACACTCACGAAAGTCTTCATGCATACCATATAAGGGTTGTTGCACTAATTTGGAAACACTTTATATAATTTGTTCCATAGTTGATGCTACAATCTATAAGTAGACAATTCTTTGTGTGAAAGTAAATAGAGAATTTAAAAACCAATTTCTTTCGTATTAGTGTTCGTTTTCGGTGTTGAAAATTCATTACGAACGTAAATACTGAATCTAATATCTCTTTAAGCTACATATTCCTGTTTAAATACACAACTTTGTAAATTTTATTTTATTTATATTAATATACTATCAACAAGAAACTGTTACAAATTGATCATTGGAAGATGATACGATCAATACTATATAGATATGGTCGTACCACTATTAATGTTCAGTTTAAGTAGAAAGGGCGAGTATCGATCAGACACGTTGAAAGCCATGTGCGTCAGACGTTAACATTTTCGCAACCAAAGGCCCATATAGGAAAATATAATCAACTATCAATAAAAATACCTTAACAGCTAATGTGTCCTAAACAATATAGGATAAACAGTCACAATAGACTGTAATAATTAAAAATATAAAGTCACCACTTGCTAGATTACTTTTAACTTCTACAGTATTTATAATCGGACGTATAGTGAAAAAAATTTAGTTTATGCTTTAAAAACGTGATTTCATATAGAAATAATTAAACAATCTTCTGCACAGGAGTTTCGTTTGGAGACCGTCGGGTGCAGACGCAGGCAATTTCACCGATTACATAAACTCAAACACATAAAGTTCAATGATCGATGAAATCGATAAGAACGCAATTCGTTGGTCAGAATGGTACCATTAATTATACGTAATGGCAACGCATGGTACGAATATAACTCTCTTCTATAAAGTATTCATATCCGCTTTAGATCAGTAGCTCTCTCGAAAAGTACATTCCCCTTTCAACGCTGTCCCATACATTTAGTGCTGCTGTTCTAATAGTAAGTACTTGTTAACCGAGCGTTCAGTTGTTACCATATTGTTATTTGCTAGCAAAGATACATGCTTAGTCTACAGAATTATTGTTCCTCTCATAATTAATCAAACTGAACATCCCTTATATTACTTCTCACAAGAAATATTCAATAAAAAGGATCTAAGGTATATTCACATAATGTAAGAAAACTTTGTCATTCTTATAGTACCATCCACAAAGTATCTGGACATAACATGTTGGCGCAAATTTCCAAAATATTAATTTCATTATTTCTTTTCATAAAAATGATAATATTTTACTTCTGTATCTTTCAACAAAGATATTTTTTTAATTAATAATATTACATTAACATTACATTAACTTCGTTTATATGAATGAACAAAAATAAGAAGTTGACTAGGTTTAAATAAAAATTTGTATCATGCCATCTATAAACAACCAGAAGGGACCATTATATATTCACAAATATTAAAAAATACATGTTGCCATACGGCTACAATGAGAAAGTAGGGGTTAAAGCAAATGAAACTGAACATTATTCGCCATAAATTCCCCAAATCAAAGTTCGAATATAATGGTATTCTAAATACATATTTAATAAACGAACGACTATTTATCTACAGCTTTATACTATTCACCATCATGTATCGTACAATTTATGGTCGATCAGTTTCCCATCAAACTCCGCCTCAAGTACTTGCCATTCACGTTCATTTATCCACCGTTACCTGTCCACGCGAGGGTAACAACTCGCCAGTGACTCTTCCCTAAACTGGAAGCCCCACAATCAGTCAATATCCTCCACGACGAATATTATCTGGCGCTCGGGAAAGGCCGATTCTAATCGTATAATCGCCACATTAATGCGCCCGTGTGCGGAAGTTTTCGACACGGACCAAGTCCACCCTGGATGGTGTGGCACAGATCAGTGCCAACGGTATGGAAGGGGGTTTAAGAGGGGAAGGTGTGTGGATGTATTAATGTCGGGGGATTAATGCTCTAAACATTCCGTTAATCGTCATTAGCCATTCGCCGGACGAATAATAGGGAGATCAACATTGTTTGCCGCTCGTATGCGCATTGGCTGGTAACGGGAAAACACGGTAATACGGTAATACACGGAGGACCCAGCAGGTATACCTGCCGCAATCGAGTTTCAGACCTTCCCCCACCCCCATTTCGCGTCATAATGAATCGCGTGTCGGTGTTCTTCTTTTCACCGTGTCAGCCAGGCCAGTTCTAAGCGAGCGATTACCGGTGATACACGTGAGTTTTGAAAGCGTGCACTGATCGATATCCAGCCCCCTCCCGCGGATCCGAAATATCCAACGCCAATTACGAGAGAATTATCGTGAATCGTCGTGAACGGTTGCTCATTGATCGTAATCGCACGGATTGAACGGAAAGCGCCTTTGCTACGATTCGGTTAATTACGCGCCGTCCACCCCCTATGGATTCGTTAAAGTGGTTTTAGTCTGTTGGATGGGAGATGTTTTTGAGATTTGGGGAATTCAGGTGAGATTCTGGAAGTATTGGTGATGTGATTCAATTGCTTGCATACTCCGATTTTTGTATTTTATTCTACGAAATGTAGCGTTAATTGGCCACTTCTTGTGATGAGTACTACTCCATTCACCTTTGACATTGAGAAATAATATTTTGTCCGTGTATTACACAGCACCTGCTAGATCTACACAATGTATAAATAAGCTCAACCCCTTTAAAAAAAATTAACTCTTCAATTTTTCACCAGCAACTATGCATTTTCCTATTAATCCGTGATTTGGTCTTCGTCAAAATTGTTGGTAAAAAATTTCATTACCCTATAAATTAATACTTGAAATAAACAATTATAACGTTATCTCTTAATAGCCCGATCCCTATATGCGAGGCCCTTAAGGCATCCGCCTTTTAGCTAGTTAAAGTGAAATAAATGTCATTTACGATTAGTAATCAATCGTTGATCCTATCGAATTATTGAAGTTTCTACCTGGAATTTGTAAAGAAACGATTATATAAAGTTAGGACAGAGAAACATTATTTTATGATTGTATGTAATGATGGAAATTATCAAATGCCTTCTCGGAAAGTTTCAAGTAATTCGATCATCGAATATAAATGAGTCGAAACGTATCAATAGGTGAAGTATTTGGTAGGGATTTTTAATGTTGTTTATTTGCCAAAGTGAATACTAAATGACATTGGTATCACGATAACAGTGAGTGTGTTGATATCATCGCAAACAGAATCGAGGATTCAAGTGCTTTATGAATATTTCAAACGAACCGTGAGTATTACTGATACTAATTATTAATACAACACCTGGGGTGGAAATGATGCTAATCGATTTTTGTGAGTAAGACTATGTATAGATAGAGGTCTGTGAAAAGTATTTCGACAAAATGTAGTGAGATTAATAATCCTGTAATTATTATCTCAATTGTTTCTCAAAACATTCCTACTGATCCTCATAGAATAGCATGGAATTATTGACGAATCTGTAAAAGAAATCAGTATAATTGTTAATGCTACTGAACATTTTATTTATTAACATTTTTTTAATCCTGCCACGTGCATCGACTGCTCAATTTTTACCCTCCAGTCGAAAAACCCAAGGTTTAATTGCTGGTACGTGCTTAAAAACAAAAATCCCGACTTAAGAAGTACAATGCCCAAAATACACATCTGCGCGCCAAACTTTCACCACCATAAAGTCACTGCGAAAGCATGGTCGTAAACCGCCCTTCTTTATCGTACGCGCAACCTTCAGATCATCCTTTCCCTCCAACCTTTTTACCCTTACCTTTGCCTCCAACCACTCTTCATATTTTTACTTTCCAGTCACTCCTACTCTCCATCCACTTATATACTCTCTCCAACATTCCTGATAAGACAAACAATCAACACCAAGACCAATTGCACACCAGGCATATCCTAATTTTCTGTCATTTTCTTCCTCTTCTCCTCGACAAAGCACATAGGCTATTGAGCCCGACACCCTCCATTCGAGAAGAAAACATCATCAGAATGTAGGCAAAACTCGTTTGAAGCATATCAATCTTGTACGTTTTACTTTAATGAAAATATACAGTAACTCATCGATGAGGGTTCAAAGGTTCCACAGCACTGAACATTAAATATTTCATAATCTATGACCATATGCGGCTGAAAAAAATATCAGAATGATTTTTCTATTTTTTCACACAGCGTGACTATGGGAAATATTCAGAACGCGTCGTCTCGATATTATACGTCTATGAATGATAAAACCACGTTCAGGAGATTTGCACAACGGGCACAAGCACATCGATGTTGACATAAGAAATCCGATATTTTTCGCTGAAACCGTATCCTCCGTGTGACGTTCGAACAGAGAGTACGCCCGCTAGTGTTGGCATCAAAGAGTGAGTGCCGTCCGTGGCTTCTTTTGCATACGTAGAGACCACTGGTCGACCTGTATTACAGAGCGGAGAGGCGGTCGAAGAGTGCCGTTTCATCGACGTGACTGCGGCACAGTGGCGATAGCCACACACGCCACGCTAGTCCATCAAACCTATTTCCACGACACCGTCACACCAATCAGCATCCTTTCTGCCGTGTCGCGCGGCCGAGGAATTCGAGCGTGAGTCCACCGTTCAACGAACCGATAAATTTGTACCGCGTTTGCTACACACACCCTGACACTGAATACTTGTCGAAATTGTCGAAATTTTTCGGAGGAATTTCATCGTTGCGTTTCTCTCGATAGTTCGATATTTGGCTGTTTTTAACTCTTTTGTTTCCACCCAGGCCATACGGCTACGTACTATGAATTGCGAAATAAAATATTCGTATTGTTATGATTCTGGTCTGTACGATTTATGGGATGGCTGGGAAATGTTGTTATTTATCAGCAGAGGACGGTTGTTAATAGGGGCCCTTATAAAGGGTTTAATAGGGAAAGGAAGTTAAATAAGGGCTCTTATAAAGGGTTTATAGTTACAGTTAATGATGTGACTGATACTGTATCGATATTATCGATACCCTTTCTTCAAGTTCCAATACGGTATTGATACATATCAAATGGCACAGGTATCAGGAAGGATCGATACCTATTTGATACCTACCCGAAAGTATCGATACTTATTTGATACCTACTCGAAACATCAAGAATCTTCGGCACCGCGTTTATGCGAGCGAGTATGGTAGGATTTGTGATATTGACGAAAAAGCAAAAAAAAAACGAATCAAAAATGGATAATAAGATTTTGTCGTATACATATAGTTTATTTTTGAGGAAATACTATTGAAATTTCTTTTCTATTAAAACTGTGGAGCTTTCATACCAGTACTCGTACCCACTTTTACACATTTTCATACTTTGTTCTTTCTTCAATTTTCCTTTTCAACGTTTATAACTGCCAACTCTTCTCGAGGAATCCTCCTTTGCTTCATAATTGGTAACGGCTTCTTGTCTGATCAAATCCTGACTTCTTCTACTTGGTTACTATTGAACGACTTCTTCCTCTAATTTGCTATCGGCTCACGTCGCGGCGTCTTCCGCGGGAAATGTAATATTATTCATTGGTAACATGTTGTGTGAAGGTATCTCGGGCATTTATGAGTTGATGAATATTAAGCGACTTATACCTTGTGGTAATATTATGCTCAAAGTATCATCCAGATTTCAAAGACGGGAGCCTGTGAACACTCCCTTAATATTTCAAGACTAACGAGAGTCGATATTAAATAATCCTTTTCGGCCTTAAAACCATCCCTGTAGCCGTGATGGATTTTGACACGTTGCCTGTTAAAATTCATACCGCAAATTCCCAGGTGCACGCTTGAACAGTGCATATGGTAAAATGATCGTCTTGATTATTTTCAGCTCCAATCAATTTAATTTCTTCCTTTCGATACTTTGATGTGAACAGATTTTCCAATGAATTCTTTTTTTACTGTACATTGACATAAAAAGTCATGAAAAAACCTGTACGTCCTCTAAAGGTTAATGTATATGAATATCTCCTCCTTTTCAAAAGTACAGTACAACATAAAAATTTAAGGACTAACTAACATTAAATATATCCTATATTTTCGCTTCTATATCCTATGTTTTCACTTCTATTAAAATTATTAATTGATGAAATAAACTACTCTTATGAAGATTCTAAGTACTACGAATTATTTCTAGTCATTTGCATTTCTACTTTGGATTAGGTACACAAAAAATGAGAAAAGGCTGTAAAAAAAAAATCGTGCAGTACTTATCTCATAAATATATCAAGTGTCTACTTTTTTATGAAATTAGTGATGTTAAGTTTACATATGCAGGAGAATAAGATAATCCGAGTGTGCATAAAAATTTTCAATAAAACTGTTTTAACAGTTCACGAATTTCAAAATTTGAAATCTTTGAACCCCAATTCTATTCTGTTAAAAAAAGAAAGTATACTGTTTGCAGTCTAGATGGGCATAACTCTTCGTGGTGCCAGACTTGGGAATCCTGTTAACTTAATTAATGAAGCCGGCGCTCAGAATAATGTCGCATTATTGATAAACTAGCGAAATTTATTCTCCGCGACGGTACGGGGAACGGTTAGAAGGAAACGGGCTAAAAATGACAGGGTAGCGTCGCTAAAAGACCGGCACTCCTGAATACTTAAAGTCTGAGCCCCGCACAGCTGATCCATTCGGCAATCAATTTCAGGAACGGCCAATTTCTCGCGCCGAAGTCTTCATCCGCCATCGGTTCCTCAATTACGCAAAATGGCAGGCAGTTCCGAGATGATAAATTATCGTGAACGTGGCACTGCCTGAAATACGATCGATTTTTCTCAGACATCGGTGCCAATACGCAAGGAAAATGTACGTTCCTCAGACGTACCAGAGTCGTCCTGCAAAATACCTGGTTGTTGCATAATAAATGTTGTTTTTCAACGCACTTCATTTCGTTCACCTAAGAATCATTAAACACTGGATGGAGGATCTTCTGACTAGTACATAAAAATCTCTCGATTCAAATGGATTTTTCTTCGATTAAACATTTTCTGGTCAAAATAAGACAACGGTTCTGTTCAGATTCAAGTTCAAAATATGCAGTTCAAAACCGATATTTATTACGCAGCAACGTACTGTTTGTTTAGGAATATATGTTGAAACGTGTCGACATATCGGAAGATCAAATTTGCCTAAACAAACTTTGAGTTGTCGTGTTGTGTATTCAAATGTGAAACCAATAATAAAAGATTTTCTGAAATAATGTGCAATTGAAGTTACAATTATTGAAAGATCATGTGTCAAACAATATAATTTTGAACACACTTCGTATCTCGCATTTGCAATTGAGAATACTACTAATTTATACTGACTTCAGTAAAATGTACTTCATTGTTAGACAAATATTCAATAATTCAGGAAGATAATATGTATTCAAGATAGTGTGAATTATAGTACGTTATAGTTATTTATAGCTTTGAAGACTTCAGTAGCAGTCGTAGTTACTTTAAATGAAATTCAAATTTGGTCTCGTTGACAGTATAATTTTTGCACTTTTTGTGCATCAATTTTTTAATATATGTTTCATCCTATACACAAGGATTTATAAATTCATGTATGTATACTAAGATATATAGTTATAGAAACAATTCAACTATTGTAGGTTAGTTGTTTTTATCTCTAATAATTAAAGTACCCTTTTGAACATACTCTATCTAATTCTAATACACAAACGATCGAAAATTCAAGTACAACCGGAAATACACTATAATTAATAGAACCTAAATTCTAGAATGAACTTAGCGGTACAAGGCTTTATTTACTGGGAGTCGAAATCATTCATCATCAGACACTCGATCTCTACAATACAGTATATCTGTGTATTATTGACAATTTCTACTTGCTGTAAACATTAACAGTAACACGATTCCGTTTGTTTTCAATATTATCTTTCACCAAATCACACGAAACATCCATAAATATTTACAAACACCTCAACCCGCTGATAAAACTACCCTACTTCAGCCAGCAAATATTACAATTACGAAACTTCACCGAAGTTCATTACAAAATCCACTAACCCAAATAGACTGTTCCCGTTACAAGCCAATAAACCAGAAAATTACATTTCACTCGATCAGAGTTGATCTCCGGATCAACATTTACGCGACTTCCTCTGATTTGCTTCGACGAGCACCGTGGGTTCGAATTCTTTTGAAGCAATTCGGTACGTCCTTCCGAGTTTCTCGGGGGCACGCCACGGGAACGGCTCGATCCGTTAAAAGAGAGTTTCACGGGGGTGAAAAAAAAAGTCCGAGGTAATCCATCTGCTCATCTTCCAGTAATTAAAACTTATAATTCGCGGGCACCCTCGTCGCTTTTGCCCCGCTTACCGGGGCCACCCTTGTCTTATCATTCGTCCGCTGCGCCTCTACTTGCTCTTCGCCCAGCTTCTTCATCTTCATCTTCCGTCTCTCCGCCCGTTCCCACGACTCGCCACCTCGTTCTCCTTCCCCTAGCCCTTCCTATGGTCTCTCCTGCATATTTCATACTTTGTACCGCAATTACTTTATCGCGCTTCCATGGATTTCGGTTGCCGGCGGATGAAGGGTCCTGGATGGAAGGGTAGGGGATGCTTATTTCCCTGCCAACGGTGTCATCCGAATACAGGGTGTCCCAAAATAGTTGTAAGTTCTTGAATGGGGTGATTCCTGTGGCGATTTAAAACAACGTTGTCCTTAGCGAAAAAGTTCCCCAAGGCTTTGTTAACGAGATATTGAAAACAATGCAAAGTTCAACACATAGTAGACTTAATGCAATGTTCATCATTATAACATATCCAGACAAGTTTTAGTCCATTCAATAGTTCGAAGGTAACGATTGTTCCTCGTTGAATCCTTACCGAACGGTTTCAAAGTTACAAGCTTTTTACACCTTTGATTTGCTTTCCTCTAAAGTTTGGTAAATGTGACTTAATATACTCTAGCTCTGGGGTCCTTATATGCGAAGAAGTTTCCTGCAATTATTTAACATTCTGAGAAGTCGAGGACAATTTATAATCTGCTCAGTTTTATCTAGCAACACGCTTGATTTTCGAGCTTAAATCATTACGAAAAAGTGATGATCCTGCGTTGAGACGGTATCCAATTACCCAGTTAATTATTCCCCGCCGCATGGAAACGAAATTATGGCACGGATAAGTATATTTCAGCGACGTGACGCGTGATAACGCGAACCATTCGCGATCTCACCTGAGGAAAGGTTGAAGAAGACGTCTGAACGAATACTTATCTTCCTGTCGACGTTACTACGGGAAGGGATTCAAAATCCACCCCGCCGCGTTTATTTTCATTTTCACGGTGTCGAAGTAGCGAGAACGAATGCCTTAGAAATGGTGAGCTACCGGAACTACGGTGCAAAGTTACGACTAAACATTCGACAGCACGAACTTACAATATATTACTTTGTTTAATTGGTGTGACACTATTTCTATAGAACTTTCCATCAGAAATATTTTCGGAACATTCCATTACGATAATAGTCCATCTTGTGTATTGCATTAAACATAGTTAACACAAATTTATTGTGAGCTAATAAATTCCAAATATTTTTAACATATTATTATGATGTGTCACAGTAATAGCGGACAACTACTTAAGAATGAGACATGAAAATGACAAAATCTTTAAAGTGTTTAGAATTCACTAATTTAAAAAAAGTTATGTTCATAGTGTGTTATGCAATATTTAAGAGGAGAATGCGGATTTTATACATTTATAGAAATACAATAAAAGACCAAACTTGCATCAGATGCAACGAATTTTCTATTTTGTTCTGAACCCAATTAGATGGTTAAGAGGAGGAAGAAATTCCTGCGTTTGCTCTTGCCTTTATGGATTACTTTAGAAAATGTAATTCTGTACAAAAATCCGCAGTTTCCTCATTAGTTTAGTGTGTAAGAAGTAAACATTATGCAACAGCAGTCATCTTTATATCCCAAACCGTGATGTAATGTGAAGAATCTGACCGACACTCCTGATATGTACCTGAAAATTATATTAATTTTTAGTTTCTTCCGACGTCCCATTTTCTCTTACTTTTAACATAAAATTTCACATTTTGTACAGAATTTGGCGAAAAATATAAGGCAGGCTTCTTTAAACAAATCAGTGAATTATTGCATAATCTCTTAATATACGACACTTTCTCCTAATAAATATATTAGGTTGTTGCACAATAAATGTTGTTTTACTCCATGATTTCTTTCAGTCTTAGTACAGTTAAATGTGAGATCGAAAAGATTGTAACTGCATAACAAGTGTAAGTCGATTTAGCTGCATCTTAATTTAAGCACGAAAACCGCGCAACAACCTAGTTAAATACACCACCAAAGTTTCTCCAATATTTCTTTATTCACTTTCAATGAGTAAATGAAGAATAGGAATTTATCAACATTCTGTCTCCGATAATTAATTTTCAACGCGTAACACGGCTAAACGCTTCGATCAACGGAATTCGACTGTTAAAACGGCAGCAATTTTTCTTCCGAGCAGAAAATTCCTGACTTGCGAGGAAACATCCTGTTCCTGGAATATCCTCTATCTGTCTATTTTTCCGAAAAACAGCGTGGAGAGCTCTGAATATTTCTCTCGTCATCCACGCGCGCGCGTAGCCAGCTCGGCTCTGAAAAAAAAGAGCGAACAAAGGGGCTCTCTGCAGGGAAGGACGAAAGATGTCAGGATAAAGAAGAAATATACAAGTCTCTCGTGAAAGAAAAAAGGAGAGAGTCCGTGAAGAAAGGACGAGGGAAGGGGAAGGAATGAATAGGATGGGATGGTTCGGAAGGGCGGATGGGCGGAAGGCTAGAAGATATTCCGCGTTCTTGGAGAGTCAACGATATTAAAGAAAAAGGAAAAAGACGAAGGGTGACTGGAGAAATGAGGCGACAAACTGCAAAGCGTCTGTTTGTCGGTGTGTTACTCTGTTCCATGGCAGTACATCCAGCCCCGGGGGTGACTCCATCCCTCTTGCCGCGCGGTTTCTATTTCTCTGACGAGGAGTATCCTTTTAGACGAATTCTAAATATGACAAAGTGAAATTCCTTCTAACGTAAAAGATTGTGCAGATAAAAATTCGAGATTAATTTTAGAAGCACCTTATACGCCTAATTATAATGTAAACGTTTAGGAAGTTTTCCGATCGCTTCATTTCACGTTTGGATTGTTAGACTTCAGTCATATGGTATTTGTTAAGAGGAGCAGTAAGTGTTACGTGAGGAATTATAATAATTTGCTGGAATATAATTTCTTACAGTTCAATACAATACTTTCTACAAATAAAAATTATCGTTTGTAGAAGGGTTCGAAGTTATTAGAATTAGCAAACGAATTCTTCATCGGTTATTATAAGAAAAACGTTTTCATCTTGATGATTATTTTGTGAAGTACGTATTCTGTTCCTTTATACCTTTTGGGTTGGGATTTCTGTTCGCGACTGTATTAGTAAAAATACGATCCTGGCTAAAATCAAATGTCTTCGCAACACTTTCATAAACTTATGAACTTTGTAAGGATAAGAGCTTTCATTGTTTTAAATCCTTAATCTCAAATGATGCAACCTTCTTGTCCACGACTTAAGGTAGAGTTAGTCCATGAAATGTGTCTCTGAACCAATGAATTCCATTTCATACTCTCTTCTTTAAACGGTATGACGTAGTCGCGGCTCGCAAGACGCGTTTCCTCTCGATTTAGCTCGGGATTTATTTTTAATACGCGCAACTCGTAAACAAGTATCCATAAAGAGACAATAGGCTGAGCGTCCATACCTGGCAAGTCCCGTCTGATAAATGGAGCACTATTTAACTGTGAAAAACGTTCCAATTTCAGCCAGTCAAGAGAAATAAGTAGTAGAGCTCAACGATAAAGTCGACGTTAGAAATTTGTTACTTAATAATATGAATTACTCATGAAAATTTTGACGAGTACATATTTATAATCAAACATCAACAAAAATTTACTTTTTGCACTTGACGTTTGATGACATTAAGTGCACCAATGGCATTAAAATACCAACCTTAACCAACGCTACCGCGGGAACTCGGCCGGCAGACTCGTGCTCTGATTGGTCGTGGTTTTCCGTTAATATCTCGTTAACAAAGCCTCAGATAATATTTTTGCTAAGGAAGAACTTGATTCAAATCACCTCACGAGTCTCCCATTTCCGGGTCCTCCAACATTTTTGTTACACCCTGTATAATGTACAGCAGTTTTCAAACTCTACAATTTTCACCAAGGACGTTTTCTTCATACATCAGTCAGTGTAACTAGTACGTTGGATTCATTTGCAAAAGATCACGTGAAGCAGACGGGATAGGCGCGCAAAGAAACAGCAGGGATGAAGAGAAAATATGAAACGGGCCTCGGATAACACTGACTATGTATGCAACGTGCCGTATAGCCAAAGAAGCGTTCGGTGCATACGCATTCGAAGCATTCCGGGATCTGGTTGGTAAAAGGGCGCAGTGGCGCAGATGGCTGATCCACTCAATTTCAGATTCATGGATGCTACACTGAAGAATGGTGTCTACCTCCTTCGTTTTTGCTTCCCATCATCCCCCCGCCGTCGGTTTCCTCCTTTTCTGATTTGTCCTCGTCCCGTCTTCTTGTTGCTTCGTTCTTTTTCACATACTTAAAATATTTCTCCTCTCGCCATTGGTGGAGTCGAAGGACTGTGATATTTATTCAGAGCGTCCAGTGTTTTTTCTCAGATTTTGGTAGCATATTTCAGAAGCCGAAACAGGCAAAATATATTATACACACGGATGCAATGCATGTTCCACTGGAACTATAAATATTCTTATTTCATAAATTGTAGCCTCTGAGAAGTCAACGATCGATACGACTACTCGGATTATAACAGAATCGATCGATGAAGAAAAGAATTGATTGATCGGTACCCTTAGCCGTTCTTACAGAAAGTTACAAATAAATACAATGTTTATCAAATATAGATTTACATTGACCGATTTATAGAACCTAGAATCAAGTAAAAATGTTGTTTACTTTGTTGAAGTGATTTAGAACTACCCGAATAAAATAGAAATATCGTAACACTTATTAAACATTTTTATTATATTGTGTTTTAAACAAACGTGTATGTTATAAATACTACGTAAAATTTTTACTCTTGAAATAACTGAGAATATTGGCCGTGTTTATTTTATTTGCGTACTCATTTGATGTTTATGTTCTGCGTACAGTTAATATACTGAGGGGGAGAACTGAGTGGTAGAATCAAATATTAGATCATTCTACATGCAAAAATAAATCAAAAATGTGGAATACAATTTTTTCCGTACAATGTTTCTCCTCTTTCCTCAGATAATTGAATTCCAAAATCTGCTTTTTACGCGTGCAATTGAATAGGACTTTGCTAACACGTCTGTTCATTACATTCCATTTCTACTTATTCTTGGCACGAATCCGTACACGTCAGATGAATTTTTAAATTCGATTATCTCGGAAACGACACATCATACGAAATAATTGTATTCTACATTTTCAACTTGTTTCTGCATGTAGAATAACCTGACTGGATGTATCAACTGCCCTGCCCCATCCTATATATTAACCCTTTCATTCCCGAATTATTTAAAAATCACCAAAGAAATCTTTTGTTTTATTTTTGTCTATATTACATAACATATAAATGATTCACAAGAATATTTTAACTGTTTGAAACCGTCTAATACCATTTTTCATTCGTTACAATTTGACAACTTTTTTAATTTTATCACATTTATATATAATAACTCCCATTATAATATTTGAAAGAATTTAGAATTTTTTGTCTATTGTATTTGTAACAATACTCAACACTTAAATTTCATCAAATGAAAGAAACTAGGGACAAATAATATCTTCTTTTACCGATAGGCTTTATAAATGCACACTCAAATCTGTGCCATTCCATTCATACAAAATTAGAAGAAACTGTTATATACTGACAGATATGAAAAAATACGTGATACTATTTAATCTTATTTCGTAATTTACATTACATAGCCATATGGCAACAGTGAGAATAAAAGGGTTAATTGTACGCGGAACATAATTCTCCTTCTTCCCGATCCTGTTCGATTATCAAACGACACTTAAAAGGAATACTGAGAATAAATGGTCCCAGCCATCTCGGTATAGGAAAACAAATCGATGGAAACACTTAAAGCAAGAGATTGCGCCGAGCCGGGATTTTTCTTGGATCGATCAACTATATCGTCCTCCGCGATTCGATTTGTCTCCTCTATTTTTTTTTTTGCTCTGTCTCCTCCTCGCCGTCGGATTCCCTTCCCGTGGGGAGAAGCGGAAAGAGACACGTCTAAAATATAATAAACCTCGGGAACGTTACGACATACGGGTTAGCCCACCCCTGTAAATACCCGAGTATGGATTTTGAATATTTTACAGCTCGCATAGGTGGGCACACGTGCTGCAGCTCGTCTCCGTTCGAGATTGTGCGCCTCTACAGGGTGTGCCCACGAGACTTCACTCATAAGAAACAGGAACGAAGACGAATCATTCGTTATTTCGAAGTGTCCTTACACGATAACACCGTTACAAATATTTCTGAACGCCATAAAATTCTCTGGATTAATCTTAATTTTCCTCGATAAAATTCCTCCAATAGTCATTTTATTTGATAATTCAAAGGTTTGCCCATATGAAACAATATTTCCCCAGATACATTTTCATCTCCAGTCGAACTTACAGACTTTCTGCAAACACAATTCTTTTCTTCGAAAAATATCACTGACCCAAAGAAGTTCCTCGGTCGTCTACTGAAAAGAAGATTCTGATCAATTAAACAAATATTCTTTAAAAATGAATCTTTCGAAAAACTGAGTTGTCTTCGAAACTTACGAACGATTACGTGTGTATTAAGAAAAATTAGGCGTCAATAATGACATTTTGGTCGACTTTCCGGCTCTTAGATTCACAGACACACCCTGTACGTGATAGTGTTTGGATATAGGTTGGTCCAGCTGAAGATTTTTCCAGCGGTGGACGAGGTCGGCGAGGGCAGAGGGCGCTGCCGTGATGCAATTTTCGTCGCGCTCGACGCTTCCTCGCCTTTCGGAATCCGGTCCTCCCTCCTGGTGTCCAATCGAGACGGGTCGGATAATTTCGTCGATCCCTTGGCTTGTATTGCCGAGAAATCCATAGGAAATAATCAGTTACGTTTAAGACTGGCATTTCTTTTTGCACCACTCGATCGGTCGCCTCGGGCCTCTGTGATACAGGGTGCTCCACGTGATGGGGCCAAGTTGTACTTTCAAGCAGTCATTCTACTGTGCTGCCCCAAAAATGTATCGTTTTTTATTAATTTTTTCGATAGAATAAAACTACTAGGGTTAAGGTTTCTCAGTGTACCATTGAATACACACGGTAAAAAAGAGAAACAGTTTTGTTTTAAACTTTTTAAAAAGTTTTTATTTTGAATATAGACAGAAGCAAGTGATTCTTTTACAAATGAATGCACCACTGGCACAGGTGATTGCAGACGAAATATCTATCGAGGATAAAAAATTCAAAAAAATTCTTAATTATAATAATCTGAGTGTCACTACCGCCCGTACCGGATTTCTTATAATAAATTAAAAAGTAACAAAGTGGAACATGTTCAACAACATAAATTAGTTACGTCTACTTTAGTCACTTCTACTATCAAACTAGTTAGTCAATATCAACTACTGTAAACGTATCAAATCATCAGACTACTCATTGTACAGATAGCGTATAATTCGGTTGAACAGTTTGATCGGGCGAATTGAATATTAACCAGTCCCAACGTCAGGTATAACACGGCGTGTGTCAGTAACCCGCGTGAAAGGGTCTTGCACGGAAGATCATCGTGCAGCCGTAACTCATAAGGTAAATTATTGTGAAGTTTCCGACGCTATATGTCGACGGATAAGGTAGCTTCGTAAGCAATTAGAATAATGGCGAAGTTTCGCTTTAATCCGTGAAGGGGAATTCATACAAGTCCCGTGTCACGTGCAGTCTACATTGAAGTGATTTTTCGCGTCTATCAATTATACGCGTGCGTGTTACGTCTTGCAGTTCCCCGGAAAATCCGACGGGACAAAGTTTGCGTTTCAATTTAAAGTTCGGAATTGTATTCGATGCCTGCTCGACGCTTTTGCCGCACGGAAAAGAATTAGTCCTGCGTCGCGTACGATTAGAACGAGACGAGGCTTTTGATCTTTAACCTCTGTTAAATCATGTCATTTGTACTTAATTAAGCAATCTGATAAGTAGACTGCGGATCTTTATGCAAAATGACATTTTCTAAAATAATTTATAAAGATAAGAGGAAATATAAATATTTGTCACTTATTGCATGTAGAATCACCACCTGTGTTTAGAAACCTTCTGCACGCATAATTATGTCAACTGTACAGAATCACAGTCTACAAGACCGCTCCATTTTCGTATCCATTCGATAATTCAACGATTCCATTGCGAGCTGCGCCTGCAATCCCTGGAAACCCGAGAAAATTAACCAGGCCCAGAGGTCCGAGGCATTAAACGAGACTGACATCCACGGGCACACACGTACCCCCGATGCGGTCCAACTTGTTCGTGACGCCCCCGCCGTGACGTCGACCCCGTCGTCGGTCCTCGTCTGGGATCGTCCTCGTTCTCCTCGTCGACGTCTTCCAGCTCCTCGGCGTCTAAATTATAAATTACTCGCGTGTAATTTCGACCCCGGGTGGAGGCGGGTAGTAAAACGAACCTGGGTAAAACGAAGACGACTAACGCCGGGGATTGGAAGGGGAAAGTCTGGAATGGAAGTGACGTAGAAGTCGTTCTTAGACCATGAAAGAGGCAGGGGGTAGGGGGGCTGTTGAGGCGGTGCGCGGGAGGGGTCGGTTAAAGCTTGAGGAACGAGAAACGAGAGGGACTTCCAGTCTGGGGGGTGCAAAGGGGGGTTGGGAGACGAACTAAGTGAGCGAAAACTCTGTTTTGGAATGAAAGAGTGGTGGGATAGAACGAAAAGTAGAAAAGGAGAACGAAGTGACGGTTCGTTAGAATCTTTCGTAGATTGCTTAATTCACGGCAGAAGTCTTTTATAAATGTGTTCGCGTACCGAATCAGGATGCAACACCCTAGCGTGCCTCCTTGTCCCTCTTGTGGCCGAGTGTTCTTCTGTTCGCATATACGGGAGAAACTCTCCTCTCGGCGAGGACCGAACGCATCTCTCAACCGAGCACAAAAGCCGCGCAGGTTGTCCCGAAACCTTAATTATCCCCCGGCGCTCGTATATACTCGTCGGGGTTGTGCTTCTCCGTGTTGTATTATAGGCCGTGAGCGGCCCCACCGTTACCGAAACAACACACCCCCAGGTTTGCCTGGCGAGCTCGTTTTGCATCCAGCGCGCAAAGGGCTTTGTCGGGGGCTCGTCAAAGGAAAAAGCGCCTGATAGCACTAAATGTCGAAAGTAATTCTTGGCGTGCCTCGGCCAGCCCACGATTGGCACGAACACGCCACATCGGCGGTGGTGCCGCTTACCGGAGCACCTTGACAATTTGGGTTTCATGGCGAACTAACTTGTATCGTTATACGGTGACCTGGGAGTTTGCTCCGCATATGGTTGTCACATTTATTTGATGGAAGTGTTAGGAATAAATAGAGTTATGTGTGAAAATAAGGAAAATAAAATTGTGACGACAGAACGGTAGAAATGAAAGTGCAGTGAAGACTCCATGAGAGTTTGAAACTCGGGTCCGTTTAACAATGCCGAAAAGTCTTGTTTATCTCAAGCAGTTATTTCTGTGGAACATAATACATACACGTTGTGTAAATATTATTTGTTGTTCTCTTACGACAATTTCTAAATAACAGATATTTGATTACATCCACAGACTTCTCGTTCGAATATTTTTGGCCTTAAAAGAAATCGAAGAATAGAATGAATTTTCATACTGAATTTAAAAATCATATAACAATTAAAGAGCAAATAAAGATGTATAAATTCTGATTACTTTTACGCAATACCAATGTACATAGCGGAATTAATATGAAAGACGTATTCTTTATTTATCGGAACACGCTCTCGTCCAGGGATAATTATTTCAGTATGAAATACGTAATGTTGTCTCTACACCGAATACACCATGTTACAAACGATGTTACATTTACGTTTAATTATGCTCTGCGGTTTAAGTTCAAATTACTGGGATACTGATGGGAAAGCTATAAAGGGCCCGGCGCAAATACGTACATTCTAATAAGACTAAACCAAACACATACCAGAAAGTATTCGAAAATACAGCAGTCGGAAGCCTCCTGACAGGTCGGTAAATACGTGTACGACCACGTATCCTATGAATTTGGCGGAAGAGGTTACGAACTTTATTCTAAATTTGCACAATAAATAACGGTGGAACGTCTTGTTTTGTGGAAAAAAGTTTTTTAATGAATCTCTGATATTCACAGAGGCAAGGTACATACGCGAAGAGAAACGTTGTCTTCCGATTATATAAAATATTTCACTTCCTTTGGGAAGGTTATTTAACTTCTAATTGCATTAATGTAGTATTAGCTCGCTGGGAATGTTATACGCATTCCGCAGTTTGTTCTGACAGTCGTTGAATAACACCCGGATTAATTTTATTAAAACTCTTTCTCTGAGATATTGTGTTCCGTGCGCGTAAAATTGAATTTTATAATTCAGGGACTTAAACCGGTATAACTTTGATACCGGCATTATGCCATCAAAGCTATACCGAAACCGATATATTACCAAACACTCAAATAAATACCGGTATTTTTTCGGTTTCTGTAAGGGTAGGGTTCATATAGGGTTATATAGGGCGAAGGTAGAACCGAAAATACCGGTATAATACCGGTATTTCACGTTTCGATAGAAGACTGTTTTATATTACGTACAACCCCCGTCCGTAATTGGCCTGATTGTTCGGAGAAAAATGGAAATCGAAACAGAAACAAAATTTCTTGAAGCAGTTTCTATGATTAATCTATACTTCTATAAGATGAGGATCTTTAAAATATCTCGAATATCTGTCAGAAGTACTTAACATAAAATTTCAGAATACTAATCAGCTATAAATTTTGTAACATTATGCATAGTCCAAACGATATAAGACGGAAAGCTTTGACGATGGAACGCATTTCTTTTGAATAACTCACTTGTTTACGAAATATCAAGGTGACCTCAAATTATTCATACGGAAACAGTACCATTTTGTACCAAAATTTAGAAGATCAATACATTTGGTATAGGAAAGTATTAAGCTTTACTTATTCTAAACCTAATAATTAGCAAGCATATGCAAGTTTTACTACTTACCGTAGTACAGTAACTCTGCGATGAGTGTTTGAAGGCTCCTCGGCACTGAACATTGAATATTTCATAACCTAATGGCCATATGTGGTTGAAACAAATATCATTGGCTTCCGAATTCCAAGCTATATCACTGTGCCAGATCTCATTAAAAAGTCAGCTTTACACCTGAAGACCTGTCTCTGCCGAGGAGCCTTCAAACACTCATGGAAGATTTACTGTACAACGGGCATCAATTATCGATAAATAATGCAAATACTAAGACCATGAATAATGTTTTTGCAAATATCTCGCCAATTATTAAGTTCAGTACAAATGAATCTCTTATATAAAATTCACTGCTCCATTAAATTTTGATACAAAAAGGTACGTATTCCATTTAGAAAATTCCAGATCATCTTGATATTTCGTGAACAAGTAGATCATTTAAATATATTCCCTTCAACACTGTGAAATTTCTATATAAAACACTATTTTGTTGAACACATACTTTAGAAGTAACTCGGGATAGATAAGTTATCGGAGTTATCCCGTGTATCAAAGTTTAGTCGAGTTAATAACTCCGTCTTCACTCGCTTAAAAATCACATCATCCTTGAACGAGCTCATCAATTTATGAAGGAGCAGCGGCAATCGCAAATTCATCGTGACACAGCCACAACACTCGAATAAAAAAACGTGACATCCCGCTTGTTCACGGGTGTTCGTCGAAAATGTCTCATTTCTTCCGTGTCCCCCGACGTTTCACTTCTTTTTTTTCCTTGGCCCACGTTCCAAAGAGAGAACCCTCACCCCCACATCTCACCGGCTTCACTTTCACCGTTTCATTCCAGTGGGAATCAGCCTCGCCACTCGTATAGCCCAACGTTGGTGGACGTTCCAGGCCGTAGGTGACCCGAAATTATTTGCAGGAATGTTCAGAATTGCCGGGCCAGGGATCGAGCTTCGTATATTCCGGGCGGAGCCGGCGCGTACACACGCTCCTAATTTTGGCTGGGCGCGAACGCGAGCCACCGCCAAATTGGATTTTATTGAATGCGTCTATTAGGGGATTGTTCCGGGACGGTTTTCGCCTGGTCGGACTATTCATTGTGGATCGAACATTATGAGAAATCGTTAAGACCCATCCACGCTAGAGGCTTTTTCACGATTTTGTTTGATCAAGGTGTAACCGGAATTTATCGATAGCTTCCGGCGGAATTGTTAATCGCCCCCCACCCCAAGCTCGTTGTACTTTTATTTTAATTCGAACAGTAAAGTAATCGTTGGTGAAGTGGTATGTAGAAATTACTTGTTGCTGTTCGAATTTGTTGTGACGTTTTATATTTAGAACGTGGTTATTAATTGACTTGAAACTGATCATAGTGTGTAGGCTGTTTGAAAGTTTACGTGAATGGAATTGTTCGCTTTATAAGTTGCTATTAAATAGAACGAAGGAAGTTAAGGAGTAATTTAAGCAATTACTCTTTTTGATTTTTTTCCCTTTTGTCGGTAGAAAATTTTAAGATAATATGCCTATTATTAATGTTTAATGGATCGTGGCATAACTTTCTTTCACTGGAAATTACAATGTGTAGTTTTTATTGATTTTTATTGATCATCCAATTGTTTACTAAACATGCTGTGCAAACTTTGATATGCTTTCGTTCTAGTAAATCTTGAATTGTGAGTCGAAATAGACCATAGCAGGGTTAAGCATGCTTTAAAAATAATTTTCTTAGATCGTTAGAAAATGCTACTAATAATTTTCTTTTGAAATTTTAACCATTCGAAGTATGGTTTTACCAACCTCTCAAATATTACTTACTCACTGATTACTTTCAAAGTAAAGTTACAAATAGAGCCATGGACCCCTTAAAAGTTGACTAATAACAAAAATTTCCAAAATAATGGTACTTCATCCATCTGAATTTTAATTACTCGTTGGTGTGTCCAAACTAAAATTACATCCACCTCTGTAACCACATTTAATGACCTGTACCACAGAATGGAAGTTTCAGTAGGCTCTCAGAGTTTCATTACGGTGTTTCCAATTTGTTTCTGAATATTCAGCCATCAATTTCTCTGTCTTTATCCAATTAACAGAAAGTCAACCTTTCATACATCAATCACTAGCCCGTATTTATGAGAATAAGGTTCACCATTGTAATTAGTAAGTATGTAATTCAGTAGCAGATGTATACACAAGATACATTCGACAGTTCTCAAATTAGTAACACTTCAATCCCCCCAAACCACAATCGGTGCCTGATTTTCCAAAGAAACCCCCATCAACTTGCTCACCCATTACTTAATGACTACTGTACCTAAAAGGAAGCTTCAACTGTCTCTTAAACCCTAATTCATAATTTATATCTGCATACAGAGGTTTCAATTTTGCAGATCATAATACAAATCATTAACGACTAATACTATCGAAAGAAAACTACATTTCCACCTAAAATCTGATTTAATACACAATTATATAAAATAAATCTTCGTCTACGATTCTCACTCTACTCAAACATTCATATTCGTAGAAGGTATTTCTATCTACAGTAATGTCTCGATAAATACGACGAACTCAGGTCCGCTTCGGAGCATTCATGGCAAGGTGGTAAGGTCTTCAGCCCCTTATAAATTTGTTTTTTGCACGAAACCGAGCCTCAGCTTAGCTTCTGTTTACCCTATTCTAATTGTTTCTAGAAGGGGACCCTCCAGACGTGGGAATAACGCCGTTCTTCGTATCGCATTCATCGAGGAATTACTGTACCTTTGTGTCCATATTTCACATTCTACACTTGTAACGTAAGGCCTTATCAATTATTCATTTCCTTTCCAAAGAAATCTTTGTGGACCCCTGACGCATCAATTATCAATTTCCACTTTTGAAACGAAATCTTCATCAGCGTTTCGGATGTGAATGAACTTGATCGGTGCCCCTAAAGCTATGATTAGCACGCGTTTGACACAGCTCCCCGGAATTCATCGAAATAAAAGGCGGGCAAAGACGCGAATCGCGGGCATTAACTTTCCCAATGAAGGTCAGCGGTTTGTAATGAGTGTTTAAGCTAGTCGAGGTTCGCCCATCAGGAAGCCGTTAGATAAGCCTTAAAACAGCCGGTACCTTGCAAGTAATGGTTGCACCGTGAACACTGCGAAACGACGATGGTTATACTACTGCTCGGCGTTTGCAGCGTTACAACTAGAAATGCCCTGGACGAAATGTATATATATACGTCCGCCTAACGCAGAGATGGACGTTACTAAGAGGTAGGTAAGCCGCATGGTCGAATGTACTAACATAAAAGCTAATGTAGCAAAGTGCGGTTATGTCTGCAATGAAACTGGCCCTCCTGGTGTACATCGGAGTCCCTTCCCCACGATCTCCAGGTCCCCTAATATCCTCCTCGATGCCACCCTTGTGTCCTGTCTTTTCAACTGCTGGCCTCTACCCCTCCCCCCCCCCAGATGAAGAGGTTTCCTTTATTCTTCAAGATCCTCCGCCTATTTCAACTTCCTTCTCTCGCCTTAATTCGCACTGCGACGAATGGGTTCGTTAAAAACAGGCAAGTTGTTCAACACCTTGGGGGCAATTTGTTGGGATGCGAAAAGATTCTTTTCTTAATAGTTTCTTTATTGCCGACCACCTGTTTATAAAGACAATTAGTACGTTTGCAATAATGGTTTTATTAACGTGTGGAGGTAATTCTTATTGGAAAGGTCCTGTGTGAAGAATTGCACTTTAGCGGTTGTGTTGAAGATCACTGGGATGAATCTCTTGTAGTCGCTTGGGAATGTCGATGAATGGTATTTCTACTTCTGGGTAGTTCAGATGGGTTGCGATTCTATTTATATATCTGATCGTGAATCTGGTTATTTCAACTTTCACTGGCGGTATATCTATAAGTTTCTTCTCATGTCTGAGTTTCTTACGAACTATGGAGCGTTAGCTGTCATCCGTAGGGTTATTGATTGTAATGCTTCTAGTTTAACTACGTGGCTCGTGGCTGCGGTTCCCCATAGTGGGATCCCCTATGTCCAAACTGGTATTAATATGGTTTTATAAATCACTTGCTTATTTTGAAGATAGAATTTAAACTTCCTTTCTAGTAACCAATACATTTCTAGTCTCTTTATCTCAACTTGCCTTATTTCAGTTTGTATGTGTTTCACAATATTATGCCTCTGTGGGCAGCACCATTGGAGGAAAGGTGATTCTACGCACAAAGATAACATTTGTTAGTGTGTCACTTCGTATCTGGGAGGACAAGTATGAGGATCTGTCGGGCGTATGTGGTTTCGTGTATGGTTGGACTGTTTTTGATCTATCGAAAATGGAAGAATAGATTTCAAATGTGTATAAGGAAAGAAGGATCTTCATTGTGATTCTATGGAATTATTGTTAGGACTCATAATAAATGATTCATACATAAAATCCCTGAACATCTCGATCAAACTTTGTACATCGATTGTGCGTACACGTGAGTAGCAAATATAATACTTGTTCGAATTGTTGCGTTCCTGAGCTTTTCCCCTACAAGTATAATAAATGTATATTCTTGAGAAGTCGTTCGATTTTATAGGCGGGGGTTGCGCGGATAGTGATTTATCGGTTGTTCGGTAATGACCATTCACTTCTCGAGCAATCTCATCTTCAGTCGGAGTCAACGGGAGGAAGGGTGTCAGACTCGTTGCTAATGAGAATGTCAAAACCTGTCTAGAGGGGAGTTATAATTAGCTATCGGGTAAATGGAAATTGAAGACAATGAAAGAAGGGCCCGGTGGAGATAATCTCTGCTGGACTAGCGATACAAGCACGCAGTCGATATGTGATTTGCATAGCTGATGATAATCGGAACGTTGACTGAAAGAAACATTTCATTATGGTTACAAGCAATGGTCACAGAAGATTCGGCAAAGCAATTAAATGCAGACGATATTAGCTTCATTTTTTCAGCCACTAATCAAACGATACTGCCTCATTTTAAATAATGACTAGACTGTGGAGGTTTTTGAATTTATAGTGTACTTGAAATCTCAAAGTGCTAATTTTAGTAATGTTTAGTGGAGTCATTGTTTCGTTTTTAGTCTAATAGTACTATTGTAAACATTACAAAAATAGTAATGACAGAATAGAGACTATTAATGTCATTAAAGAATATGTAGTACATATTCAGTTGATGGGCATAGTGTAGTAGGTATAGGTACTACGTATTAGGTGTTTAAATATTTATGCATTTTCGTATTTTGGTATTTAGGTATTCAGGTATTCACGTATTTAGGTACATATTTAAATAGATATTTAGTATGGTAGTAACGCAGATCCCCAGCAGATTCTTTTTGAAAAAATGATGAATGAATGTTGATTGAAATAAAACAATACGGACCAAATGAATTCGGACACAGACGTTTTTATTTCTGTTTGTTGTTACAGCGTTGATACAAAAATTCCACTCTGTGAAATGTTTACAATTAGTCCGACGTTAGCTTTCATGAAAGTTACACGGAAATACCGACATATTACAAAATATATAATAAAACGAGTTTTATTTACATTTAACTGAACAAAACTATTCGGACGTTTCATTTACAAGCGTAAATTGTAATCTGAAACAGCAGATTCACGAGAATATTATGTTATATTATTATTTTATACATTCTAGAATGGTACGAGGCAAAAGTTTGGCAAAAATTATCAAACATAAACTCATAGATGACTTAAACGGAGCGCCAATGTCCGTATTTCTCGACGTGTACACATTCCAAAATAGACAATATATTAAATAAGAAATACAATTTGTTCAACGAGGCCACTGAGAGCCTTCATAGTTCATCAACTTCATAGTTAAGAATTATTTCTCACTTTTGCAAATATATCATTGAATTTCTGCACAAATTTCACTCCAAAAAATATATTATACGCTCAATTTACTTTAATCCTCTTCAAGTTCTTAATCATGGAAAATTCAAAATCCCAATTCGCACTAATGTTCACGTATGCTGGGGTGTGGTTTCTGAGGGTTAAAAATGTCTTTCGAGCAACAAATTGTCTTCCAAAAAGATGTTTCTCCGTGAACATGTATCTGACACATGTACCGAACGGTATTGTCACCGGAGCAAGAAGGAATCACCCAATACGATTAATCTTCAAATGAATTATCAAACTCGCAATAACCAGCAGCAGACACGGCCTCTGCTCGCCTAAACGAAGGCGCGAAATACACACAGGTTGGGGGGTGGGCGCTTCGATCTAAGAGGGTGAGCCCGGAAAGAGGAAGGGTGAGGTGCACAGTGGAGGGTGGCGTGGGAGGGGGAGGGGGATGGGTTCCATTAATATTCTTGAGAAGCGAGGATCGAACTTCAATTATTCAGAGGAACGCCGTTATACGCTCGTCACCCCCTGTAATGGTGCCGAGTGTCTTTTTGGCGTTTCGTCTGTCGTTTCTGCACTCTATCACTCATATAGGGAACGTGTCACCATGGCAGCGTGTGTGCGTGCACCATCACAGTACACGATTGTACACGCGACGACGTCGAGGAGACCCCCTGAATTTCTTCGCAGAGAGAAACCGTGAAAAGAGACGACGCGCAACCCCTGTGGGTCGGTCGGGAAGGGGGTTGAGAGGGGGAGAGAGGAGACGGTTGAGACCTTCGAGGCTCACGGCACTGATTATACCCACACCAGCCGACCGCCACACATCGTGTCCCGCCCCAATACGAATTAAAACGTATCAAACGTGGCCGCTGCGAGCGTGTGTACGCGTCCTCCACGAAGCATATTGGAGCCAATACCCCCGAGCTTCGACTTCTCTGACCTCGAGCGTGAAATGTAGGATGGACACCTGGGAATTGAAATGGTAAATAAGAGACTCGATCCCGACGTTCTTTAAGATTGCATTTGTTTTTCGTCCGGGCGTAACGGAAACATCGTGGGACTGGGAGAAAGTGGCGGGAGGGGAGATGATTGGAGTTATCGTTAGAGTATCTTCTTTGAGAAGGGTTCAACGTTTGTTTGCGCGAATTGTATTAATCCACTGATGACCACGGGTTTTAAGTTCCTTGTGGAGGTATCGCCGTGTGTACAGTTGTAAGTAGATTGTTTCTAAATGTAGTAACGACAAATGTTAACCTGACGAGGTTAATTTATTATTCTTCCTAAGCTACGTATACAACGGAGGAGAAATGAATATTTCAACTAGTATGGACGTCAGTGGGTTACGTAGCGTTATCTCTCTGTAGTACAAAGTAATTTTTATTGTTCCAAATTTTGTTTACTATATGAAGGTTGAACTGCCTAACGTGATCATCCTAGACTGTTCTGTTATTAATGGAACGGTTGAAATTTTTGTTGGGTCGCATATTATGGCTCAAAGAGACCTTCAAGAAGATTGTAGTGGTTTCTTTTTTTAGTCAATTTTGTTCGAAGTTATCAGGGTCACCTTCAATTTTTTGTATTTTCAAGTGTTTGTAATTGATATTAGTCTATCATATGTTTTCGATCGCTATTAACCTATGTAATTGTTCTTATTCAATTTGTATTTGATACTTTTTCATCTTCTCTGGCAATAAATATTTTCTTTTTTCAAAAAAAAGAAGAAAAGAATAGATACAAAATATTCGATATTCTGTGCCTTTGAACATGCTTGTCAATCTGTTATCAAAATTGCACAGCCATATTCGGGGTATTGAAAGCATGGATTGTTCGCAACCAAACTCTACGAATTCCGGAACATTTTTCATTGTGATCGAGTTCTTTTGTTACAGCTAGTTTAAATGTTGCATGTAAAGAAAATATTTAACATGTTTCATAAACTAAAAATATTGTAGCAGAAAAAACTATAGACGGAAATACACAAAAAGGTACAGAACTTTTCTCGTAGCTTCAAAAAAACATCAATAAATTCCAAACAGAACAATTTTTTTTAATTATTAACGGTGAACCAAATTTTTTAGGTGATAATAGCAAATGCTCCAACATGTATAACATGGTTTATTCTTTCTACTCAATTTTTTTCATTATGCTTACATAAATGCAGCAATATAATATTTACTTGTTAATACCTACTAGCTGACTTTGGAGATTAAGATTAAATATCAGCCTCATAATTGTATTTTGCCTTTACACAGTAATCAAGATTTTCCTCTTCATATTTATTAGACCCAATAGTAAACTGCATAACCAAGACAGTAATAATAACAAGAGAATCTTAATTAACACCAGAACTACTAACAAGGTTAAAATGATTGGTTAGTACATTCTTATAACAACAATTTAAATGTTACAACAATGCATGTTCTCAGAACTTTCACAGCTGTCATTGCAAAATAAAAATGAAAAAATCAGTTAATTTATAAATTCGAATAATTTCAAAAGATGGTCACGTTTATCGATCCAATGGAAATAGGAATACGCTTATCGTCGATGGTTCTACTGTTAAATTCCATTTTTTGACAAGAAGCTACTATATAACAAAACCTGACAAACACAATAAAGCAATATATATGTTTCTGTTTCGTTGACAAAGATGAACAGCATTCACTGGAAGTTATTTGGCAAACAACATAATCAATAAATTGTATACATCCACATAATAATATTTTCATATTTACTAAATTATTTATTCCACCATACAGAGTCGCTATCGTTTAATTGATTAATTTCACAGTTTCCGTAATATCCGTCGCTCCTACGAAACGATTGTATATTTTCCGTAATATAGCAAAGGATCCCCACCCTGTAACTTCGATAACATCTCGTTATTGACGGAAGTTCCTCGGCATCAAAGCGCGCAGACGGATTGAACAATGATAAGGAAGGAAGTAAAGTACCACAGAGGAATCGATCATGAAGGAGAAACTTGCGACAACGAACGGCCAGAATCCGTGGAATTTCTTGCGTCAGTAGCAAAGGATCCGTCCTCCTGCGGCTCTGTGCTTGTCTGAAAGGGGTGGGAACGCCTTGAGCTTTTCGGCGTTTAACGCCGAGTAGGTATCCGGGAATATGCCCAAGTATTTTAATATTGAGCCGGCCGTTCGGCTTTGTACGAAAGCCTTTATTGTTTGGCTGTCCGGCGATCAGTGGTTATCACGTACTGTCCCGGGGACTTTCCCTTCGTTTTCACCGTTCGCTGCTTTTCTCTTCCTTTTTATAAACGAATGCGAATTTTATGTTCATAAGCCTTGAGCTACCATCGTATCCTGTATCCCCGTTCCAACGGTAAAGTTGTAAAACTACGAAAAATTTGAATTTTTCGGGAAAGAAGAAAATTACTTTGTCGATTAATGTGAAATCACTTTGCTTAGATTTTATCTACTAGTTATGAAATTTATATTTAATATTTTGGTCTTTTTAATAGTAACAAAATCATGCAATTAGCTTAGATTGGCAGAAATTGCTTTTTCTAAACTTTGAAATTGAAACGACGATATTTATTTGTGAGATTTTCTGGTTAGATGAAAAAATAAATAATAATTAGTGAATAAATAAAAAGTGATTAACTTCTCGGTATCAACTACAGTTCCATAAGGCTCGTGTTAAAAGGAAATTGCTATAACGTTACTTTTTCAATAATTTTATCGTTGACCTTGCTATTTTTTCGTAGCAATCAAAAATTGAAGCTTTTAAGAATGTTGTGTTAAATTTTCAACTAAATTTATACAGTGTATATAATACAGAAGATTTCGTCTAACAAACAGTAACTCCATACCATTGTTATAGTATCTTCCTTATCGTTTTCCTTTCAGTTCAATAGATTTCTAATATAAAATAATAATTACTTTTGTGCGGAAAATATTGAAAAGTGTTATTATTATTTTTTGTGATAGTTGCATTTCACACTGATATTGAGAAACTCTGTACTACACATAACTTTGTATTCGTATGTAGTAATGCAGGTACGTCCGATCCATACACCAGGAATACTCGATATTGTTATGCCATACGTTTACATGTAACTTCCTTTATTCGATTCAACGGCTTCGAGAAGCATGGACATTGCGGTTCCGTCTCCCTCATCGGTATTCCATCTTCAGGACCGAGAATTTGACTTATCGGTCGTTGTTTCTCTAAATAGAAATCGTTGTATGTGAAATCGAAAGAGTAAGCATAAATAAATAAAACGTACTTACCCTTTTATATTACGTATAAAATTACAATTTATTAAATATACTGCTGTACAAAAAGGTATATAGTATGTATTCGTCCGAACAATGTGTTTCTTATCTAATTTTACGTCTGACGTATTACATCCAATATTTACCAAAAGTTTCCAGCTAAACTGTAATTGGAACATATCCTTGTGATAACTAGATTGTGGATATTTATGCATTTATAGCATATTTTAACATGGAAAATGTAATAAAATAAACGTATCAATAAAATTTCATACTATTTATGTATTACTATTAACATAGTAAATCCACTAGTACAGAATTCAAAATTCTACTCCATTTTAATTTTTAGATACTACTATCTAAAATTTTGAGTTTGCATAAACTTCCAGTCTAGTCAGAATTTTTAATATCATCAAATTTGAAGAAACAAAGTATCTTCAATATGGGTAATAAAAAGTTTATTCGTAGTATATATTTTTAAAAACGTATGTTGACATTACAGTTTGTTCGAAAACTTTTGGTATCCACTGTAACTTACTCGACTGGTTTTACGGAGGATCCTCTCAACAGTGAGAATAGCATAGAAGTCTTGAACGTGCAGCTCTGTACGAGCATTTATCCAGAATTTACTGTATTCCACGGCGAAAACGTTAATTCCACCGAGCACGCTCCATTCATCGCGAATGTATAAGCAGTAAAATCAAACGTCCGCTAAAAAAAAGTGTGAATATATCTTTTTCTTTATATGCTTTTGGTACACAGAAACAATGTGAAAAATTACGACCAATCGTTTCGCTACACCCGTGTACAATCCGTCAAAGTCATCGACGTGAATCATCCAACGGAAGCTAATTAATGCCGCGACGCAACGTACCGAAACGAGCCTCGTCCGTTGCATAATGCACAGCATCGAAAATGCACGCGATCCGGCTATCAGACAGCAATCGGAGAAAAACGCGAACCCGCAATATCGGAAATCCAGCCTAAACGTCAATTACCCTTTCAGCTTGAAACGCGCCGTGCACGTCACGGGCCTAACGTTGGACGCGTAGCCCCCCTCACTCCTACGGTTGCATTTTCCAGGTGTATTCCGATTGCTTCGAAAACCTGATACCGCTGTTATGCTGCACGTTCGCGTGCAGTTTCATATCCCCCACCCTCTTCGACGTGATCTGCAGACGTTTCATCCCCCTCCCTCTCGGTTTGTCCGTTTTCCAGCTCGACCGTCCGTTGTTTTTTCCTTCTCGAAGCATCATCCGCGCGGCTGGTGCACGCGGCCGTGTGCAAAACGCGAGAATTCAAGCTCTGCTGCGAGGAAATAAGAAGAAACAGACGACAAGAGAAGAGAAAAAGAGAACACCGGGTACTCTTGTTACCGCCGTTTGACTATGCTCGCCTTCATGGCTAGGATACTTCCCTAACCTGAAAACTCGAATTTTTTTCAAACTTCACCGGTGTCTAGGGGACCTTAGTAGAAATATTAGATAGTTTCTTACATACTTTTTGGTTCTTCAGGGTGATAATACTCCTCAACAAGACGGCCGCCATGAGACATGGTAGCGTGTTACACCCATATTGTAATTTTCGCATCAATAAGATACTATAAGTTCGTTTTACGGTCACATGGCATACGAAGAATGTTTATTTTTCGCTAATGTCCCATGATTTTAGGGTTTTTATTTAATCTGATGGGAGGAGAGGGTTATGAAGGTCAACTTTTCTTGCCATAACTTTAGATAAGTTGTGTAACTTTGTCCCGCAGTCAGAATATGGAAAGATAGAATAAGGAAATATGAAAAGAAACATTAATCAGAAAAATCTCTTTTTTTTATTAGCCTTTAAGCGCCGAAAAGCAGCCATTTCTGACCGGCACCAAAATCTCGCGTAAGCATTTTATAAAAAATGGTGACCTCAGTTTCAGCGTATCGTTTAAAATCTAAGTCTCCAGTGACCCACATTCATCATTCAAGGGTTAAGCGTTTCACGCAGAAAATCTAAACGGTAGCAAACAAATATGGCCTGGTACGTCTATTGACGTCCATCCTACAAACCTGCAATGTGTAAAAAAAAGTCGGAATTTTCGGGTGACAGAGGTTCCCTTGACGGAAAAGGATGGTAGGGTGTTCGATTCGTGCCGTAAAAAACTACACTTGCGTATTCCGCGAAAGGAAGGGAGCCGATCGGCACAGTGAACCAAGCGGATTCGAAAAAAAAGAGCCTCGTCGAATTGACCACGGCGATTCACCAGCGTATCGTTTGCTGGAAATAAAAACGCAACGCTTGACATTCACCGGGCGTGGAACGTTTGGTGGGGTACTCGACTTGAAAGAATTGCATTTGATGCGCCATTGAACCCCTCCATCCTAGTGATGGTACTCGAACTGCCTCCGGGCGCCTTGTATCGAGAGCCCAAACTGAAGAATTTTTGAAACGGTTCAGGAAATTCTTACGATTCGATGTTCTCGTTTCACGCGTTGACTGTTCATGTCTCTACCGTTTGCTGTTTTTAAAATATAAATATTTATTTGTTCGCTTGTACAGTCATTGTTTCGTATCATTATCCAACTGGTATACTCAATTTACAAGGTTATTTTAACACTAGAACTACCAAACCAGTCAAAATAACTGGCCAGTACATTCTTGTAAGGATGGTTAGATTGTTGTAACAACTTTTATTGCAATGTGAAAGTAAAGAAATCAGTTAATGTATAAACTTGTAAATTTTCAAAAATTTGTCATCTTTATCGACCGATCGAAATAGATGTGCCATCGGTAGCTCTAGTGTTAATGTTACTGTTCAGTAGAAAAGTCAGCGTGTTCAGCGCTAGAAAGTTTAAATGTTCTACATACCTTCTAATCTGTTAAAGATCTTGATTTCACAATACTGTCTTGCAGTCTTTCATTCTCATGCAAAGGCGTTCCCAAAATTGCGGTCCAACTGAAAAGAAAGTGATTCCTTGTTCGACAATAAAACAGAAATATACGATCTCGTATGAAGCTTTGATTTTCCGAAAACAGAACTTCGCTACCTTTCTGACGCACATATTTTTGAACAGTATACAGTAAATCCTCGATGAGTTTTCGAAGACTCCTCGCCATTGAACATTAAATATTTCATAAAAAAAATCAAATGATGAAACAAAGACCATTGACTTAAGAATCCCAAGGGATGGGGGGACCGCTCTTTGTCTGTGCCGAGGAGCCTTTGAATACTCATCGAGGTACTTGCTGAAGCGTCTGATCATTTCATACTGTTTCTACTTACTGGAGGTGTTATTGATGGTATTAACATACCCGAAAAAATATTCAAGAGGAAATGATTATTCGTATCAAAGTAATTTGCGAATGAAGAATAACATTTTTTTACATTAAAGATAATAGACAACCTTAGTTTTGTAGTAGTGATAATTCGATTTTCCCGACGAAGCAGCTTAATGATAAAAAATTCCATCCTACGTTGTTAATTTATCATTGCATCAGGAACTATCTATGCTTTGGTTGTTTCACGACTTCAAAATAATCGCCACAATCTAAAAATAATTCAAAAATCCATACAGTTAATATATTTACCGTCATATCAATGTCCATGAACAAGATCTAAAGTTTTTTCAATTCAGCTCTGACATAGAGTTACGCTGTTAAAATGTGTGGTACAGAATTTTGTTTGTTTCGGATAAAATATGTTGAAACTTCCGACAGTTTTAGTTTTCACAGTGCATTTCTGCTTCAGGAACAGAAGGCTCTGATATTTGGATACACTGTCCGTAACGGAAAAAAATTCTACGAATTTCGGCTGTCATAACTTTTAGTTCATACATCTCTCGCCATGAGATTCATAAATTATTACCACCTGAAATAATATTTCGTGATAGATCGACGATATGATAATACAGGATCAAATACTTGTTATCGAATATTCGTTTCTACATCTAATATTAACAGGAATTCAATGACGTTCTTGGTCCCCTTTTATCTAAATCACAAACATAGGTATCACCTAATTGTAATAATTGTATTTCTAGAACAAGTTTTTCCAAGTTGTCATTTAAAATTGTTCGCACACCAGAAAACAAAGAATAAACTTAAAATTTCTAATACAATTAAATATAAAATTACATAGTACTTAATGCCCGTTTACACGTTCAGAAATAATTTACGCATAGGTACTGACTTGTGCATTACACGTTCAGTCTACCTTGCGCAGTTATTATATTTTATATACATAAAAAAGCAAACTGTAATTATAATTAGTTACCTACAAATAGAATAATCAGGAAAGTAATGGTAGTTATTTGCTTCCATTTAAACCCAACGATTTGCACGCGCAAATGTGAATGCCCAAGTCAATATCCGTAAATTATTTGATCGTATAAACGGACCTTTACGTCAAAAAATCATCTCCACTGTAATCAAACACACTTTATCGCGATCAGTTGAAACATTCTAAAAACACGACGAAACTATTCCTCGAGCCCAATAATTAACAGCTTGAGCACACTTGAAATCATATCGCGGAACTTCTCACCGCCTCAAAAACCGGCCCCCAGTATCAACGTCTGCATTTATAAGAACCGTCACGTTTCCCAGTTATTTATATTTAAAACGCATGCGAACGGGAGCGTCGCCGAGTGGCGGTCCAGTCGCAGATGGCGTAGGAATTATGACTGTGGCGTGCCACGTCGCGTAACCGTACCTGGTTTTCACCTTCTTCCACGGTTCTGTGTACACTCGTAGACGATCTTTCGCTCCTAGGTTGATGCTTATATTTTATTTCGTTGATCCATGCCACTGATGAAGCCAATGAAATTCATCGTCCGCGGTCGATGAAGCCGTTTAGCATTTCCCCTCTCGTGTACTACGCCCCCGTCATGCGGGACCGTTTAAATGCGCATGAATAATAAGGCGCCGCAGGGAGAAACGGCGGGCCCGGACGGAATATAAAAGCAGAAATGAGAGAATGGAAGAATACTTGGGCCACGGGTCGCATTATTATTTTAAGTTTTCCGTGCACTGCCCCGCGCCGGGACGCGCTTGAACTGCTTCGGCCGGTTATTAATTTTCCGACGGTTGTGTAATTTTATTGTTACGGGATTCGCTTATGATTAGTTCATTCTATCCACACGGTGGGGTGGGGAGGGATGGGGCAGACGGTACCACGAAATATAAACATGGAGATTCGAGCGGTGTCTCTCTTTTACGTTTGTAGTTTAATTAAATCTGTCTTTCTTCTTTTAAATCATCTTGCAGGAATTGATTAAAGTTATAAATGAATTGAAGCCAGTGGCTAGGATTATGTGGAATAGAAATATGATCATACCGTGAGAGTTAAAAGTGAGTATACACTTTGAAAGTATGGGATTCATTCATATCTATTCCTCTCAATTTAGAATCTAAGATTTCGCATAGATGCTCTATTATATTGAGATCTGGTTACTGTTTAGGAGGAGTGAACTGTTTGAAAGTGGTTTCCAGCAAATTTTTAACCACCTTTGCTGTATATTCTGGGTCACGATCTCACTGAATGACCCATGAATGCACTTGCAGCTGATCAATCCGAATTCTATTAATTATTTAAACATTAATTCACACACAACATCCACAAACACTCCACCAAACTCACCCAGTAATAACATAAACCATAAATTGCGACAAAGGCAGGGGGTCTCAAAGCCAACGAAAGAGCTCGCGTATTCGATGAACGAAACGAAGTCTCGACTCTGGGGCGTCGTTCTTACGAAACTTTTCAAGGCGGAGGAGCTCGGCAAAAGGACCGTGAAAATGTTCGTAGCCCGTAGTTCGATAACGAGACCGGCGGTGCTTTCTCGATTTTCAACCTTTGTCCGTCGTCACGGGGTTTTAGACTCTCGGCTGGGAGTCATTAACCCGCCCGGAAGCTAAACGAAGAAAAGAACCCGGTACAGGAACACGTTGGTGGGATGAAGCGGGTGGACGAAGGGCGAGGAAGGTACGGTGGTAGGGGCACGAAGACTGTCTAAATGCACGCAAAAATGCCATAAACCAGTATGGCGTAATAACCGTAGCGTCTATGAGGATGGCCGGGCTGGAAGAGACCGAGAAAGAGGAGAAAACCTCTTGGAGAAGGAGACGAAAGCGAGATAAAGAATGAAAGAGGGTGATGGGTCGAGAGAGGGAGTCGAGACACGGTGACAAAGGGAAGTGGGATAGTCTTGGAAAGCCAGTTGGGGCTCCGCTACGCGTTATATTCAATAAAACCCAAATGTACCGCAAGAGACCCTTTCCTTTCGCCCCCGCCTACCAATCGTACTAGGCCATTTTTGCTCCGGTCCAGAGCTCTCGCCAGTTTCTTGCCTTCTATACCCCCTCTCTCTCTCGGCTATCCAAGACTCGGTTTCGCTCACCGGCAGCAAGGTGGTTTACTTCGTCGGGGACCGTCAAGGCCATTCGTCGAAGTTTATTTTGTGTAAGCGACGAAACTTGCCCCGAGGCGGTGTAAAACGTTCCTGGATTCTTTCCGCTTCCTCCCCCGTAACGCTGTGCCTGCCCAGCCACCCAACCACCCAGCCAACCGACATCCTCGACGTCCGACCGTCGTCCTTTCTTTTCCCAGGGTTTTTTTCTCTTCCTTCTTTGGTGGCAAAACCAAGAAAGTAACCCCTGGGACAAAGATAATCCCTTGTAGCGGGGCGGAGCATCAAAGCGGCCGCGCGCACGCTCTCTGTTTTTGATGGGAATTAATTTGGATCTTGTTTTAATTAAAAGAGGATCGTCTCTGGACGGAGACTTTTGAAGAGGCTTCTCAAGTGAACCGGAATGGACTGTCTATGATTGTTTCTGCTCGGTGGAATTTTTGAAATGGGCCAGTAATTGGCGAATCGAAGGGTGGGGGCGGGTGATTTAACGGGGACTGAAAGGTTGTCGCCCCGGCCTCGTCAGATGGAAGGGACAGTCTAACGGAGGGGGTGGTCTGTGTGCCGGTAAGCATTGTCAGGCGATAATGTAACTAATAATTCACGGTGAACGGTTTGTTCGAAAACTGAAAGGCTTTTGTCGATAGGAACGTCCTGTCTGGATGTTTCTGCTGTCTTTTCTGCGAGACCAGTGAACTTGAGATTTAACGAGAATAATCGATTAATTGCTGTTAAATTTATTGTGGTGCTAAAAGGGCGTGAGATAGCTATTACATATTACCTTCGATTTTTATATAGCAAGTACGTACATTATAGGAGAATTCAGGTAGAGATCAGTTAAATATTTCTCTAACTATCCATCAAGTTCGTAATGTGATAGTGCTATTTTTTTATGGTTATTTTGATCGGGCGTGTCTATGACTTTTACATCATAGTTGCACAGAATTTTCATGAATATTAGCGTTTATTTCTCGCAAGGAGTAATAATCTTTTACGTAGTCATAAGGATTAGTATTGCTGTGTAGTTTGAGGAAATGTTCACACAGTTTATATCTATTTAGTAATTAATATTTACTTGTCTAATAAACCAACTTTTTCCATAACAATAATTGCTAGAAATTAATGAAAGAATATAACTTCTATTGAAGTGGTCCATCAAACCAGCAATAGTAAGGGAGAGATGGACTCGAACCTAAACTTGAATTTACTTATTTCCACAGGTATTTATAAAAATATTGTGTTAAGGTAAGTACATGTTATAGAAACAATAGCTTACCACACAAACTGTCAAGTATAATTTTCAATACTTTTGAAATATTAAAGTTTGAAATTCCTTTAAAAAACATGGTCCACCTCTACCAGATTTGCTCTATTTCCAGTTCAAAAATCAATGAATAAATTTGAAGTCAAGGCTCATAAATGTGGGTGTGAACTTTATGCTTATTGACAATCACGGGATACAAGGGGCTTATAATGGGAACTGTTATTTCAGAGATTTAGAATCTGCATGTCGATTTCGCAAATTTCATCTAGTTATTTCTAGGAAAATGGAAACTGTAATTAAATAAACAGATCGTGAAAGGTGTAGACCTCGGGCAATGCCTTTTCGCTGAAACAAATTCATTCTGTAAAATTGAGTGCTTATCATGATAAAATTCTTAATAGCCAAAAACCCTGGAAACTTCAAAATTTAGTTGCATATAAATTCTCCCGATTTAAGTTTGAAAGCCCCACAAAATTAATATAATTTGCTGAATGTTTCACAATAAGTTTCATAAAATCACTTACAATTGGAGTGGAGAAGATATCGTCAGAATGCACAATATTTCATTTTATTCAACTCTAGGCTTTCGATGAACGAAGAAAACATTCCTGTGATTTCAGTTTTGAGAAGGCAATTTATATCTCGATATCGACGAAACATGTTGATATTGATTTCATATCAAAAAGCGAAGAAAAGAAGCGAGGTTCCTCGAAAAGTTTTTAAATATCCAAACAATCATCCACCAAAAATGTTTAAATAAACAGTAAATTACGAAATATTCCCATATTGAGATAGTTTTATTTTCATCTAGACCGCGATATCGTCGAAACGACGACGGAGTATCCCAGTTGACGGAGAGAAGCCCCACCGTGGCTTCGTGAAATTCCATCGTGGAGCTCCACGGGGGTTGAATGGTGTGGGGGTGTTATTGGGTCGTGGCCACTTAATATGCAAATGCATCGTAGAGAGGCGGCTTGCTACTGCTGCTGTTCACCGTAACCGGAGCAGGCGGGACCAATACTTTAATTTGCATTTAAAATTGCTTAAGGGTTGACAGTCGCCACCTTGTTCGTTCTCGCCCTCTTATTTCGGCCAGACTGGCCGCGAAACAAGTGCCCCGGCGCGTAATCACTGCTCGATGGATTGCCGGGGATATTAGGGGCGTTGTAAATAGCGTTCCTCTATTGAGTTACAGAATAAAATGGAGCCTGTGTTATCTGAATGAATAAATCGCCATAACTGTTCCAAATACAGACGTATGCACTTGTCGGCTGTAATCCTTTTATACGCTCGTCAAACATGGTTTCGCATCGTTCGTGATTTTTTCCAGTTTGAAAATTCATGCTGTAACACTGAGTCTCTGGGAAAATTCCCCAAGTAGGCTAACTTTTTTATGGAAAATTCTAAGTAGATTGCTGAATGTGAAGGCATTTATTTAATACGAGAAAGAAATTTTGAATTATTTACAAATGGGACAAATGTTTACGAAAATCTTTGTGCAATGTACATGCAAAACTCATTCTTTTATTTAGTCAATAACAGGTTCGAATTTACACTATGTTACAAGTTTACTCTGAAAATATAGTACATAAATTATTAGAATACTTAATATTTTCAACCCTTAATATGAGAAAATACAGTTATCCAAGCGACGTTTCTGGAAAAATACGGACAAATATAAGATAATGTCTATATTGTTCATTATCCTGACAGTTTGTGTTTGTGAGAAATATTTAATTATGTCACCCGGTGTATGACAAATTCTATCTCTCGTGGTCAATTCAAATGCGCGAAACAGTTATGGTCTCATTTGTCGTTTACTATACGCAATCTGAACTCGACCGAGGTTGCTAAAAGTGAAACTTCGGTGGTTATCGGCCCCCGCGAACAAGCGGAATTCTTATTATCCAGGGTCATACATACCCGCATTATTTATTCAATTCCTGGACGTAAATCGACTTTAATGAGAACGCGCATAAACACGGATCCGCCCTGAGTCAATTGTCGCGTCGCGGTAGATGTTACGCAACCCTTTCCGGCCGCCAATCCTGCCCAGCCCACTTTGGTTGTTGTTTAAGGCAAACACAGGCGCATCCGTCGGGGCTTTGTACAGTCGTGCTTTTTGTTCGACGCCGAGGATTTACTCGGGGTCACGCGTACAACCGGAC
The DNA here is from genome assembly GCF_001272555.1 of Dufourea novaeangliae. Lineage (NCBI taxonomy): Eukaryota > Metazoa > Arthropoda > Insecta > Hymenoptera > Halictidae > Dufourea > Dufourea novaeangliae. Next base: position 1,519,750 of record NW_015373910.1, on the reverse strand, counting down.
GCGATATTATTGGCGTGATCTCTGTAAAACTAAATTCGAGTAATATCGCACGCCTCCTACGAGCGGCGTCACTTATTCGGGGAGATTTCGAGCAAACATTTGTTGTGCATGCTCGCGTCGCGAAGCAAATTACGCGAAAAAAATATCTGGCCAGTGGCAGTATTGACGTTGCAATTTTTTAGCATGAGGATCGTGCCTTGCGGAGGAAGGACTGGAAATAAAGATTAATTCTTCATTATATCAGTGATGTCACGTATTGTTCCTTCCGATGAGATTTTGGGTAAATGATACATCTTTTAGGAATGTAAAGGCTGTAGTTGTACACTTGAATTCCGGGAAATCTATCAAAATTCTATAGATGATACTAAAAACACTGAACAATCCGCTTTCAAGGCACTACTAATAAATGAATTGGAAGGAATAACGTACGAGTTTCCGGAAATACGTAAATTGATCCCTACGAAGAGACTAGCAATGAATTTTCTCAAATATAAGAAGAAATTGATTAGGAAGGCGTTGAATGTATATATTTCAATTATGACAAAAAAGCAGATCTTGTAAACAATCGTAACACGTCTACCGAAAATTTCCACAGTTAATTTTTACGGTCTACGTTATCATACGATGACCTGTTCTGGCTCCAATTAACACATTTCTACCCAAATTGATTTCTATTGTCCAAACAAAATTTTTATCAGTGCATAGGTACAGTTTACTAGTGACCAGTTAAACACATGTGACTTAAATTTTGAAGTTCGACGGTTTTAGTCTCTTCAAAATAATTTTGCGACTTTAAAGTCACACTTTGATTACACTGCGTGTTTGCAAATGAGCAGTCATATTGTAATTTGGAAGTTACATTTGGCCAGTCGTGGAAGAAAAAGTTCTCATTTGTTTAACCCTTTCCTTACCAAGGGTGACTACAGTCACCCAACGTCGAACGTTCGCTCTGTACTAAAGGTAACTATAGTTACCCACGGCTGAGCGCTTCCAGTATCCTAAAGGTGACTATAATCACCAGTCAACATTCCACATTATATACAATAATTACATGCATTAGTTAAGTAGACGTTATACCACTTACGACAAAATGTAATATCACGACTGAACTGTCCCGTACAGTGGCAGCATATTGTCGACACACTCCCCCATAGCAAAAGGGTTGATAATGGTAAAACTGGTTCAGTTCCACTGGACAGAAGAGGTCCAAGTAAATTGTCAATATCACCGCATCGCAAGAACTGCAACACTTTTGATAACCAAGATAAAAGAATGAAACTGTCCAATTTTTGGAACTGACACAGCGAATTCGGTGCCCGTCTGCGTCGTAGTTCCTCGTTACCTCAAGAACCTGTGTAGTAAATTACAGTCGCCCTGAAGGGATCGAGGATACGAAGCTACAAGCCTGTTGCGGCGTGTTCACAATCCCGCAAACGCTTTCTGGCTATGCGACCGACCCCTCCTATTCAGTTCAAACATTCAAAGAAGAAGCAACAGATAGAAGCTCCACCGGAAGAGGAAGTCCGGGAGGAGCAGGAGGAGAAAGAGGGAGGACGTGTCGGAAGGATAGGCGCTCGGGGTTCGAGTAAAGGCGGCATCGAATGTATCGTTTCGCGATGAACTTCCCGCTGGAGTTTCGGTGGAATCGTGTCCTAAAGCGGAGCAACCGTTTCACGGACCAACGAGCATCGTCGTGTTCCCGTGTGCGGAGCAAACCGCCGGAGTCTTGTCGACTTCCGGTAAACACGAATGTCGCAATTCTTGGTGATCCGCCGACGGACAAAGCGACACGCTCCCTCGAAATGGCTGAACCGGAATCGCCGTTTCTTGCACAGGAATCTTCGAACGGGAATATCGATGACGTATTGAATTGAGACGAAGGCAACTTCTGCCATAGATAGGGAATATTCTGGAAAGACGCCACGCTTGCAGTATTTTCCGATTGGAAAAAAATAATTGCACATGTGTGTTTTTATAACCCACTTTTGTGTGCCTGCGACAAGTTAGTGTCTACTCAGCTGCATGTGTCGTATCCAGGAAGCATTAAATTAAAAATTGCGCGAAAAATTCCGTCAGAATTTTGTGTATGTGAAACATTAATGCCTACATTTGATTCTGCATAAATTTTCACAGTCTGTGTATGAATGCAAGATACTTAGAACCACTTAAATATTACTTTGTAGATTGTTCTTTTGATGATATTATGAAATTTATTTATATAGATGAAAAAGATATTTAATAGTATGAAAACAAATTTTTGTTTATAATTTTACAACCTGGTATCTGCAAGCTATTCTGGAGTTATTATATTATTGCCCACACAGTTATCGAAACGAAAAAAGTTTTCTGTAAAAAGCAATCAATTTCGGTTATAGAGTCGCATCAGAATAAACGAATTTCCATTTCCAAGAGCTTATTCATGATTCTGGTATTTCATGCAACAGTCAGGTAACAAGCGACAAATATTTTTTGTTAACATCAACTCAATAAAATTTTACGCTTCAGCGTTAAATGGTTTACACAATGTTTTGATAGTCATTCAGGAATTTTGAAACGACATTCTCCATCGGAACAAATGCATCTATATTGAATTTACAGGAACAACACTTGCAAACATTCGAGAGGAAGGTTTTATCTTGCAGTTAGGAACGTCATGTTTTTATTTGGCATTCACGAACGAAAACCTGACACAAACACGTTGTGAAAACGGTATCAAATATTGTTCCCTTTTATTTCTGTAGTGATTCATTCCTTCGATAGATATTTTGGACATCGTATCGTGTCTGTTACGTTCAGTTCGGATTTATATTGTAGTCTTTTGTTAGTATTCATATAGGAGTTTAATTGCCTGGGAAAACAGAAGCAATGGCGAATTTGCTGAAATCGGAAGAAATTGTTTCAAACAATACTAACCGCAATATCTGCATACCAGATAATCTATATTTTTCAAATCACTGTCAATGTTAAATATACATAATGACGCTACTAAAAAGAATGTTACATTTTACGATCACATTAGCCAATTTTTGAAAGACTATCGGAGACCTAAAAGTTTAGGCACCCGAAAATCTATTAATTAAATATTTCTTTCACTATCAAAAATAAAGATCAAAGCAGACAATTGTGCTATTAATAACGAAACGAAAGCCAATTCGTGTCCAATACTTTCTGTAATATTCATCATAATCATATTTAAAGCAGAATTGTGCAATGAAAAATGTAACGATTGTAAAGTAGGAAGTACAATTTTATATTAGTTATAAGTATTTTTACACTAATGATACTCACAGCAAGTCAAAAAGTATTCATGAAACTATTCTGATATACATGTAACCTCTCCATTTGTCTTTCAATGTTTTTGCAATGTCAGAATCATGCTGGAAATTAATTGCATTGTTTGGTACTCGTAACGCCGGTCGAATGGTTACATTAATATAGTTACCCGTGTAATATTAACTGACGTTGATGAATTAATAAACAATGCAATTATATTATCCAACCATGCAACGTGAAAAGCGGACGGCTCGACGAGCAAATAATTGAAAGCAGCAGTCGTGGCGAGCGAAATTTATTACTTAAATAATCTTTGGAATCTGTCATGAAGTTTATTGGTATCGGTGCCGTGTTATCGGAAAGTCTATCGAAAGTAAGAAATGAAACCACGAAAGAACGAGTGAGTGGTGTTATGACGAAATGTGTTACGAAATGTATTAACAAGAAAAAGATATAACCGCTGATACATAATTATATTCAAATATGTATGTATGTTTCTTAAAGAGTTTCTTTCTGTTTTCATTTCTATCATTATAGTTATGGAATTATTAATTTAGAACTTTTTATTCTGTCTAGTGGTAGGTATTTAAGCTTCAATCAAATATTTATACTGATTATATTCACACGTTTAGGTGCTCTTTAACAATTAGTATACAGGGTGGTCCACGAAACGTGATCAACTTAGATTATTCTACAGCTAGTTATTCGATCGAATATTTCCTTAGTTAGCATAACATGATTCAAGGAGAGCTATAAGATGATTGTACTATATTTTTCGGTAAGCCTCTTTTTCCAAAGTTTTCAAGGTCACCTTCAGTTTTTTATAGATAAACCTTCATTTTTATACGCCCATTTTTTAATGTTTTTTCTTAACCCTGAAACGATAATAAGAATAGTTGTACACCTTTCATAAAATTATTATTCCCAAACAGCACACGCCAGGAATTAGAGTTTTCCGTAAGAAACGCAGCCATTTAAATATGAGGGGCCAATGAATTTTCCCCCGATTAGGCTTCGCGAATTCAACCGTGCGATCTTGCCAGCCTAGAAAGGGGTTTCTCGACTACTTGAATATTTATAAGAAACGGAGGCTGTCTGAAATTTCCAAGGAGGTTTACAGGTGTCATCGATTTGGCCGGCATTTGAATATATTAACCCGATAAGATTCGACTTACACTACTGGCGAAAAGTATTGCCTCCCTTGTGCACTGGTGAGAAATTGTCGAAATTCAATGTTTCAGAACTTTGTTAATATTCTAAGTTTGTCCAAATGTAAAGCAAACTGAAGCCAGAACCTTCTACTTTCTGACCTTTTTGTTCGATATTATTAACACGGCGCCCAAGAGGTAAAATCTTCCATTATGTAATGGGTCGTTATATTGTAAAAATTTGTTCATATTTAAGAACAGATGTACCTCATTAGGCCACAATGTTCGCTATTGTGGCGTACAGTATAAGAAGTTTTGTTCCATTACCTTCAAAACAAGCCAAACTGCATCCAAAACGGACGTTTCTTAACGAAGTTATAGCCATTTACAGAAACGCCTGCCTCTTGATGTCTTTCGTGCATGGCACCGTTCAAATTGTTTTTCGATCAATGAACTATAAACCAATAAAGTAGAAGAATTCATAGTATTTATTTAACAAGAATAAAAATAAAATATATTACAATTACACAATAAAAAACCAAGAATAAACAACGAACAATGGTATTAATATATACCCAATTTTTCCTTTTTTTATCGATAAACCTTCTTAACAGATTTGACAAAAATTACACTTCTGTAAGTTTCTATTGTATTTATAATAATGCTGAACACTTGAATTCCATTAAACGAATGAGACAAAGGACAATCAATGTCTTATTTGACCGATAAGCTTTTAAGTAAATCCTGGATGAGTGTTCGAAGGCTCCTCGACACTGAACATTAAATATTTCATAAACTAATGGTCATATTCGGTTGAAACAAATACTATTGGCTTCAGAATTTCAAACTCTATAACTGTGCTAAACCTCATTAAAAACGTCAGCGTTACACCTGGGAACCACTCCTTCTCAATGCCGAGGAGCCTTCGAACACTCATCGACGATTTACTGCATATAAGACTAAAAGACGCCATTATATATTCACAGATATGAAAAAACACATTAGACTAATTATTTATTTTGTAATTTAGAATACGTAGTCATTAAAAAAGAAAGCTTTAAAAATGTCTTTAATAGTCTTCAAATTGGCTCTTGATTTTAGGAAATCGAAATTTGTTTACAATATACCATAAGGGTGCACTGAGCGGGTTAATTGTTTGAATAGGTCACATGAAGCGAACCGCTCATCAGTTTTCGGAAATTTCCGTTTAATATTCCAGTGGCAAAAAAAAACCATGTTCCCGACGAGCAGTTGTCGTCAAATCATTCGCAACGCCGATACCCGTCACAGATTGTCGAACGCCGCGTCAAACTTTCCACGCCGCGGAACATTTTGGCCGCGGCACTAGCGTCGGACGCAAAAATATTTCTTCCGGGCGTTTTGTTCGGTGTAAAAGTGACGGTTATCAGCGACAACTTTTTTTTTTATTTACACTTTTAACGTTGCTTTAACAGCCAACGTCATTAGCAACGGGGTACATTTATTTATACTGTCTGGGTAGAGCACTCGTACATATTTCTTTCTATTCGTTAGTTAGATACTATTATAATACATTTAATATTTATATAGTTTTGCGATCTGTAGGAATTGTGCGAGGTTTGATACACATTCATCCGACTTAACCCCTTGTTCTATGATTTTCTTGATGTCGAATTATTTCATCATCAATATTTCCTCAGAAACAAAAGGAATTCGTCTACTTATCGCAATAGTATATATATTCTAAAAGTTAAATATTAATATCAGCAAATTAGTATTTCCCCTTGACTCAAAGAGAACGAATAATATTTCTGTTTGTTGAATCCATTTTGATATCGCCACCACGAGTCCGACTCGATGTTATAAGGCAAGGGGTTAAGGATAGTTGTATCATTGTATCATCAGCGACGACTGAATGGGTCGTTGGAAAGATACATTTAAAACAAAAAAATACAAAAACATGGAGTTTCAATCGCATCCAATTAACCAATTCACCTCTACGCGGAATAATTATTCCGGATATAATCGGGAAGAAAAGCAGAAAAAAATAACCGTAAACGGCGTTTGACTGCGTGTTCATCGGCAAGTTTGCATTTGCAAATTGATTGCGAAATCGCGTTAATTGCGCGCATCTGTTACAAAATATAAATCACCCGATCGCGATTCCCTCGGAAAAGCAGCAATGAACGCTGATTATTACGCGGGAAATCCATGGATTCCGCCATCAATACCACCATTTTTTTTTCCCCGTTCGCCCGCGGTAATATTCTTTTACACCATGCTTCGTGAAACGGGAAACGTCACGTGAATCCCGAAAGCACTAATGAACAGCTTTTTCAATTAAACATCTCTTTCGGCATTATCATTTTTGCTGTTTTTAATACTGCCCAGCGTTTTTTCCCTTCCGTCACCGCCTATTCGCCGTCTAACGAGAGAGAGACAGTTTATACCACGTTGGACACTGTGAAAAAAAATTCGTTTCGTAATGTTGTTGCCTTTGTTCTCTTGTGTATGCCTGGTTGATTTTTTACTCGCGTAATCATATAAACAGAATGGAAAAAGAAGGATCGAAAACGGGGAGTCTGCTTTTCGAGACATTGTTTTTTTCTCAGTGAACCGGTAATTGTTATATTTCGCCGGAGGACGGAAATGATTAAACTCTGTTGAAGAAAATCTAACTATTTGAGAGGTTGGTGTAAGAGTGTTAGTACTTCTTACATTGATTGCCGGATAGAATCTGATTAATTATTGCATAGTCGCGACTTATGTATATTTCGAGTGTTGAAACAATAGATTATATTAGGTGTACCAATAATTAATCCACTATTTCATTTTAATTAATTGATAATTCAGTTTAAATTGAAATTTTTGCTTGTCATTTGTTTTTTTTTAAAAAAAAACGATCACTGTTCACATACGAAATTAATATCACTGAAACCGAAATAGCTCTGAATTCTGATAAAATAAACACTCAATTGAACGGAAGATGATAGATTACTTGACTGATCTGACGACGCCTGTACGTATCAATGTGAATTTGTTTAATCACAAGCACGGTTACAATCGCTTCTTACGATCACCAGATATAATTACGATCGCATCTTATAAAAATATTCAACTTCGACATGTAAATCTGATAAAATACTGAGAAATACAAACAAGATCAATAATTCAATTTCAATTTATTTGTTGCCACTTATGACTAAGATCGACTCTTACGATCACTAGATATGATTACACTGATATCTATAAAAGTATGCAAGTTCCATCTATAAAACTCATCAAAATATTGAGAAATACTGAGATACTATTAATCCCAGTAATGACGAAAACATTGCACATGACTGATAGTACTCTTCCTGTACGAATGTTTCTGTTAAACTTCTGAATTATATTATTTATTGTAATTATTTTTTATCACAACCAGAAAAATTATATTCTGTCAAGCGAAATGGATACTTAATAGTGTTACTTTATATTTTTCAAAACTAAACCGTTGTTGTATACCAACATAAAAATTAAATAGCCTTTCGAAACTAACAAAAAGACGTTATTCAAGACAGAAAAGATTACTTAGCAACAGCCAAACTGATCTGCTTGCAACTCGTCTGCTGTCTTGTAATTGGTGGAAATGTATTCGTGGTGGCGATTAAGGACACATCCCAAGTCGGAGTTAAGTAACATAGCTTGAAGAAAATTTATAATCGTACTGACTACGAAAGAGTTTTCTCTAAACCGTAATTTGACACGGCGTACGTCAAGGACCACCGACCTGGAAAGCGTCTGTTTATAAAAGGATTACGAAGTTGGAGTAAAAGTGCGTTGACAATAAACAGTTCTCCAACATAGTACCTTACACCTTAGACTTTTCGTTAACCGACGCCACAATTTATCTTGCGAGGAATCACTTAATCGGAAAATCTCAATTATCGAAACTGTTCCATTGGAAACATGAACGAATCATTAAGTGTATCAAGTAGTGCACCACCGTATTTGGTCATATTAAATATTTATCTCGAACAATAATAGAGATGGCAATCAGTTCAACAATACTTGTAATTCTTCTGCAATGTCACTCAATCTATAAGATATCTTCCACTTGTCCTGACAGTATTATCACATTAAAAGAACAGAGTATTACGCATCGGGAACACTTGATGATAATTCAATGATCGATCTTTCGCAACAAAGAGACCTGCGATTTCCCCCCTCTTGCCTGTCGCCGGGTCTATCGAAAATTCATCGGAGATCAGAGCGAATCAATTTGTTTGCCGTCGCGAAACGGGATTAAACTGAAAACATCGAATTTCGATTCACTGGAGACTTGATAACGTCTCTATCCCGTCTACAGCCACAATCCCCGCGCTAGGAACTCGGCTGAGATAACATCCACTTTTCTCTCTTCCCTTCTTTGGTCCTCCAGCAGTCGCGGATACGTTCACCTTAAATTACGACACGGTGCCGGCCTTTCTTCCACCCTTCGTATTTCTCTCTCTGTCTCTCTCACTTTCACTTTTTCTCTCTCTTCATTGCTTTCCGCTCTCGTCGGATTAAGCATCGAGTAACCGATTGTAAACATGTGGTGGGGAAGGGCCACGAAGACGCGGAAAAGGGGAATAGAAGTTTGCCGAGGTTGTAAGAGGAGACGCCGGTAAATATCCTCTTCCTTATCTTCCAGCCGTCTTCCGACTGGCGTGTTCGTTTCGTCTCCCGTTCTGCTTACGCGGAACCAGCGAATCGATATCGCCGCTCCCGCTTGCATGCGTCCAGGCGCTAACGAGACTGTGGTCGATGTCTCGTTATATAGTTTTCCCGTGACTGGGAGTCAATTGTGTCTAAGTAACCTTTGGACTCGGAAACAACCGCAGGGTGGAGGTCGGGTCAGTTCTGACCTCGTGGTCAAATTTCCTCTGCATGTGTTTCGGAACGAAACTTTTTAACTCTAGTTAATCTGTTGTTAGCCTCTTCTTTTGACAAGAAGCAGTGTTGGATTCCGAGGGAATTTACAACACGTTTTTAAGATAACTTTTAGAGGCTTTATTAATATGGCTAGGCTCTGCACTGAATTGATGAATACTGAGTTCTGACGCCTCTGTGGTTTCGAGGGTTTTTATATTCTGTTGGTGAGAATGTGTAAGGGTAGGGACAATTGTCAAGGAAGAGTGTTATTAAGGAAGGGTACGAAGTACAGGATGATTCAGAAATCAAGATTAGGGTGTTTTGGTTGAGGATGAGTCTACGGTGTTTGTTGTACTATAACTAGTCGTGTCGGTCATCCAACAGCAGGGGGTTAAGTAATTTCGTTTCTCACCGTTAATTTTGTTTATTAACACTAGAACTACCGACGATAAACGTATGTTTGCTTCGATCGGTGGATAAACGTGAAAAACTTTTGAAAATTTAGATGTTTAGAAATTGACTAATTTCTTCACTTTCATATCGTAATAAAAGGTGCAAAAAATCTGAGAAATTGTATTGTCATAACATTTTAATCGTCGTTGTAAGAGTGTATTGACAAGTCATTAAGCTGACTGTGTATAGTTTTCATGCAATGTCCAGAACATTGCGCGTCAATAACGTCAAAATCCAATTCACTCAAGTTAGACACAACCTCAAAAACAAATCAGTGTAACCAGTAGAACAATCCACACTCTTGGCTAGAACCATCCTCAGAATTCTAAGATGCTCGCGATTGGAAAGCAGGACGGCAGAGTGCAAGAGGAAATTTCGCATCGTTTCATGGATCGTTTCTCGGATGGTTCTCCAGCTGGTGCTCCCCTCCCCCTTGGTCTAAGACGATTACGTCGGAAAAAAAGAATTAAAGATGTCAAGTTGAAAAGTGGAGCTTTAACGTACGAAGGAAACGTCGAGGAGTAGACGGAGATTCGGTAAGAGAACATATTGAAAGAAGCGCACAGAAGGGCCAACGTTAATGCCGTGGTTGAAAAGACAGAACAGCTTGTTGCAGATATCTCCACCATCGACTTTTTACACTCGAACTCCCTTTCCGCGCCCCTACCCCTCTCACCGTATTCTAGCATCGACTCCCGCGGTCTCATTCCTCTTCTTCTTCTTCTTCTTCGCCCTCCTCTAGGAACCGCAAAGAAGTCCTAGAAGGCTCGTCCGTAGGAGGGTGGACCAACGCCCTGTTCGGTACCGGAGCCAGTTTGCCCTTTACATTACATTTATTTTACTTCATTTTTCGCAGAATAAATGTCTTCGGGGCTTTGCCAGTCGGTTAGGAAAATACTTTCATAATACTTGGCTCCTCCACCAGCCCTCCATGCACCGCTACGACCCAACCCCCACCCCTTTATTTCTCCGCCTCTTCTTTGTCTTTGTCTTCGGAGGAGCACGGTTTCTTTCTTCACGGGTCGGAAAGAACCGTGGAATAAAGTAATAAAGGGGAATCGTGGGGGGCAGGTAGGGGAGGGCACCAAGATGACACCCCCTCGCCCGACCGAGACGAGACGACCTCGTCTCGCGGTCGTTGCGTCTACAGAAACTAATATCGCGAATCTCTGTCACGATGCAAAAGGAATTCTTTGAATGGTTCGTGTGCCCCTGTTGCGATCTATTGTTCCTGACTGGTTGAAAAATATTAATCACTGATGAATTTGGTACAGTAACGTGAGTCTGTGAATAGTAGGTATCTGATATGACGCAAGTGTTATGGGGGACTGGGAATAGACGTTTTTATGGGATCTTTACGGAAATTGTTATCGAACTGGTAATGTAAGAAGAAAAATAGACGATTGTGCGTGAGAAGGCAAGCCATAGCCGTAGAATAATACTCGAGACAATTAATTAAAATTTGACTTTGGGGTACCATATCATTAATTTATTGATTTATTATATTAATTTATTAAAATATGTAGTTATATGTACAGTGGTTGCCAAAAGTTTCCGGGAAAATTGTGATTTTAACATCTCTTTTTAGAAATATATTATAATACCAATAAACTCTTGATATAGCCATATTAAGGATACATTGCTTCTTCAAATTTGGTGATATTCAAAATTTTCTTGCATAAACATAATCTGTTATCCTGTTTCTGACAAATGCAAGCCTGAGAAAAGTTCTGACAAACATATGGTGAAATTATAGTTTGGTCAAGAAATTTTTACAGCCACTGCATGTTCGTTTTAGTTTCTTCGAATCTTTAAATTATACAATATTATTTTTACACCTATATAATTACAGTTAGAAAATGAATGTTAACTGTTTACTGTTTAATGTAAATATTTTCGAAGTAACTTCCTCTTCTAAACTTCTGTACAGGAGAATTATTTCTAGATTCTATTAGTTCCCCTCGTGTCACGATCTCAAATTCATCGATCGTTATCTGGTTTCTAGATTTTATGGACTAAATGTAAAACGGTTATTTCTCAGATGGTTTTCATTTGAATACAAGAAGTTGATTCTTGAGAAAAGTACTTATTTTTTACATATTTTGTCCGAGAAATGTCCTGCTGGCACGGAAATCCCTGATCCGACGTTTCATTTTTCTGAGAACCGTTCTGGTTCGAAGGAGAGACAAAATCAAGGTCCATTGACTTTGGCAATCTCGACAACCCTCTACAATAATTTGAGAGGAAGCGGTGAACGTCGATGGGCGTCGATTGCTAGTCACAGGAGAGACACAGACTGCTTCTGTCTCACAGTAGATCAATCTAATCAACGAAATCGACGACAGAATTGCTCATATTCAATAACGAATAATTTTTCGTCGAATAAAATCGTTATTCTTGATTCATTGTTCAGAATACAATTTGCCCAATTCTGATCGACGACACAAGTCAAAGTATGTATATAGTTCCTGCTTTATACTCGTTAACTGTCCCATGTTTCTTGATTTTCCTGTTGTATCTATAACAATTAGAAAAACTATTACAGTTGATTAATATAAAGAAGAAAAGAGAAAAATAATCCTTAAAAATTAATTTTAAAAATGGACTGGAAAGGAACTGGAACGTCGACAGAGTGAAAATGATACGTATTTCAATTTTAATTATTTTCAAGGAATTTGAGAAGTTTCTGTTCTACAATGGAATATGAAATTGTCGTCGGATTTTGTTTCCAACCTGGACTTTTACGTCGCAAGTCAGCAAAAAATACCCTTAACAGTGGAACGTACTATCTTTTTAATGAAACGTGCGAGCATTAAATACGCGCGGCGGAATTTATTAAATCAGACATATATATTTCCGGAAGTTACAGAAATACAGATGTTCCGAAAGCTTTCATTGTTCCCTCCGCAGGCATATTCGTGAACTACGGGAATTAAAGTCATTAATTATACAGGAGTTCTGTATTTAATTAACTAAAGTATCTTTCAGGAGCAACGCCCCTATAATGTAACTAGAGTTAATCAGTTTCCCTTTAACGTCCGCGTCTTTTTATGCTCCAGCGACATTTCTCGATAATAAAAGCTTACAAAGTTGCTCGTCCCATGAATCTTATAAAAAATACTTGGATTAAATATTAATATTGTAATGAAAATTTTCCTACTACCATATATTTTCAGAACAAGAAATATAATTGATTTTTTTCAATGAAGAGACACACCGGGATATAAATGGAAGGGACCATCGAATGTGGAGAAAGTCAATTCTAACAATTTGTCCAAAGACCACCCGACGCTTTAAATGATTCTGCAGGGAGTTTCGAACTTCCAATCACGTTCGGCAATAGTTTCTTATTACTACCCCGTAGTGTATACGGGATGCGCTCGCTGCTCTTGGCATTTAAACTATGGCTCACTCTTTCATGGGCCCACGGTAGTTCGATATCGATGTGGCCTTCTTAAAGGAAGGAATGCTATCACGGAATACGAAACGATGTTCCTTCCAAGAAGAGGCTGAGATTGCCATTTCCTTAGCATCATTTTCAACAATTTGCCCGTGATCGAAAATCGAACGCGTATTCCTTCTAAATAAAATAACCGCCGGTTATACTCGAGACAGCCTACGAAATGATTTCTCATTAGAATCTTCAAAAAAATATTAGCAAAATTGTCATATCGGTGTTTTAGGTTTAATTAATGCTTGTTTGATGACTGAAACGAGATTACATGGTTCGTAGGACGCATGTAGTATATTAGGAGACAGTAAAAACATTAATAAGGGTAGTTAAATTAAACTGTAAATTGAAGCTGTTATTTAATTACTCAATGAGTATGCAGAGTGAAACAAATCAATTACTACGCGCAATTTTAACACAAACTTTCATATTAATCACATATCATATTCTAATGAGATGTATCAAAGAAAAGTTCACCTTTGCCATAGAATTATAATAACTGGACTGTGGAAGTTTACGCAAATTCACAATTTCGGTTAATAATATATCAACATTAAAATGAAGTAGAATTTTCAATTCTGTAGTAAATGCTTTACTACGTTAGTAATAAGACATAGATAGTATTAACCTTTATTTTATTGCATTTCCCAAGTTAAAAAGTGTTATATAAATGCATTAACATTCGTCCCCTCTGTTTCCTACCAAAAATAATACACTGACTACCCATACATATAAACATCATAAAATATAAAAACCTTTACTGCTTCCTAATAAAATTTAACCTTAGAAGAAAATATTAATCTATTAATTAGTGAACTTAATAGAATTATTTCATGCTATTATTTATAAAAGAAATCAAATATATTTTCTTCGATACCTTATAAATTTCCTACCAGTGTTACATTAGTTACAAGTTCATACATACATCAACAACTACAATTACTTGTCAATATCAATTCTCTTTTAAGATCGATGGATGCAAAGGTGAAACCGTATTATACGATGACCCGATAAAAATATGAACTTTCCATCCCGAAGCATTCTCCCCCGCTAAGTCTCGTTAATTAAACCGTGCAGAGGTTACAATGACATATCGGAGATATCCAGCGTTTGAACTTTGATGAGAATGATGTCCGTATAGGGGTGGTTAATGCGGTGACACGCACTGGGACACCCCAGGAGGGAGTGGCCCAACCCAGCCATTCTGGTCATTGCTCAGTCGATAATTACTTACCCCCGGCTTAATGTGGGAAGCTCATCAAACTGCCTGTGAAATATGGTTTTCACGCGCACATGTGCGCCGGGCGGATCGAGGACATAACATCGGGACACGTATTACGGATACCGGCGGGCCGAAATTTATCATGTTTGACCGCAAAGGGTGAGCGCCGTCGAGGAAAGTTTTGCGGGGCCGCTTATGCCCAAGGCACGAACGTTCCGCCAAGATTTTATCTGCGATATACCCCAAGTTAAACAATTCACCGATCGTAAATTCCGGTGAACGTAGTCATAGCGTGGTTGAGGTCGTTGCACTATAGGGTTGATACAGTTCTCGTCGAAACGGTATATTAAGAGATCTCTATGATTGGGAAGGAGATCTCTGTAAGAATATTTTTATTTTTAGAAAGTAGTTAAAAGCAGTGGGTATACGATAATTGAATAAGGAATAAGAATGTAATCGTACGGATTATTTGTTTTATTCGTAGATTAATTAAAATGTGGCACACTTTCATAGGGTGGATTGTACATGCTAAATTAAGACGAAAACCAAGAAAAACAAAACTGTTGAAAGTATGGGCGAAATACACATAAAATCCAGTTAAGGTTCCGTGAGAGTTTGAAACTCGGGACCGTTTCAAAACTTTGACGGTGCATCGTGAATCATTTCAGTACCTCACAAATCGAGTTTTTTCCCGAGGAGGACAATAAATTATGCGTCTGACAGGTTCTTCGCCCCCCCCCCCTGGCCAGTGATAGGGATGGAGTAGAAACTCTCACGAGGAACCTGCTGTCCAACTCTCATGGCGCCCTTACTGTATATCTGACACGACGAGTTGTTCTACTAGCTTTCAACGTCGTCAATATACTGTATAGTAATAACTTTATATGCATATTAGAGTCAATTAAGTAATTTATGATCTTAGTTAGGTAGAATCTCATCCGCAAATAATTTTTCGATAGAATATATCAATTGACCAAGTGATTCTCGATTGTTACAGGTCCTGAATGGAAACGGATGCGACACATTCATTCAAGTCAACAGTAAGTACACATTTGAAATACTTTCACTTCCAACTTTATCTTCACTTTTTTTATCTGTATCAACAAGGTTTACAACACATTCTTTCAAAGTCCATTAATCTGATTTAGTTTAATGCAACCAAAAAGAATCACATCGCCAAGTATTAAATTTCAAAAGTATAGCTTCTCGATTTCTAAAATTACGCTCCGAGTACTCTAATTAAATAATATTCATTCAGTTCAAACCAATTATCAAGAGAGCTAAAAGCAACAAATAAAACAACCAACTAACTCAGACTCAGACGTAACAGAAAAAAATAGCTAAAATCCGTCCAAAATTCTCGCGAGAAATTCATATTCGAAAAATCACGATTTCGAATCATCGTCGGGGCACGGAGAACGGCATTACAGACCGGAAGAAGAGAGATTCTAATAAAAGATCAACCGTTACGCGCTCACAATAAAGAAATCGGCTGTACCAATTGGTTACAGGAAGAATAGGGAAGGGACTCGGGAGGGCAGAGCGGAGCGGAAGCCACGAAAAGATGAGAAAGGAACGAAATAAGTACCGGCAACAGAATTTTATTTACGGGTAACGATTCGTGGATAGGAGGACCTCGCCCTCTCCCGGTCCTGTTTCCTTCTTCGTTTCATCGACGAGGGGGCGTGGGGTCGCCGAGCTTTTTCAATTACAGACACAAAGTTACGGTTGCAGATTGATATCGGCCGAACCAGTCTGGCTTTAAAACTAGCCCCGGGAATAATTAAGGATTCGCGAAATTAAAAGTCTATCCTTAACAACATCGGCATAATTGCAGCGATTCTCTTATGCCTCCCACTCCCACCACCCCCCTTCCTCCCAGCCACACGAATCGGTTCGCTCGAATATTTTTCACCCCGCCCATCCCTTTTTTCCGCGGGCATTAAAACTCGATGAAAGGATCCTCTGGCGAGCCACTCCCGCGGCAGCTTATACCCCTTAATTAATAACCCAATTGCATCCGGAACGATACATAGCCCATTGGCCGTACCTCCTTCTTTCTTTCGAGAAGTGCCTCCGCTCCCAGACGATCGAGACACCCTACGTCTGCCGGATTTAACAGTGGAAATGTACACTGAAACCGTCAGAACGACGGATTTTAGAAATCTTGTTCTTGAATTGATGAAATGGTAGAGATACTTTTATTGGAGATTATGCTCAGTTTTGTGTCATTATGCATTCTATATTAGACTTTGTTATATTATGTTATACCATATTTTGTTACATGTTATATAGTGTAATTTAGTAGGGGAATTGCATGTAACATTGCTACTCGTAATATCTCGTGGGGAAAGTGGTAAATTCTGTTGGTAATGTACTAAACTAGCGGCCAAGCATGCCTAGTACGACATTTCATATTTTGTTTATAATAAGAACCAAAATTAATAACTTTTCTAATTTTGAAACTAATTTAATTTATTTATTTATGACTAGACTGCAGATTTTATGTAGTTATTGCAAACATGAATGTCCATAACAGAAAACAATAAAGATTTTAGTAGGAATTAGTATACATTATACTTTGTTTTGGACCTAGTGACACATTTAATAAAAGAAATAAATGTCTAACTTAATGTCAGTGTAGTCAATCGATCCATAAAAATCTGAATTTGCATAAAGGTAAATCTATTCATGACCGATTATTAATACAAATTCAGGATTTTATAAATCAGTTTACTAAATCAAGCATTGAATAAATTATAATGACTTTATTAATTGTAGATGATAATAGAGCTTATAAATAGTTTTACCAAAGTTTTTATCTGACCGTGTTGCATCTGCTATAAATGCATAAAGTCCATAATTCCGCTACAGCTGCTTCAGTTTGACGGAGTTCGAGCATTATTTTTATAAACATTTGCTACGTCTACAACATACTATTATGACGCACTGTTTTAATGGCATTTCGTAAGATACGCGAGCGGAGTTTGAATCTGTCTTGTTTACTTTCGAGTCCACTTGAAGCTATTGCTTCTGTTTCTCGAAGTATTTGCAGAGGGTTCAAAACTATTCGATCATGTTCGAAACTGCTTGCGATACACTTGAGCCCAGCTCTTACTTAAAACATAAACTAATCTATCCCGAGGGTTAAACGCAACGGTATTGAAGTTGAAAATGAAGGATCTATTTGATGGAGCTGATAGTTTACATGAAACTTGCAGATACAAAGATTGTTAAAGGATCAAAGTTCATTCTACAAAAATTAATAAGCGGATGTTTACATATTGACAGCATCTTCTAACCTGTAAATTTTAGTAAAATGAAGATTTCAATATAGTTCAACACAATTAATTTGTTACTATTAACACATTAAAATTCTTAGTACAAGAAAATCAAATTCTGTCTAATTATTGACTTTCGTATATCATTGTCTAAAACTGTTAATTTGTATAAACATCCATAACATATTACTAATTGATTCGTTTTAGAATATTAATCAGGGTAATTAATCTGTGCCGGTTCAAATAATCCCATCCAGAATCGGAGAATCAAATTAATAATATCGGATGCAGTTCAGAAGGACCATTGGCTTTGGCAATGGTTTCAGGAATCACGTAATCCCCAAAAAGGTTTGACAACGGACAAAGTTGTTCTCCACGTAAGCCGGCGCTATAATCTTCACAATCCAACTAATCTTGCGAAAGTAACATTAATAAATTAACGATGCTTTCTGCGGAATTGCAAACAAAAAAATAATTCTACACGATGGAAATTTTACAAAAAAATGTTCGATCAAACAGCTAGCAGTAAAATAATCTAAGCTGATCATTCGTAACACCGCATATTTGTTTAATCTCGACCTTTCGTCGCATAATTTCATGTGCAATGTGATTAAGACATCATTATTACTACATATATTTAGGTAACAAACGGTGTTTTTAGATAAGTCAATTTTATTTAGAAGAAAAAACGTACGTATATATGATGGAGCAGTAAACGGAAGCTGAAGAGATAGAATATTGCCCCACTTCATAAAATTAGTTTCGACGTCTTCCTTATTGATCAGCTACGATTTCTATTCAGGGACCTCTTATTCTCTCCGAGGAACGTTGAGGTTGATTTGCGTGATCGCTGAAAGTCGACAAAGTTTTATTGGTCGCGACGTCGTGCGTGATAAGAATGAAAATCGTTTGTGCACTTCGATCCTTCTCGAGGATGATCTCACGTTTTCTCCATCAGCTGCTTGCATCTCGTTCGTAAAAATAATTGTCCAAACAGGGGTTTGCAATTTAATAATTTCGTATGAAAAGAAAAATAAATATATTATTAAATCGGCACAACTTCAAACAGAAATATTAAGCATTCACGATCTTATCTCAAGTTTGAAATCACTGCTTTACGCTGTGTTCTGCTGTGAATATCTTAACGTTCATGAAGAAATTCTTTTATTTTTCCTATAATTCTTCGATCCACCTTCTTTAAATTCAGAAAATTACATGCTTTGTTTTTTTCTTTTTTTGTTAGATGTTGTAGAATAATTTAAGTGACTCTAAAACTATAAGCTATCATCTGTTACAATTTGTATAAACTTCTGTTTTTTGAAACATTGTTGCTTGATGTTGCAATCAGGGAATTCAGCACATATTTTGCAAAATATGACAGCTTCGAACACTACTTTCGAAATAATAAATATTCGCATTTGAGTGCTGTTAAATTCGAATTAATTAAAAACCAAAGTTTATTTGAAATCAGCAATAATTTAATTTAAAACGTAATGTAATCATTTCCAAGAATTTTTCGAGTATGAACCACGATTGCTTGTGTAAATTCGCATTTTCATAATCTATTGTATGAAAACAGGAGTTAAATAAGAGCTTTTTTATGTTAACAAATGGCTTCATTAAACAAGAAAGGAAATAGAATCTGTATTAAATTTTGTTATGGCTTCCATTTAATCATGTTTCACTCAGTCCTTTCTGCAATAAGTACAAAAATCTGCAGACTACATTAAACAAAGTTACTGGAGTATCATTTCAATTAATTAACAGCTACAACTACGTAAAATGGAATACAGGAACAAACTCTAACCAGTTCTGCGCACAATTATTGATTTCCAGCCATGATTTTCATTCATGATCGGACCGATACCGATACATGTCGATGATAGTCAAATGATTTGATACTAATGTACTCAATGGGAAGTATCGAAAGGTATCGAAATTTTAGGTACTTGATATTTTGATACCGATACTTCCAAAAACAATACCAAACTCGTTCAAAAAATATATCGTAACAATATTCGTTTGATACTTCACGAAGCTTTCGATACCCGTTTGATACCTAACAAAATTAACGATACTGATAGTCTACGAAATTGTCGATGCTTATTCGATATTTCAATAAAATATTGATATCTGTTGATATGTATCGATATCTAACGAATAGTCATAATGATGACTTCATTAACCTTTATTAATTAATCATAACATATATTCATTAAAGATAACGCCACATTGTTTCTGCGCATGTACAGTATGAGATACTTTTGAACATACTTATTTGAGTTAATTTTATATAAGCGATATATGTATAAGGAAGTTAGCAGTTTAGTATACATTTGTAAAGTATCAAAATGGCATCGCTAGTTTCATACAAATATCACCCAAGTATCGACAATTTCGTAGAAGTATCAAACAGCTAACGATTATATTTGATACCTACATGTCTGACAGTATTCGATAAGGTATATCATAATCAACAGGCTGAAATCAATATTATTGATTCAGTATCAGTCCCGCCACTACCAAGGCGCAACAAACTACATTATCGCATAA
Source organism: Dufourea novaeangliae (assembly GCF_001272555.1). NCBI lineage: Eukaryota > Metazoa > Arthropoda > Insecta > Hymenoptera > Halictidae > Dufourea > Dufourea novaeangliae. The sequence continues at coordinate 1,499,491 of NW_015373910.1, read as the reverse complement.
AATTTACCATTTCCGAAGCGACAATCAAGTACCTTTCGATCAAATCTGAATTTACACGATTTCCCTTCGAAAAACGTTACACGAAAAAGACTGAAAGGGCCTGCGTCCCTTTTTCTCTCGGCTGAAATTTATCAGGAAAATGGATGTGCCACGGTAAAATGCAGCGAGCGAACGGGCGGCGTCACGTCCACCCAGTAACGACATAATTTCAATTAGCAAACACAATTACCGGGCTATTACGAACGAGTCTTTTGGCCGTCCGACGCGGTCCTGGCGAGGCCTAACTGGCCGAACACAGACCGTGAGGCCGTGTCTTCCCGTGAATGCGTTTTCCCTGGCAATATGCACGCCGGGGGACCCTCTGGCCGCGTAAAAGCTGCCACTTTCTTCGTGCACTTTGAAACCGGCCCAACGGCGGCGGCCCGCTTTGGCCAGGCGTGCCGAGAAAATTCAATATCATCGGTGTGTCTAGCCCTGACAAAAGCCCGTTCCCCTGGTCCTTTGCGCTGAACGACGCTCATAAACAAGCTCTGATACATAGAGAGACGGGGAGGAGACCGACTTCTGACTACCACCAAGAGCACGCTGATTTTAGTGTTATTTCGCGCGCTGGTCGTTGCGAACTTTTACCCAATTTTCTGACCCGTGTGTCGTTGTTTTTCTCTATTTTTTCTCCTCGATGTTTTTCTCGTTTCTTGTTTTTTCTTTTTGGAAAATGGTAGAGCGTTGTGTGGGACGCTGGGAGATCAATACGTGACTGTGCGAAGGGGGAAAAACGCCTAGCGTTGAGGGAACGTGAAAAATTTGGACAAAGTGATTGTGTTCGGTATTGTTGCATGGTAGCTGGCAGAATTGATAAGCCTGTGAAACAGCAAAGTTTTTTTTTTTCGCTGGTAGGAAGATTCAATCGTAGCACTGATTATGTTCCGCGTGTAGAATTTAAATTAGAGAACCGGGGGAATAGAAAGTTTTAGATTTATCGCTCGTGACGAAGTATAGTTTCCTGAATTGTGTATAGTCCTGACGAGTATACGGGGAAAAGGGCCCTTCGTCGAGGCTGCAGAAGCTGTGATAAACCTGACTGATAGTACTTCGAGTGTTCTCGGTTGAGATTCCTCTGCGAATGTGGTATAAAACTTTACGATAAACAATAAATTTAAAGTGTGCATAAAAGAGTTAATGAAATGCGGGTGAACCTTATTTAAAGATACAATAAAACGAAGATACTGATATGGAATAAAATGAAGAGTGTAAATATTTGTTTGTTTAAAGGGAAGAAGTCCCTTTTTATAGACAAATAATAATCAACGATATAAGAATCGAATGTCGAATCTTTTGCGAGGGTCGACTTACAACTCCTAAGGATCTGTATGATAAGTTAGGGATGTTACCGATATGCTATGAATTGGGAATCCGAAGAATCGAACTTTACTATATATTTAAGTTGCATCTTTCTAAATAATAAGCTTCAATTAAAATTGTTTCTGCAAGTAGATTTCTTGTGAAATCCTGTACAATTTATGTTCAGAATAGATTATTTTCCACTATTAATACCTTCTTAACACATTCAGGACAACGTGACCTATCCGTGGGTTCATTGGTACTGCTGTTATTTCCCGACGTAACCGACCGATAGGTCACCGCAAGAAAAGTGTTTAGTATAACGATACAAACTAATGCAATATAGCAGTAACATCACATGTGGCTTCAATTTCCTATGAAAAAAGCGTATATCTAACAGGTGAAAAGGTTAGAAACTGAGAAATAAGTATTAATGAGAAGAAACGCTTCGGTAAAATCGAACCATCCTATCACATCAAACGCCATCAGTAAACTACGGATTTTTATCCGATAAAGTATCCTTTGGTTTTGCTATAACGTTAGCTTCGTTGAAGAGTATTTAGTGTCCTTTTGCCTTTTGATGAATAGCTAGTCTAGCGGTCAGAAAAGGGTTAAGCAATTCGAACTGTCACAAATTCCTCCATAAAGCTGTGAAACCTGCAGTCCAACATGGAAGTAGTCTTCCAACGTGCTGCAACAATGAAATAAATTTTAGATTTGTCGTTCTTTGCACGCTGCCATTGTAATATTTTCTAATAGCATCGGACGTGTTAAACTGTCGAAGCTTCCTCCGGCCAATAGATCGTAAGGGGCGAGGATGGATCGAAAGATGTAAGGACTGTAGCTGATGGTTATTCGGACTCGGGGGGTCATCCTTACCGTAAGAATAGAACGGGTATTGCGTAAGCAGCTTGATCTGTCGACTCCTTGAAATCGAAGAAGATTGTAACTCTAGGGGCGGCCCCGTTGCCTTCGGGGCGTGCTTCGCTTGCGACTCGCTTTATTACATCGTCTTCCTCTTGTTCCAGAATTCGCTCGACGCAGCGACACCTCCGGTTTCTCACCTCCGTAAACTCTCATCCCTCGCCTTCTGTCCCTCACTTTATTCCGCTCGTCTCAGCCGTCTTCGGAATCTTCTGTTTCAAATCGATAGGCACCTTTATGCAGTTTTCTGTTTCGAAACGGCGTCTGCGACACCCTCCTCTCTCTTCGCTCGCCATCGAACTTTATATCACTGTTTTTGTTCGAATGTTTGGAAAACTGTTTGTACGCGGAATACTGGAATTTTTAATAAACGAACCGCGAATTCCATGCCTTTATGCTTTAAACACATACTTAGTGACATGGAAAAATAGTGGAATGAAAAGGTTGGCGGAGAATAATTAAATTTGGCGTGCACTTCTAGAATCGATGCACTTTTTATTGCTGAAATTAAATTTCTCATAACTCGTGGAGGTAAGCTTGTGGAATCATGTAGTTTGTGAACATCGGCTGTCCATTAACATTTTGACTGTCACGTCATCCAAATATGGGTGACGCGTACATTCCAGAGAGCTGGATTATTTAAATACCGTTATCAAATTTTGCGTAAAATTAATATCGCAGTTTGTATAATTTAAAACAGGATCAACAGCATCTATTAACTAAACTCGTATATTTTGGATGATCTATGACTTAAAAAACGAAATAAAGTGTGTCTGGCTACTTACGACCTTTTTCACTCTGGCAGTCAGCGTGTTAGCAATCTTGAATACGTATTATGTACTCCAAATGTCAAAGAACTGTTTCTTCTGTACTGTGGACTGGATAGAAATATGAGATTTTTTATAAAGGGTCTAATAAAAATGTTATCCGACCCGGAAATGGGGCACTCGGGGGATGGATTGGAACAAGTTTTTCCTTAGCAACAATGTAATCCGAGGCTTCGTTACTGAGATATTAACGAAAAACCCCGACCAATCAGAGCGCGAGTTTGCCAGCCGATTTCCCGAGGTAACGCTGCCTACCAGTCGCAGCGCGTAGCCACCGTTCTGATTGGTCGGGGTTTTTTGTTAATATCTCGATAACGAAGCCTCAGATAACATTGTTGCTAAGGAAAAACTTGTTCCAATTCACCCCCCGAGTGCTCCATTTCCGGGACGGACAACATTTTTGTTACACCCTGTATAATTACATATGCTTCTCCTTTGACCTTTTATTATCATAGGTTCATTCAGAAGGTTAATACTATCAAATGTAATACTATAAATGTATGTCGTCCCGCGCTGCGATCACCGACCGGGCGTCGTTGCCGACGTTATTTCTCCCCTCCCGTTACACCGGAAAATTAAGCAGACCGTGATAGCTGATCATTGTACCGTTTTATATTATCTTTCGCTCGGTGGCGCTGATCCTTTTTTTTTTATTTGTCATCCCGCCGGTTAGCGATCGACGGAGAGGGGATGTAGGAAGGGTTATGGTGGGGGCTGAAAACGACAGGGGTTTCGCCGTCGCGCGTAGGGCGGTTAGTAATTAAGGGTGAAGGGTGGGTCGGCAAGAGTGGGTAAAGCGTTCCCGGCAATTAATTTTCGCACCGTTTCAGTTTACAGTCCCCGGCGCCCTGTATGCTCGCGCAGCCCCGTGCCTCTGTATCTCTCTATTCCCTTTTGCGCGGGGGGCCGATGAAAATACAAGTATATACATACATACACAGAGAGAGAGAGAGAGAGAGAGAAAGAGTGCACGCGATGGTGGATGTCAAGGAGGTGGTGTGTGACGGTTTTCACCACCGGTTGGGCACGCTGGTTTAGGCTTCCGCTCGGTTCAAGTGTTAATACCATGATTAATATGCGACGCCTCGCTTTTCACCCGACCAGGAGAACCTATCCCTATGGCTAAATCTATCCTCCCTCCCCCGCATGTTCAACGCTGTCTCTCTATTTCTCGGTGCTCCTGAAATACAGCTTGCACACGCAAGAATCCACCCAGTCGACCACCCCAGCCAGCTTCCTGCTTCTAGCCGGTATTCATCATTCCACAGTCGCCACAAATTCCATTTCGTGTGTTTATTAAACGCGTATTCGTGGACGACTCCGACCCGAGAGTCTCTAGGCGGGATTGTTATTAATTAGGCTCGACCGAACCAAAAGGCGTCGGACTCGAGACAAAAACCGGTCGCGAAAGGAAGGGGACGTTGGAGAGCTGCGCAGCGGGACCGTGACTTCCGACTGGAGAGTTCTGACTAATATTTTCGCGGTGACTTAACTTCAGCCATTCGAACGCGATTACAAGGGCAAGAGGATTTAGGTGCGTGAGGATTTTTCGCGCGGAGCATTAGAGCCACGCCTCTGAAAATGTGACAGCGCAACGAAACTGTTCCTGTTTTTTTTCTTTTTTTTTACGGCTTGCTGGACTTTTTTATGTTTTTTTGTTTTGTTTTAATGGGTCTCTGGTTTGACCACGGTTTTACGTCGCGGTCGGGTATTTGGGTCTGCAAAGATTGTGATTGTTGCAAGGATTTTACGATATTCGTTCTTTTTTCCGAGGGAATGAGTAAGTCAATTTATTCATTTTTTAATAGGACGAAAATATTGTTTGAGTTGTGGGTGTCTTGGGATTTGGTTGGAAAAAGGTTGTTGCTGGATGTAGTCAGTTGTGTGAAATATGTTCTGAAAGTGCACTGCTAGGACGATAATGTAAAATTGTTAAATAATAATAAAAGATAAAATATAATAAATGGAAGTATCTTGTTTCTAGATGATAATAATGAAGGAGAATATTTTTATGGCTGTCTCAAGGTTTTTGACATCGAGATTTGGCATTTGGTTGTTTTTTAGGTGAAATATATCGTGTTAGACATTTATTGCATCCCTGGAAACCATATTATTGGAATATTCTGTTCAAATTTCATTAGAAGTGATATAAAAACGAAGAAAAGTGACAATTAGAAGGTGTGTAATCAATAAAGGGTGCAAACTTAAGATGCAAAACCTTATGTACTAGAAAATTGACAATTACAATTATAGAATTCGGAGAGAATAAGTCAAAGGTATTAAGAGTTTTCAGTATAAGAACAATTCAAAACAGTTCATTGTTATGTCTAGTAACGAGAACTTATGATCATCAATATATCAACGGAATGAACTAACAGAAAAAAATGACGCTACGAAAATTAAAAAATGTAGTTATTTAGTCTTAAAATTATTAAGGGATTCACATTGTCGCTACAGGAAACTATTCCAATGTAAACGAAAGCTCTGAATCACAGCCCAGACAGAGTTATCAATTACATTAGCTACGAGATTGTTAATTATTTACCGTAAGATGTACGATGATAAATATTAGTCGTGTAACAGGCGCATATCTTTGTTATGAGAAATTACCTTTAAAACTCAGGCCAGTCTCCCAACTCTGGATATTAAAGAAGACTGATGAATACTTTTCAGAGGTTATTTACAGACATTTTACAATTTCTGGAAAGCAGTTTCAACGTATAGAAGTATATTAACCTGACGTGTGTTAACAAGTTTTTAATTGTGTTAAAAGTAACCCTACATCATTTTTAGCAATCAATCTCCTGTTTTTTTAAAATCTCAAAAATGTGTTTAATATTTGTCTATTCCTTCTTCAAGAATCCTTTTTGTTGTAAACATAGTGTTGTATCATTTTTTTCATTTTGATCAAATAAGTAATTTTTTTAGATATATTGAAGTAAAATGTTTTGAATAATTATTCGTTAAAACATACTATTACATGCTTGTCGGAAATAATGAAAAGTGGTGACTTCTTTTAATTGCAAAATGTAGAGTGCAAATGTAATCTGATGTTCCTATCAAATAGTTTCTATAACTAATCACAATCTTAACCCACAACTCATGCGTAGTATCAACTAAATTTTCTTAGCATTTATTACTAATAAAGTTTAAAAATTAGATAGTATTGTTTAATTTCATCAGAACTAACTGAAAAAGAAAACCAAATATACTTCTTTCACACGCAAAGTTGACCTACCTCAACTCATCTACCTCTAAAAAATTTTGAAGACATGCAGGATCCACCAAAAATCAAAGAAGCATCGCACATTCCCAATTTTTGGGCCCGTGGGACACTATCTCCTTTAATATACTCCAAGCATAACTCATAGTCTCACACATCCTCTCCATACAATCAATTCAACTACCAATTAAATTTCATTCATCAATTCTATCTCTAAGCCCAACCATCTCAACATACACACCCAAAGAACATTTTCTCACCTGTACCTACATATTCACTCGAAAAAACCACTCCATTTCCACCTGCGATATACATTTCCAAGAACAATGAACCAAACATCGAATATCCTCAATATTTCTCGTCTCCAGAGAAACTATCATCCCAAGAAGAATTCCACAGGGGTGGATGTTATTTCCCCAGTTACTTAATAACAATTATTAACCAAGGTAATCCTTACATCGGACGGCAGGGGGGGGGAGAGAAGGAGGAGGGGTCGCTGTATAAAGAAAGTCGAGGCACAGCGTGGGAGTTAGTTAGGCGTTACAAGGATTTACGAGAGGTCCTATTTCACGCGCCTAACCAGCTGCTGGGACTGGCTCGTGGGGTCAGCAGCCACCGGGCGAACGCAGGGGTTGCAGAGGGGTTGCAGAGAGGGGCACATGGATAGGGGGGCACGAGTATACCAGGGGCAATAGTTTTCAGCTACCAGTAGTCATTTGTAACTCGAAGCCCGGCGAGGTCGGCTTTATTGCTACCATAAAGATCTCGGCTTCCTCGGTCGACCGCGGTCTCCTCGTTGCTTCGTACCGTTCGTAGGCCGGTATAGTTAGCGGGGGTGTAGGGTGTTGCTGTGTCGACGCGATTTATGCAAATTAGCGCCGCGATGATGCAACCGCCGTCGCTACCGTTTCCTCTTTTCTCTTCGCCGCGAGCTACGATTTGCTACATCCTCGTTTCGCGTGATTTTATTATTCTTGCCAAGTTGCTGGGAAATAAACGATCGGATCACTGTTCGTGCGGAGTTTTGTAATTGTAGTGATTTAGAAATCCGTTGACGTATTTCCGACATGACAGTTGGAGGTAAAAATTGTTATGTGTATCGTATTTATTTTTTCCTTTGTTTTTTTCCATTGTTTTTTTACTCTCTGAGATAGATATAGAAATATACACTGCGCGTCAGGCTAGGCGGACGTCCCACCTTTAGAAAGAGACGGGTTACTTCCGGAAGACTTGCTATCTCTTTCTAATGTAGCTGAGTTAACCACTCAAAACCCAGCACACAGAATCTCACCCCCCACTATTTAGATTTAAAAGGAGATACCATGTCCTCCGAAAGCTATCTACCTCTTTCTAAACTTGAGACGACTGCTTCGGGGACATGCAAAGTCTATATTCCTACGTCTATGTCCTGAGAAACCGCATTAGTGCGAATTTGCACCAGCGAAGCATTGTTTTGTTAATAATGGTTTTCAATTTTCATGGTTAAAAAATTATTTCTCACTTCTGCAATTGTACAAGCTCAATTTGCTTTTATTTTCTTCAAGTTGTTAATCATCAAAAATTCAACATTCCAATTCGCACTGGTGCAATTTTACGTATGCTGAGGTGGGATATGATGTCTGAGGGTTGAAAATCATTTGTAATACGTACATTGTTTCTTAATTTTCACGTAAAACTTATGATTAGGCCAGGTCAGTGTGATAGTTTTCTTTGAAAAAATTGTGACTTAGTGTATACAGGATTATAAAAGAAGGGTCTAGGACTTTAGGGGTGTATAGTACTCACTAAAAGGAGTAAAGAGTATCTGATCAATATTGATCCTACAATTGATCCTATAGGTAAGAAATGCAGAACTTTATTTTCTCATTTGTTACAGATGTTTGATATTTATTTACCAAGACTTTTACTATGTATTAATTCTGAATCTATACAAAATTATTGTGAAAAATTAACAATATCGTTATCATTGTTAATATTTGTAAAAACTATACTGTTAAGCTGATGCATCTACAGCATAGACACCTGTTTAAAATCCGAGATAGTAAAAAGTTTAACAAATCCTATTGCGGTTTCTATTTCATTCACGATCTAAAGTATTCTAGAGGAACTCCTATAGAGTAACCAAATTTCTGTTTAATTCCATTTTCTCCAAACTAAACTCTAACAATCTATATTTGCATAAACATCCACAGTGATCACTAGTGCGAATTAAAATATCTAACGATAAGGAAACAGCTGATAAAGTGATAGGTATATAAGTGTATAGTTGCATCCATTACCAAAGCTCGATTATCTAGAAAACGTGGACTCGTGGTTTGCTGTAGGTTTGTTTTCCTATAATCTTCCACCATATACTCTATTCATATAAACCGACCGACTTCTGGGCGAACGCACGATGCTATAAACACGTGTAACACGAAGAATGGAATTTCGATAATATTTGTGTATGCATATAAACTTGTGTTACGATTCGTTACACGGTAATGAAATTCTGTTTGGCTTTCCATCAACAGCCTAAGGGATTTGGTTTATACGCGGAATCACGATGGATGCAAATGCACTAGTCATTAATTCACGGTATTGCGACTAAGTACTTACGTGCAGAGCTCATAGCTCACTTTGCCTGATCCGCTTACCGAGTTACCATCGACATCTTTGACGAGATATCGACTATAAACTTGAAATATCGAGTCCTACGACCTCCTAATTGCTAATCCTGATAATTACAGGCCATCCAAAGTCGAATACGTCCACGGAATTCTATACACTCCGTTCGTTTTGTGTTCGTTGAGCAACTCACTCATTATGTGAGAATAGAGTCGATCATAAAACAGCAGAAGGGTGTATAAATAGTGAATAATAGTTACCATTTGGATGAAACTCATCAATTACACACTTTCATTCATGTCCTCCTTACTTTTATTTTTCTGCTTCTCCTCTTCTATTTTCTTGTGTTTCTGCAAAAAGTACGAATTATTATTATAAAGAGTCGTTTTTTATACTCACGCATTATACGAATCTTATGAGATGTCATCATACTATTGTTGTCCCCAATTTATACCTGCACGTGTAATAAGTTTCTATTAAAAAGTTAGTTATTTATATTAAGAAAGAGAATTCCGTCGAGTTTCATTATTCGAAAATATTTAAAGTGTACAAAATTATTGGGTTAAAATTTTAGGTAAAAGCTAATAGATTGTTATCTTATTAATTTTAATAAAATGTTATTAATATCATTACTATTAATCTTATTACTGTACTCAGTTCTATACAATACTTTACATTATAAATGCATAAAATCCATAAAGTCTAATGACTCGTTAGATTGTCAATTTTACGCAAATATAAATTTTTGGAACTAATTTAGGGTACCTTGACTCAGAAATTAGTTTACCCCACTAATGGTTCTATTATTTACCAAATAAGAGTTTTATGAAATATTAATCTTTTTTTGCGCCAGATTTCTGACAATCGTGCGTACACTATAAATTCATAAAGTTCGCTGTTGAATAAAGAATACCAAACAGAACATCTAGAAATGTTTTCGTAATAACAAAGGCTTCTCGTGTACACCAATTAATTTATTTATGCGTTTCCTCTTCGACTTATGATTTCCATCTTATGATTTCCGCTCCGGGACGAAGCTTATTAACAAAGTTAAATTGACCGAAGTTCCCGACACTGATTACCTATGCACTTCAGTTTTTGGTTTATTCGCGGCGACAGGCTCATTTTGCCAACTATAACCGTAGAGGCAGCATAATCCACGCTTCATATTTACTTACACGAAGTTTTAACGATTTTTATCGACGGGGGACATCACGGAAAATGATGAACATTTAAATGTCGAGCAGACGACTAGTAGTTGCGAGCATCGTTGCTTAATTTACGTGATATTATTATACGTTCGTATTTTTCATTCAATTGCCTTCGATCAGCCATGATGGGTTATATAATATATAATAATTATAACAATATTTATTATGTATTTATATAACTCATCATAGCTGATCGAAGGCAATTAAATGAAAAGTACCGTCGATCCGTGTGTCATCGCTGGCTCCGGGAAACAGATTGTTAGTTGTTATATAAATCGAGATGAATTTCATGATGTGTCCGTTGAACGTGTTTGTTGCGTCTAGTGTTATTATACGGATAATGAATTCCAATTGGTTTGATATGCTGGAAATAAAGAGCACCAATTCATCTATAAGAAGTTTTTTTTAATGAAGAGTAAATTTGTGATTAAAATGATTTCTGTGAGATGATACAGGATTAATAAATCACATTTTGTTCTTGTGTCAGAAGAAAATGTGTAAATTTTACAATTCTGTTGAAAGTACGAAAAATAAGCTTCCTATTGATAGGACATTTATTTTCCAAATTCTACTGGCGTCAAAATTCCTAATTCCACGAGAAATCGGATATATTACAGTTTTAAATACACAATTATTCTCCACAACGTTTGTTATTTCGCCCCGAATATTCGCTCGATGATGCATACGAGTACCTCGAACTTCGCCCTTGGGTTTTTGCAGGGAAATGAAGACAATTTGCGAGCTTATGTCGCCTACGTTCAACCTTTCCAAAGTTCGCCACCTCTTCTTGTTGTACAACCTGTTGCCTCCGTGGTAAAAGGAAGTCTTCCTTGTAAGTAGAGCTCGTGAATTTGCGGTGAAGTTTAGCGACCGCCGCTATTCAACGCTTGATTAAGGCTAATTAATTAGTACCACATTCATTGGTCGATTTCCTCTCCTCGAACCAAATTATATCAATAAATCTGACTTTACCAGTCTATGATTTTCTGGAGATCTATTGAAATAATTCATTCGTGTGAAATTGCACTTATTTAAACGTATACCAGTACGAATTTATTCAAACAAAGTCAGTTTTAAGAACAAAAAGTAAAGTACCCAGTATTTTCTGTTATAGCATCAACCTCTTTACTTTAAATATCTAAGTATTTTTCATACACCGTTCGGTAAATAACCATACCATAGGCAAATAACATTCTGATTAAAGATCCTTAGGGATCTATGAAGTTATAGAAACCGAGAATTATAGGTTCTTCGTGTCCAGACAGCTGCTTTAAAACACTGTGACTTAGAATAAAAATTTAGCAGCAAATTTCTTCTATTTTCCAAGAAAGATCACATCAAGTTACATTGTTAATCATGGAAGATTTTTTTTAATGCATTATTGCTCTCTTCGGCACCTTTCGTATCATCAATCTCAGTCGAAAATAGAAATAAAATTCCCTAAAAACATCAGACTTTCATGGAGATGTTAAAAACTCTACTCTTTAAAGTAATAAAAATGAATTCATTTATCTACTTCTACTTACACAAAATTATAAGTTTCAACATTAATAAACCGCGTGAGTTGGTAAATTTCGATTGTGGACCAGTGTGCGACCCGCCGAAGTGAACCGAGTGATCAGAGGCGGCAGAAATTGAAGTGGAGCAGCGGCGACAACAATTTTTTTGCATAAAGGAGAATTATGAGGGGAGACGCAGGTGATGGCCGCGGTAAACGGGGCACCTGACAGCGCGATCATTTGTCAAGGTAGCGGAAGAGTAGTCGGCCAAGCGATCCTCCCAGGAAGGCAACGGATCGGGTGTAGCAGTTGCGAAATGGCGGAACATTTTTTAGGCAGACAATGCCGTGTCCCGTATAAATATGTAATGCCAATCTCCCGGTCGGTTATACGTACACATTTCTACCCCTTTCCGTCGAAAACACCAAGTCTCAAGTGTCACGATTCGTCCAATCTCGCCAAATTAAGGGGGTGTATGGGTGTTAGACGGCTGAAATGAACGGCTTCTTTTAGATTAAATCGAAGACAAACTAATAATTCGAACCGTTTGCATGTTTTGCAATTCGTTAATGTTGATATAGCACGTTTTTCAAAACTATAGAATCTGAAAAATAATACAAACTAAGTGAAATACAAAGCAGCAAATTGGATGTTAAGCGTCCAGATGGCGAATACCCTGTTGTAATATAATAACAATTTATGTCATTTTGTTCGGAAGGGTCCAGAGAATTCTTTTGTTGCAAAAGAAACCGAATAACTGTTACTGTAAAAGCACAACAAAGCTCCAAAGTTAAAAATTTGCAATTTGTTTAAAAATTGGTGTTTTCAAAAACTAGACGTGCTGGAAAGTTACGATTTGCAGATTCGTATTCAACTAATAAAGATCTATCAGAAACGCGTATTGAAAATTGCAAATTTTTGTACGTGTTGAACAGTTACCTATCTGCGTTGTTTACGCGAGTCGTAACATTTGATACCGAGAGATAGCAGGATCTACGTTGACGCGTACCACATGTCGCCGCAGAAATATATCAGGATCGAGTGACTCGAACCGCAATCAATAATCGCGCGCTGTGGTAGGAGGACGTTGACACGTTGATATTTTTAATTGACAAAATTGATAGCCAGTAGCGAGATAATAGGAACGGCGATGGGAGAAGGGAAGTATATCGAATCATTTATCGAGAAAATTTTCGATACTTTAGTCGTCTAGTTATTTAACCAGTACTGCAACTCTTTATATTTTACAGACAACCGGAATTAATAAACTAAATAATATTCGTTAATTTCGTACTTACAAAAACCTCGATGACAAGTAAAACAACGAAAATACAATTGACGAAGTACCTCAGCGTTTTTCTATTCGCAAAAAAAAGATAATATTTTCTGTATTTTTCGAATAGAAAATTCCATCAGAAACAACAATTCATGGGGACATAAATTGTAGACAAAACAAGGAAATTCGTTATTCATGCATCAAGTCGGGAATCCACTTTCGATGAGACGAGACGCCTGCAACATCACCTTGAAGAGACGTGTTCTCAAGATTGATTTGTATTCCATTAAGTCTCGCCAGTCATGCCCGCAACTGCGCAAAATAACCACAGAGCACGACTAGTACCAAGAACGCCCACAGTTTTGCACGCGGTATCAGCCAGATACGGTTAAACCTCGACAAACCAGACGCCCATATTTTGCCGATTGAGATGATTCTCATTTAGACTTTTTGCATTTATCTCGCGTGCAAACATTCGCCTACGACTTATTAACAATGTAAATCGTAAAAGGAACGAAATGTGGAAGCAAGCTTTGCAAACAAAATGCAGAAAAATTGCTCAATTTCAGCGGCCCGTCAGTGTTTGCTCGTGACAGCCGCGGTGACGCGAGTTTAGTAATTTATTCTTCTGTACCTGGCGCAGAAAGAACACGAATACACGCGAGAAACGAAACAACTCTTTGGTGGTTGTAATTGTTTTTCAGATACGCAGTGTCGCAGATAAGATAGCAGAGAAAAACATGATCATAGGAAATGTTTCGGTGACGATTTCTAGCCTGTATCGAGTTGATAAGGAGATAGTTGTCGCGAGAAGTATAAACGTCAGTACGGTGATTCTTGCAATTGATTCGTCCTTCAACTTGATTGCTCGATAATAGATAAGAACAAGAGCGATAAACTGTCGGTTTGTTAGAGGTCAATTATTGAGAGAATAGAACAGAAATAGTAATTCCATTTATTATCGTAGCTTCTTCAGATTAGTTTCAATTTTCAAATTTAATTCTTTGGTTAAAATTTATCAACACACGATCCTATTTAAATTACTTTGTTTATGTGCATGAACGTATTACATCGTTAAAATGTAGAAATATTCGTTCCTTATAATTGCATACAACTATATCAAATTTAATATAATAAAAACCATAACGATAAGACTACGTACTTAAAATTTTTTTTGTAAATACATTAACAAGAAGTTCAATTTATACTCATCTTCGCTAAAATATTCTTCTATATTCTCTCTCATTATTGGAATCAAGGTACACAAAACGACAATTTCACCTACATGTTTATTATCGTCGTATCTTCATATGTGATACAAGGTGTTCCAGGTTTTTCCCGACAGATTGTGTCAGCATGTTCTACGAGTAAATGTAGGAAAAAAATGTTACAGGAGCATAAGATCACAAATGCTTTATTAAGAAGTTGTAACAGGAATATGAAATACTAACAGACTGGCTCTTCTGATATCGCGTGGGACATTATTCACGATACTTATATAATCTATGTACACAGGCTGTTTTTACTAATCGAGGTCATTATAAATAAGTAATGTAGCTTTTATTAATACCAATAATTATTAGTAAATTACGCCACTTACAGAGGCTCAAGCATTTCCATTATTAAAACCGTAAATAAAATGTATCACGACATACCGTCGATCCAGAAACATTCGAGGAATGTTGATACAAAGTTCTCGAACTTACTAATAATTACTGGTACTAATACAAGCTACATTGTTTATCAATATAACGCTTAAATAAGTGAACATAGCCTGTGTAAACAACTTATGTTATATAAATGTTGTCAATCTGTTCCCACGCTATATCGTAAAAAGAATCTGCCCGTTATTTCGTATTTTTCTTAGAACCCCTTAATGAACCAATTACAAGCTTATGTAACATTTTTTCATACTCTTACTCGTAGACCATGCTGCCACAGTTTGGCAGAAAACATCTGAAATAACCTGTGTATCTTTATGAGAAATCGACTACCACTGCAAAATCTACTTCATGTTTCTTAAATTATACTTACATATTTAGTTTCGTTAGCATGTTCCTCGTTTAAACATTCTTTACTTAACATTTTTAACACTAGCTAATAATTACAAAGAATCAACATAACATTATAGTTTTCTGTTTAATTGACTCGACACAACATAAATTGTCTTTTTATAATTAGCACAGCATAAGATTATCTTCGTAATGAGATCAAGTAACTATCATAATGAATAATTATCATAATTTATTGATTATTTGTTATCATAGCGCTGTCTCTTTTATTTGAAAAATTGTAAGCCCTGTTTCAACCTACCCTTGTTACTTTTAACCCCGTTCTCTCTTACTTACACAGGGATTCGAGTCACATGCGAGTACCACACGATCCTAACGGATTCCCCTCGATTATCGATCAGAGATCGATTTAACATGAAAGATGGCTATCGAATGCATATTCATAGTCGACCAAATGATGGCTTTCCCCTTGTGCGCAGGGTTTCGTGCTCGGTTCGTAACTTAACGGAACAACGTTCGCAGACGAGAGATCGTACACGCGCTAGGGAGACGTGGACCTGGCGCAACGTTTCAACTCGGATGCTGACAGGCAGCCCGTGATCGATCGGCCTATCAAACACCTTGCCATATTGTTGACCGAATCCCTTCCGTGGAGCTGCGAACCCCACCGGGAAATGGAGGGCGGGGGAGGCGAGACTCGCTATTTTTTATTATGCGGTTCAACTTGACGGCGATTGCGTGAACCGGAGACTGATAACGTTTTTGTACACGCCGGTGGAAAGATAAGGGAAAGTTTCTTTACGAGGGGGATGAGATCATCGTTCCGTCGAAAAATCGACCGAAACTTCTCACCCCTTCTTTCGAGTAACACTTGTATAGGGTAAGTGTGGATATTACTGCGGAGATTTATAAAACGAATAATATTTAATGTTGGAAAGTACATAAGCTCTTGAAAAGTAATGATAAAATTATTTTAAACCTCATTACAAATAATTATTAGTAAATATATACAGCAAAGTTGTTATTAATTCTTTTATCGTAGTTTGAAAGTCGTCAAGATGAAGCTTTGATCGATTTCCCAATATGACGGTTTTGAACGCCTATTTAAACAACATTTATATTTTTCTTATCAACAGTAATACATGTAATGTAGCGTTATTACTCCATAGAGTAAGAGTTATTTTTTCTAAAAAAAAAAAGATAAATCATTTATCTACAGTTTATTTTTAATTTTTATTTATCACCGCTGCATTAGGTGCAGTACTTTACACCACGTGTGTTTATTACTGCGGTCTCTAACTTTCCCTCATCAGTTTCTCATAAACAAACCTACGATAGTTAATAACTAATTGACCCAACGTGGCCTTCAGCCGTCCTTGAGATCTCTCCGTCCTAGAGATAAGACCTCACACAGCCTAGGTCCCCATCATAAATTCTTCAAAGGCAAAATAGCTCCAGCCCATCCACCTTCGACTCCATTTAAAATACGTTGACGCTATCAAGTAATTTGGCGTGGCGTCGTCTTATCAAAATCAACGCAACAGGGACGTAAATAGTCCGTTCATCGAACCGCGAACAGAATGATCGCAAGGTGCTCTCTCGCGAGCATTGAATGGACAACGATGTGAATAGCGTCGAGTGGCTGGCGGGACCAGGAGGACAGTTTTCGTTGGTCCCGGTTCCGGGCGTCCGTTCTTTTCATTAAAAGCACCCGGCCGAACTTTCGAATGAAAATTCACTCGAAGGACGCCTGAATTGAATTGCTCGCGCCCGGCAGCCGAGCTGTCGGCCCTGTTTTCCCTCTCGCGGCCCCGTCGCAATCCGAAAGTTTTCCCGCGCAAAATGCGAGCCGCATTATTTATCAAACGGAGTAGCTAGTCGGCCGGGATTTTAAGGTGGCACCGGTTGTATATCCAGCCAGCCAGCCTCCGTCTCGCTCGCCAAGGTAAACAGTTTTCAGTCCTCGGTCGACGAAAAGTCTGGCTGCTTAATATTTCAGACGACCCCGAGCTAACTTCATGCATACTTATGTCGAGACGCGTGACTCCCCGCACGAGATAACCCACCCCCTCCCCCATCGCCCCATTCACCCACCCCTGGAGCAATATTCTACGCCAGGTTCGGCCGGTTTCCGGGATTGTCAATTTTTGTATTGTTTCTTTCTTATTTGTTCGGGAATTCATCTCTTTTCTGTGATACACTCTGTGTTGACCGTTCGATGACGGAGCTGGATCAATTTAAATTCAATTGTCATTTCTGCTTGGTTGGTAAACATCCTGATGTTCGAGGTGTAAATTACGTGAGACCCTTTATTTCTACCTGTTTAGTTTAAGTTGCACGCAGATTCTTGAAATAAACCACTATACAAACCAAACTGGAATTGGATATATAATAGAAAATCAAGTAAATTGTAAATAATTTTAACGAATCGAGTAGTATGAGGAGTTTTTATCGTCACCAGAATATTTTAGCGACTTTCCGTTTCACGATGTCCACCTTTTCGTTTTCTTGCTGTTAGCTAAGTTGTCGGTAAATCAAGCGAAACGTCTCGTTGGTGTAGGAGTAACGTTCAATTTCCATGAATAGGCGCCGGGAGACGTGGGGATCTATTGTTTTTTTTCACCTCGAAATTAAAAGCTGCTAGGCCCTCGCCGTCTTCTGAGTCTAGAATTCCCAAGGGCGAAATTTCTCAACAAAGCCCGCTTACCTTTCTTCCCTTTACGCTTCTTAAACGTGACGGTGACATAATGCACGACACTGTAAATCACTGACGGGATTCGGACGTTCTGATTTTTGTAGTGATCGTTTAACAATTATGGATTCACGTTTATCTAGTCAGAGTTCATATATTTCCAGGCAATTACTTTATAAATGATTTTCATGGTATACAAATGTTACGAGACATGTATCTAGGGCAAAAATAAATGGTAAACGAGGAAGGAGAGTTATTTTATTTATAAAAATAGATCAGAAATCTGCAACTGAATTTGTTATATAGCTTTGTTTTCCAGAAAATCGATTTTGCACACTCCATTGACCCACGGACGCTTAAGTATCGGTTGATACTTATGTCTGATCATTGATGGTCAATTCTACTTCAGTGTTAAATTTAACCCTTCAATTAGGCACATGAGGTCAGAGCCACTTAAATTGATTAATTGTTTTTTGTTTTTTGTAATAGTAGTAAACGTTAATTATCAAACTGATTCACTTTTATGTTTTAATACCTCTTGGTTTAATTATATTTTAAAAAGAAATTCAGGATCTCACTATGCACCCACTTGTGATTCTGTCAGTACGCCTATGTAAGGCTTAACGCCAGGGAACACTGTTAACAGATGTACATGTATACATTTCTCTTTACCATCTCAGTTAGCTACCAATTTGTAATTAATTTTCATGGAAATTATGTAACGTTGTGTAATAAAATTGTATTATTGCTATTATTATCGTTATTACTTGCATTAAAATTAATAAATATTGGCAGTCGGTATTATATGTATACATTGCCATGATTACTTGATACAATCTGTTAATTGGGAGACAGTGTGACTAGATAATACCATATCGTCATTGACATTTATTACAAATAGAATTTATGAATAACAAGCAGACACGTTAAAATGAACCTTCTGTTCGAAATAAGTATTCTCTGCTCTTATCATTTATATTTGAACGGAGAATCGTCTTCCAAATTAGTGCACGTGTTTAATTTCTTTTGTATTTTAAGTTAATGTATCCAGAATGCAATGAAGATCTCCCTATTGACTTTCTGGAACAATCACTCGACTAAATGAAGTCATTAAGGTCAGCTTGCTCTGTCAAGAGTTATTTCTATTAGAGAACGAAAACTGACAAACCATAAAAACTAAAACACATCGAAGGTATCACTTTATTTAAATTCATTGTTTAAAAATGAGGGGTATGAATTTATATAAATAATTTATTCCCAAAGACAATAAGAATCCATAAAAAACATGGTGATTTTATAGAAATTTCGACCGGTGTACATTCAACACCCCCCAGGTTCTACTGCGAATCGCGATTCGGCACAGCGAACGGGCCGTGGCAGGGACTCCAGGGTGGTGGAGGTGAGGGTTTGCAGGGACACGGTGAAAGGACGAAATGCTCCTTTGTCGGCGCCCTCCGCACCGCGGGAACTTTATTAATTGCGCGTTTTGTTATGCAGATGCCTGCAGAGCGAGCTCCGTACCCAGTCTCCTGTTCCTTTCTTCTGTCTTCGACAGCCTACTGAGACTACGGGGAGACTGTGACTCGTGTGTCCAGGACCTTTAAAAGATTACTCCCGAATCCACCTGCCGTCAATACGCCTCCCCTCCACCCCTGAAACTTTTACCCCCATTTACGACGCTGAAACTTTGCGTGGATCTTTCCTCTGGCTAGCTGAAAGACAAACTCGTCTTTTCACGCCGAAATTATCGTTTTGGTCGTGGAAAGATCGGTTATTAGTGTGTCTAATTGGTAAGATGGGGACTTCTTTCGTTTTTTTTTTTTCATGCTTTTTGGGGGGTGCCATGTGGTGTTGATTGTACGAGAAAGTGGATGGGATTGATTTTGTGGGGCTTGTAATTGGATCAGTGCGAAATATATCTTGTTAATAAGACAATATTTTTCTGAATGATTGAATAATTATTTTTGGGGATGTTAATCTTAAACCCACTGGTGGCCGTAAGCGTAATGGTATGCCAGATGGTTTATCTGTCTTTTTTGTTACTACTATTCGAAATATTTAAGAAAAACAATCATTGGACTTCATCAGGTTAAAGGTTCTCATGATTATATCTAAAAATAACCTTGTTCCAATTGCTTTATTGAAGACGGCGATAGTGAAATAAAAATTGAGACTCTTCTCTGCGACGAGTCCTCTGCAGGTAAGGCCTCAATATGAGAAGCAAGTGAATGTCGTTTGTAAAAGAGTTTATATCTGCATTCGCTGGTGGAACACATTTGAAGTGCTTATCGTAAAAAAATGTAAATCCTAAACTTGTTGAACGTAAGGAAGAGATAACTCACTTGAATAATAGACGTAATGAGTGTACGATTTATTACGAAATCAGGGATTAATTAATTATGTAAAAATAGAATTTATCACTCCTTAGGATGATCACCTTTGTCATAAAATTACCTACAATTTTAACATACAAATAATCACTTGCAACTTAATATTATTACGGTATTACTAATTGGTATTGACATTATTTTATTTACATACATTTCGCGCTTCTTCGAAGAAGATTCACGCTGTAAATGGAAGTTTTAAATCAAGCTATTAACGTTATTGCCAGATGAACGAAATTTTTAATACATTTATCGCAAGGATAAAAAGAATTAAAAACGCCAAGAAAGGGAAAAAAAGGGAAATTAAGGTAGAGATAGAGCAGGATTGAAGGCAGAAAACGGGTGTCAGTGAACGACCAACGGAGAGACTAAGAAATCAATTCCGGGGAAAAAGAGAAACCAAGGAAGTAGCTCCGGTAAACGACAAAACGGAGGACTAGGGAAGAACAAGAATAAGTGAATGGGGCGCTTTTAAGTTGTCATTAGGGCGTATTTCCCGGAGGGTTGTTTCGTTTTAGCTGGACCAATTAATTCCCGCATCGAATCAGAACTGAATTTCAGGATGGTTTCTTTTTCCTTTTCCCATTCGAGCATATTCTCGTCTCGTTTCATTCACTCTGACAAAGTTATCATTACATTGTTAATCTATTTCGTGACGTATATACATTAAAAATCTAAATGAAATCGCGAATTTTCTTTCGCTTGAAACCAGAATTACAATAGAAAATTTTTTAACCTTCGATTTCACTCTTGAAAGATGACACATCGAATCGAGTTGGACGCAGAACGAACGAATCGATTTGTTTTCGTGTATTGCATTTTCATTAATCATCTATGATCCAGCGGCTTATTTTTCTGCCGTCGCAGGCGTAGAGTTGAATAAATTACGTCTATTCTGCATTCATTACTTGTCGATACAATGCACCGGCACGTACAAGTTATTCAGGATACGATATTTCTTCTCTACTTAGAGACGCAATCAGTCGAGAGAAATGACGTTTAATTTTTTGCATAAAATCAAACGCAATTCAGTCTTTATGATTGCGCGATCACGTTATTTCCATTTGAACGTGCATGATTCATTCGAAGAAAAGAGAATAATCATGGTTAATAGGTATTATAGACGCTTGTTCCTGTCGCTACATAGCAGATTTTGTTAATTTATTCATTAATTCATACTAGTACTTTAACAAGATTGTGAAAATTATGACTGTAAGCAATCTGTAAGCAACAAACTAAATGCATTATTTTGTTTTCTGTAAATGATTGATACTCCTACCTGAATGAAGTTTAGCCCTCACATACACAGTTGTAACAACAGTTACACGATGTCGAACTAAATCGTGACGAATCTGAAATTTAATCAATGTAAAATGAAGCATGTAAAATGAATCATTTTACAACTACAGCTTATCATATTTCCCTTGATTATCCATTCTGCCACTGTCCGACCATTTACCAGTTTGATTAACCCTACAACTATCCAAAGTTATCAAAATAAGTCGTTCGTAAACTCATAAAAATTCCTAAAATTTCGTGACACTGTATTTCCAAAGATTCTTCACAACTTTTATTGCAATATATACGGTGTCCAATTACATGTACAATTGAATAAAAATCTGAATAGGACTTGCATAGTGCGTCTGTTCCTTGCATTCCGTTTCTACTTATTACCATGACGAATACGCACGTTTCACATTAATTTTCAAATTTGGTTTTCTCTAAAACAAAACTTCAAACGAAAAAAATCTATTATTTCTTATCAATTTATTTTTTCTCATAGAATCTCCACTCTGTCGGTTGTACCACGATTTTGGGGACACCCTTTATAGTCGAAAAAGTTAGTTAATTTATCGACTTGCATATTCTCAATAATCTGTCTCTTTTAAAAATGTGATAGAAAGAGAAACACGTTCGTCTTCAGGTAGTTTTACTGTTAAAAACAATCCAATCAATAAATACCCATCAATCAAATCCACGGAATGAGAAGAGGAACACTCGACCGGCATCGAATTTTACAGAAGTGTTTCCGCCCGTTAATATTTCCCGCGTCTTCGTCCGAACAACCGAAACGCCCAAGGTGTTCCCCGATGTTGTCCCCCCTCCTCACTTTCTGTGTATATTAAATGGCGTTCACGGTTCGCCAGTCAAATTGAATCCCAGGCTATTGGCAGATTCTGAATAAGCTCTAACAATGGAGTCTGTTACACGAGCCTTCCTACTTTCTGCCACCCTTGGCGGCCTTCATCCCACTTTCGGTACCTGGTACCTTCGAAGCTTGCCCCCTACCATCCCCTCTACCTCACTCCATCCTTCGATGGAGCCCTCAGTCTTCGGTTTCCTTCAATTTCCGAGACAGGAAAGCCATGTCTGTGCAGCCGCCCCCCTCGTGGCTCGGAAATTGGAAATAAATCGTGACGATATCGATGTAAAATGTAAAGGTGATCGTCGGGCAACGCTGACAAAACTTTTCTGACGTGTCGTCGCTCGGCTGGCGGCCATGTTTTTTCCATCGACGAATTAAAGCGCGAAGGCTCTGTTATCCAGCGGCGGATGATTTATGATTGAAAGCAACAGATTGTAGATGTTTGTATAAATTTAGATAACGATCTAGGCTTACAAGTCTTGATGGATTCCTTCTTTTTCGGTAAGTCCTTCGATATACAGAAAAGTTTATGGCTCTGTCAAAACGTAATTTCAAGTTTAGGATCAATTAACGAACATTTTTCTATCTGGAATTTTATTAATAGAGTCATTGCGGTGGATGATCAAATTATTAGAGTCACATGCATAAATTAACGGTTTGACGATTTTAACGGTATTTTTTATAATTACATCATGCAAAATTGTTAATTAAACAATATCCGTGGTAAATAATATTATTTTAATTTAATCCGTGGTAAATAATATTATTTTATTATAAATATTTTCTCCATAAGGCTCTAATAATAATTTGATTAACCACTGTAGAAACAGTTCCCCTCAATTTCGATAACTTCTTATCACTTTTCTGGCCGAAGCACAATTCCCCGTCGATAAAAGAAAGGTAAAATGAAGATACGAACTCAAATACGACGATTTTACCTTTGCATGCACCCAGTAAGAATTACTATAAACAAGATCGTTTTGGGCCGTAACAGGTTCTTTTGGGAAACAATTATTACTCAAGAAATTATTCCTTTATTTCCATTGTTTCGGAGTTCTATTTACGTTACTTTGGAACATCGTCAATTTTCATTAACGTATATCAGTGACGCAAAATGAGTTATAGAATTTATACATTTTAAATGAAATACGTTAAAAAATAACAGTAAGCAAAATCGACGATAGTCGAAAGTAACCAAAATAAAATTCTCGTCATCGATAATGGTTACGTGCAACCAAAAACAAATTCCGTCATTGATAATGGTCATTCGTAACCAAAAAAAAATGTCCGTCACCGATAATTATTATTGACAACCAAACAAACTTTTAATCATGTGTAATGATTATTCGTAACCAAAATCATTCAAACAAAGCTATATACTCTTATACCGTCACTATTTAAATTCTGGTTGTAACAGTTAGGGTCTCCAGTCAGACCTCAACGTCGAAGTAGATAAGCCATTTTGAAGTCAGATTTCCCCAATCGGCAGGTGGTAACGCGATTCCGGTGGCAAAAAGGAAACTGGATTCTCGGAGGGAGGGGGTGGTAGAAGCTGTCCGGGAAAATAATTAAGTGATTGCCAAGCGTTTGAGGGGATTTTTCGTCATACCGGAGATTTAATTCGTTGATGTAGGTAGGAGAGGATAGGCGGTTGCATTGTCTGCAGGATGTTAAGGGGGTTAACCAGGGGATGGCAGGGGGAGGGGTTGGATCGGTCGGTCGGTGGGTGTGCAAGGGTGTCGGTGTAATGAAGAGCGACAGTGGCACCCCAAACCATCGCTAATTTGCCGCTAAGTGCCCGGCTTTGTTTCCGTACGTTCATCCCATCGTTCGCAATATCCTGGTTCTGAGGCGACGTTCTGGGCTACTTAAGAGAGCACATCCAAATAACCTGCGGGACTATGGGGCCGCAATTGACTGCGGACTAATTTCACCGGACGGAGGAAAGAACAGAGAGAGAGAGAGAGAGAGAAAGACAGATTACGCAAGGATCGTTTGAATGGAACCACTGTATCGGTTGATCGAACAGCCAACTTTCAATGGGGAGGGAGAAAGAAGAGAACGAAAAAGTACCGGCAGAGATTGCTGATGGGGATGGCTTGAAATCAAAACCTGGTAGCCATCGGGAGTCATTTGTAGCAACTCCTTTTTTCCGATTCATTCTACCGTTTACCGGTGTTTGTCCTTTTATCGGGAGGATTTCTGTGATGGTAATCCGCTGGCCGCGGCTGTGTAGATCCTTCACTTGATCCTGGATACAAGGGAGCTTATTTTTTTGTTTCGTGATTTAGTCTACACCACCGAGAGTCTAGTGGACCGCTGGTTTTTATTAACAAAGATTCGTACTGGTGTTAGTTCGAGTGGATATCTACCTTTAATTAACAAACATTCGTAGTAGTGTTTAGAACTCACACAGAGAAGCAACAGGAGGCTAAATCGTCGAATTGTCTATTGCTAATCGTCTGAGATCGAGAAATTTCTAGAGCAATCAGATTTGATGCCAAACTATTACCGTCTACTAAACAAGTTATGGGACACTTCGGTCGACTTGTTACCAAAATTATTCACACCTAATTGGTATTTTATTATGGATGAACAATTACTAGCATTCAGAAGGCGATGCCCTTCCCATCAATATGCTCTGTGAATGTCTAACTCTGTTAGACGACGATATCTCGGTTGCAGGGCGAATATAATGGCAAACAAAAATTTATTCTGAACGTCGTATGTTTCGAAATTTCAAATTCAAAATCAATCGGGGTAAACCTCACCAGGTATGGCCTACTTTACAGCAATTATCAACACGTTAGGTACTACATAATACGTTCAATATGAAGAGACAATAAATACAGTATTCCAAAAAAAAATGACATACTCTGGAAATTAGACATATGTACTTCTAAATTTTTCGTACATACAAACTATATTTCTTTTAAATAAATATAATACGTATAAAGAAAATTCTTTACCCATATCTTCCATCAGAGCTGTTATTGTTGATTTTCACTCGCAGAGACAGTCGTGAAATCTCGAAACGAAAATAAATTCAAAGAAATAAATATCACCAAATCACAAGTGGAAGAGTGGGGGCACTGACTCATCATCGGACGTTCGTAGTAATCACTATCCCAGTACTGTAAAAAGCGCTGTCCGTAGGAGGAGCTCAGTCGCCTTTGCAAACTGGCGCTAACAACACCGTTACAACGTGAATTCCTCGGACTAGTCAGGATGGATTACCTATCACTAGTCGTGACAGCAGTGGTCGTGTTTACAGGCTTGTACTATTATGCCCGCCGAGGCCTAGATTTTTTCAAGAAGCACGGCATTCCACACGTGCCACCGCTACCAATTTTCGGGAACATGGGTAATATCTCGTTTAAAAGAGAAACAGCGACGGCCTTCTTGAAAAAAATGTACAACATTCACCCTGACGCCAAGTACGTCGGCTTCTACGAGTTTACCAATCCCATCGTGCTGCTGCGGGACCTCGATCTCATTAAATCCATCACTATCAAGAATTTCGAGACGTTCCCAGACCATCGTCCTATTATCAAGAACGAACAGGACTCTCTATTCGGCCGGATGCTATTTTTCAAGAGTAGTGAGGACTGGAAGGATCTGAGGCACAATATGTCGCCAGTCTTCACGTCCAGCAAGATCAAGGGGATGTTCACGCACATGTCGAATGTCGCGGTATACTTCTCGAACTATATGTCCAAGATACCAGAGAAAGAGCAGGAAATCGAGCTGAAGGCCGTGCTCACAAAATATACGAACGACGTGATCGCTACTTGTGTGTTTGGAATCGGCGTGAATTCGATCGAGGATCCTAACAACGCGATCTACGTGAACGGGAGAGGAGTCACTAACTTCAGCGGACCCCTGCAGTATCTGAAGTTTCTACTAATAAGAAACTGGCCGTCGTTGGTGCAGCTGCTGAATATCAAGTTCGTACCGGCCAAACGGGAGAAATACTTCGAGGACTTGATCGTGGACACTATGAACCAGAGGGAAAAGAACGGTATTTATAGACCCGATATGATGCAGTATCTGATTGAGGTCAGGAAAAAGAGCAAAGCAGAGAGACAATTGACTGACAAAGACATGGCCTCTCAGGCTTTCGGCTTCTTTTTCGGTGGTTACGAAACCGTGGCGTCTCAGGCCTGCTCGACTATTCACAATATAGTCACAAACCCCGAAGTCCAAGAGAGATTGCAGCAAGAGATCGACCAGATACTGGAGAAGACGCAGGGACAGATTACTTACGATACGATAGTCGGCATGGAATATTTAGACGCTGTATTGAATGAGTCATTGAGGATGTACCCATCCTCTCTTTTTTTGGACAGGGTGTGCATGCAGGACTTCGAGCTGCCTCCAACATTGCCTGGTCACAAACCGTTCATCGCCAAAAAGGGGACGAATGTGTGGATCCCAGTTTACGCGATTCAAACCGATCCCAATTACTTCGAGGATCCTGAGAAGTTTAATCCGGAACGATTCCTTCAGGATGGCAAGAGAATCGCGAGTTCTGGCACATTTATCCCATTCGGAGTGGGACCAAGATCCTGCATAGGCAATAGGTTCGCGTTGATCGAGATCAAGGTCCTGCTTTTCCATCTTTTTGCTCGTTGTGACTTGAAGCCTTGTTCGAGAACGAATATACCGTTGAAAATGGCTAAAGGTGTGCTAGGTATCCTCTCCGAAAATGGATTCTGGTTGAAGGTCGAACCCAGAAAACACATTAGCCCATTTGTTGTACAATAATGATCAAAGGAAAAGTTCAAAACAGCCTTTATATTAAGTAGTATTATGTATAAGTAGTATTTAAAGCAATTGTTATTAAATTTATACAAATACCATTTTATATTCTCTTATGATTTTTCAATAAAAAGCAGTTATTCATTAATCCCGCACTATCTCCACTCCTACTTGTAATATCAATTAACCAAAAAAGTAATAAGAAATAATAAATAACAACAAAATAATTAATTCCAAAACTTTTAAGTTTTGGAAGAAGTTCTGGAATTAGTTCCAATTTTCACCACCAAAGTCGGGGTCGCCAGTAAATGTCTCATATATTCCGAAATGTTTCCGGCACTTTCCTGAATCCAAGATGGCGGAAAAACCGGCAAGTTTGTGGGAGTCTCTAGGCCCCCACCACAGCGCCTAAAGTTAATTTGACTCACATCCGTCAAAATAGGTATAACACATATGGATTTTTGAAACTAAGGAGTGGGGAGAGGAAGGAATTAGTATTTGTATACATTGCACAACCTGTTAAAAACCAACATATGTTTTTAAAAAAAATATTTAAGTTTTTCTATACATATAGCAATAAAATCGTAAATGAGTCAAATTGACTCGCTCCGGCAATCTAGTGTCAACAATGTAATTTTTTTTAACTGGAAATACATATTTTTATCATTGCTATATTCTCAAGCATTTCAAGGTGAATTCAGCGACGTGTTAGAAACTTCTGTTTAAATAATGATTTTTCGGAGAGTTGTATGAACAGTGCTAGCAAATGTTCTGCTAGCCACTTTTACCCATAATGTGTAATTCAGCATTTAAGAAACAATAAAAATGCCACCAGTATTCATACAATCGTCAGATACATTATTGTTTACACAGAACTCACAAATACATATAAATGCTCAAACTCGAAAAACAATGAGTCATGAAAAAACCTACTTATCTTCCAAGGGCCGTCTAGATTTTTATCTCTTTCATCAATAGAAATATGTTGTGGAGAATCCAACTAGAACAAGTGATATACTCTTTCAAGTTGTAGCATCTGTCACCACGATACTATTATATACATATGTATACACTAGATATGGCGATAAATACAGTACGATAAAATACCAATTACAGATTCTGGAAATTAGAAATATATCCAAATGTTTCTGACGTTACGAAATATAATTCTTGAAAGTAAATATTAGACGTATTGTGGCAGAAAAGAATCGGCCGATCGGGTAGCTTCGAAAGTAGCTCCAGAGTAGTAAGATTCACCACATCACGACTGCAGGAGTAGGGGGCGTTGACTATGTACCGGAGGCTCCTACTAATCACTAGCTCAGTGTTATAAAGTAGGCCGTCCGTGCGTAGAGCTCAGTAATCTTTCCAGCGTGTAGCTAACAGCATCGTTGCAAAGTGAATTCCGCGGACTAGTGAGAATGGATTACCTGCCACTAGTCCTGGCAGCTGTGGCCGTGTTTACAGCCTTCTACTATTACGCACGCAGGGGCCTAGACTTTTTCAAGAAGCATGACATTCCGCACATTCCACCACAACCCCTTTTCGGAAACATGGCTAGTTTTGTTCTTAGAAAAGACACAATAGCGGGCCTGGTCCAAAAAATCTACAACTCTTACACTGAAGCGAAATATGTCGGTTGCTACGAGTTCAGCAATCCCATCGTGATACTGCGGGACATCGATCTCATTAAATCCATCACCATAAAGAATTTTGAAACGTTCATAGACCATCGGTCCTTCGCGAACAAGAATCAGGACCCGCTGCTCGGCGGTATGCTGTTTTCATTGAAGGGTGACGAGTGGAAGGAGTCGAGAAACCAGGTATCGCCCACTTTCACGTCCAGCAAACTAAAGGCGATGTTCACTCTAATGTCGGACGTCGCAGTATACTTCACGGATTATCTGTACAGGCTGCCGGAGAAGGAGCGAGAGCTCGAGCTGAAGACCTTGCTCACAAAATTCACGAACGACCTGATCTCCACTTGTGTGTTTGGAATCGCCGTGAACTCGATTGAGAATCCTAAGAACACACTCTATGTGAACGGAATGAAGGCTACAAACTTTAGCGGGACCGTGCAGAACCTGAAGTTTCAGCTACTGAGAAACTGGCCGTCGTTGGCGAAGCTGCTGGATATCAAGTTCGTCTCGTCCAAACTAGCGAAATACTTCGAGAACTTGATTGTGGACAATATGAACCAGAGGGACGCGAACGGTATATATAGACCCGACATGCTGCAGTATCTGATGGAGGCGAGCAAAAAGAACAAGGCCGAAAGACAATTAACCACCGAAGACATAACCAGTCATGCGTTCAGCTTCTTCTTCGGTGGTTACGACACCGTGGCGTCTCAGGCTTGCTTGATTGTACACGATCTAGTCGAGCACCCTGAAGCCCAAGAGAGATTGCAGCAGGAAATCGACCAGGTGCTAGAGAAAACAAACGGGCATGTGACTTACGAGGAGATAATAGGCATGGAATACTTGGACGCGCTGTTGAATGAGTCGATGAGGCTTCACCCGGCTGCTATTTTCTTGGACAGGGTGTGCGTGAAGGACTTCGAACTGCCACCAGCGCTACCTGGCGAAAAACCCTTCACTCTTAAAAAGGGAATGAACGTCTGGATCCCAGTTCACGCGATTCAAACCGATCCCAAACACTTCGAGGATCCTGACAAGTTTAATCCGGAACGATTCCTTCAGGATGGCAAGAGGATCGCGAGTTCTGGCACGTTCATACCCTTCGGAATGGGACCAAGAATCTGCATAGGCAATAGATTCGCATTGTTGGAGATAAAAATCCTACTTTTTCATCTTTTCGCTCGTTGTAACATGGTGCCGTGTTCGAGAACAAATATACCGTTTAAAATGGCCAAAGGCGTACTTGCTATCACGGCTGCAAATGGATTCTGGTTGAAGGTCGAACCGAGGAAACATGTTAGCTCATTTGTGAACAATGTTGCGGCTAATGGAACGTGCAAAACGGAATGAGAGATTAGTCGGTTATGGTTTTGACTGTGCCCTCGACCGTTAGTTTATATTTTACATATATTTTGATGGACAACTTGTGTACGATGCTACAGGCCTGTAAATATGTATGTGTAATAATGATGATACGGGAAGTTCAGAAGACCAATGTGATAAGAAAGATAAGATTACAACGAGGATATAAGAGATTTCGATTACGACACACATTTTAGTATGGAAAGCATGAGTTTTGCATATGCATAAAACAAATAAACTTCCAATATTACCTCAAGAAAAGTAAATTTAATTGTCTCCATAATTCTATAACCTGCCATTTTCCCTCGTGAATATTCCTTTAGGTCGTACGAGCTAAAAAAAAATTCAGTTTATCTATTCTTTTGCAATATTTCTACTACGTCAATATAATTGTACAAATTTAGCTTTCATTTTTCTTAATGATCAATATTCTGGAAATTAGATTCACTTTTTACATTGTTGCATTCACACAATATGCTACACTAAGACGAAAATCAAGAATGACGAAATTGTAAAACGATTGATGATCGCTTCTTCCAAGTAGAATAACTCGCCGTGTCAGACGTACAAATTTTAGATTCGGAAACATAGCCTTGAATGCAATTTCATCATTCTTGATTTTTGTTTTAGTTTGGCATGTAGAATCCACCCTGGGAAACCGTTCCACATTTTCATTAACCTTTAGAGGACGGGAAGACTGTCTTTAGGCTCCAGAAGTTTTCACTGTGTGCTAGGTGATAGATTTTGGGAAGAGATACAATACGTTGGTCGATTCTATATGAATAGGGCAATCGAATGACATATATGATTTCGTGTGGAAACTCCGGGTTTATGGCATCAATGGCAACAAATATCGGAATTTTTACCACTTAAACTGGCTTCAAATACTCTAAATGACATCGTTGGGTTCCATATTTTACAAATATGGAAATATATGAAGCAAATTAAACAATATCTTAGAGAGGAACGTCGGGTGATGTTTAGATTTCCAGAGCGTTATTAATACAGAAAATTATATTTACTTTTCTATCTAGAACTGTCTCTCAGAAGTATTGTGCAATGAATTTATTAAAGAAAGGTGACTGAATAATGCTTAACAAATATTGTTTAATGTGTTTCACATATTTTCATATTTGAGAAAGTACTCGGAATCTTGTATAATCTTAATGAGAAACATCATGTAAACTCAATAGCAATTGAGTGTGATTTTTGACGGCTTCTTATTAATAAGTCATACGTATACATGCATCGAACATTCAAATAATTTGAAACTGCAAGTTATCGGGAAAAGTTCATGAAAATTTCGGGACTAGTATCTAAGAATCTGGAAAAAATTAAACATTTGTACATATGACATGGAAGTGCCCATTAGACGACACTATAGGTGTTGATTACGGGTAGCTACGGCACTGAAGAGTTAAGGTAAGCGAGCAATACCACGTGGCGATAAAACACCATGCATTTCTTGACAAATCTCTACAAAATCCGATACTGTGAAGCAAATTCGTGTTACGTAAAAAATTTCTCGTAAAAATGCAAAAATATTGCATAGAAAGTTCGCACATTCGCCCTTTTTTAAACTTTCACGGCAACTTAGAACTATTAAAAAGGACACAATTTTATAACTATATACCCTGCTATATTCAGAAAACTCTCCTCTATCTGTCAAGGTTAAATTGAACATCATAATATTTTTAGACTTCACGTAAGTGCAACTTGAAAGAGTATATTACTGGGAAGTTGAAGAATATATAACAGTGTTATCAAAGACATTATTGTTCAAACAGAACTCACAAATACATATAAAAGTTCTTACTCGAAAAAACAAAAAGTCGTAAAAAGCTTACCCATCTTCCGAAGGCCAACACCGTATACAGTTTTATCGCCTTCACTATTAGACGTATATTGTCTGGAGAGTCCACTTGGAACCAGTGATAAACTTTTTCAACTTGCCGCACGTATCAATACGATACTATTATATAGATTAGATAAATGATACAATCGATTTTGCGACAAACACAGTATTACAAAATAACAATTATAGATTCTGGAAATTAGAAATATTTCCAAATGTTTCTGACGTCACGAAATATAATTCTTCTCAGTAAATATAAGACGTAGTGCAATAGGAAAACAATCGGCTTACCGTGAACCGGGTCGGGAATCGTATATGGATCTGTAAAAATAATGTACAGATAATGTACACAAACGACAACCACGGCTACCGCCGCGTACTGTATCGCCTACAATGCCAATAAAATGTTCGACCCACGTCTTCTATCGATACTGTTTCGGTGAATGTATGTGTAGAGGACTATGACTTCCCTATTTTTAAATGGAAAATGTATGTATAGCACTACAGATATGTACAATTCTACGAGTAATAATGATGAAAGGAGAAGTTCAAGAGAGGAGTGCGATAACAAAGATAAGATTATAACGACGATTGATGAGGTTTTGATTATGACATTCAATTCACTATAAAGGTGATGAATGTTGTATGTACATCAAACCAGTAAACACCGCTTAGTACCTCAACAAAGATGAATTTATTTATAATCTCTCTAATTCTGTAACACGCCACTGTCCCTTATCGTTTATAGATATTCCATTGGATCATACTTTCTAAAAAAAGCCATTCAGGTTATTTATTCTTTCGCAATATTGTTATTACATAAATGTAAATGAGCAAATTTAACGTTCAGTTTTCTTAATGATCAATATTCTGAATATTCCATGCACATTTTACATTTTTGCTTGTACACATACGTTTCAATACGTGAACAAAATAAATATATCGGGTGTTAATAAAAATGTGTCAAATCACACTATGTCGAAAATCAGGAATGACGAAATTACGTTCACGCTGTCTTTTCCGAGTTATAGCTGAAAATACCGGAAAAATAAGCGTCTATTACAATAAAACGATAGGTTTCACAACTTAAAACTGTCAATTCCCAGCTGATACACGAGATCGATCGACGATTCGCTCAAATTTATTATTATTTAACACTCTGCATACCTGAATCCCGTTCACTATTAAAAATGTTGTGTGGAGAATCTAATTGGAACCAATGATCTACGAATTATAGATTCTGAAAATTCGATATATTTCCAACTTCTTCTCACCTTACGAACTATAATTCTTCTAAATATAATAAACATAGTACATATAAATAAATTGTTTCACCCATATCTTCAATCGCAGCAGTTATTCCTAATCTTTACTCACAGTGACAATCGTGAAATCTCGAAACGAAAGTAGGCCGAGAGAAATAAATTTCACCAAATCACGAATGGAAGAGTAGGGGCGCTGACTTGTTATCGAATGCACCTGGCAATCACGAACTCAGTGTTATAAAATACGTTACCAATACTAGGAGCTCAGTCATTTCTGCAAACTGTCGTTAACAACATCATGGCAACGTGAATTCCACGAAACATTCAGGATGGATTACCTGGCACTTGTCCTGGCAGCTGTGGCCGTGTTCACAGCCTTCTACTATTACGCTCGTAGAGGCCTAGACTTCTTCAAGAAGCATGATATTCCGCACATGCCACCGATACCAGTTTTCGGAAACTTGGGCGGTCTCGTTTTTAAAACAGAATCAATGGCGGATATGCTAAAAAAAATCTACAACCTTCACCATGATGCCAAGTACGTCGGCATCTACGACTTCAACAATCCTGTCGTGCTGCTGCGGGACATCGAACTCATTAAATCCATCACGATCAAGAATTTCGAGGCGTTCCCGGACCATCGTAGCTTCACTGACAGGAAACTGGACCCCCTGCTCGGCGGTGGGCTCTTCATGTTGAAGGGTGAAGAGTGGAAAGATACGAGGAATCAGGTGACGCCCACCTTCACGTCCAGCAAACTCAAGGGGATGTTTGCGCTGATGTCAGACATCGCAATATACTTCACGGATTATCTGTACAGACTGCCGGAGAAGGAGCGAGAGCTCGAGCTGAAGACCTTGCTCACAAAATACACGAACGACGTGATCGCCACTTGTGTGTTTGGAATCGCCGTGAACTCGATCGAGGACCCTAAGAACGCGATCTACGTGAATGGAAGAAACGCCACTAATATAACTGGAAGCTTCCGGGCCCTGAAGTTTCATATACTCAGAAGGTGGACCTCGTTGGCGAGGCTGTTGGACATCAAGCTAATCCCGAGCCATCTATCAAAATTCTTCGAGGACTTGATCGAGGACACTATGAACCACAGGGAAGCGAACGGTATCTATAGGCCTGATATGCTGCAGTCTTTGATGGAAACCAAGAAGAAGAATACTACCATAGACGTACCCTGTCATGCTTTCAGCTTCTTCTTCGGAGGTTACGATACCGTGTCATCTCAGGCCTGCTTGACGATTTACGATTTAGCCACGAACCCTGAAATCCAAGAGAGATTGCAGCAGGAGATCGACCAGGTGTTGGAGAAGACGCAGGGAGAGATGAGTTACGATACGATAGTGGGCATGGAATATTTGGATGCAGTGTTGAATGAGTCGATGAGATTGCACCCGACCTCTTTCATCATGGACAGGATGTGCGCGAAAGACTTCGAGTTGCCACCAGCGCTACCTGGCCATAAATCGTTCACCATCAGGAAGGGGATGAGCGTGTGGATTCCGATTTACGCGATTCAATGCGATCCCAATCATTTCCAGGACCCTGACAAGTTTAATCCGGCACGGTTCCTTCAGGATGGCAAGAGGATCGTGAATTCTGGCAAATTCTTTCCCTTCGGAGCGGGTCCAAGATCTTGCGCAGGCAATAGGTTCGCGGTGATCGAAATTAAGATTCTGCTTTTCCATCTGTTTGCTCGTTGTGTCATGAAGCCTTGTTCGAAGACGACTATACCGTTAGAAATGTCCAAAGGCGCAATAATTCTCACGGCTGCAAATGGATTCTGGTTGAAGGTCGAACCTAGAGAACACGTTAGTCCATTTTTGAACAGTGTAGTTCCCAATGGAACGTCAAAAACGGAATGACAATTGAATCGCTTAAGGTGTTGACTGTAGCGTCGATCATTTCCTTATATTTTGAACATATCTTGATAAACAATTTTTGTATGATATTACAGATGTGTGCAATTGTTTGTGCAATAATGATGAATGGAGGAGTTCAAAAAAGGAATGTGATAACAAATATAAGATTGTAACAAGGATTGGAGAGGTTTTGATTACGACCCTCAATTCACACTAAATATGATGAATTTTGTATATTCATAAAACCAATAAACGTTAGTTATTACTTCAACAAAGATGGATTTACTTATAATCTCTATAATTATATAACCCGCCATTATCTCCCATAGATATTCCTTTAGGAAATACTTACTAAACAACGATTTTTAATTTATTTATTCTTTCGCAATATTGTTATTACATAAATGTACAAATTTAACATTCAGATTCCTTGATGATCACTATTCTCGAAATACGATGCAAGTTTTACGCTATTGCTTCCACAGAAACGTTTGAGGACCTGAGAGGAAAATCAGGAATGACGAAGTTACTGACAACATACGCGTAACATAAGATTGTGGCGATCGGATTTACAACCTAAAACTGTCGATTCCCACCTAATACACAGGATCGATCGACGATCTCCTTAAATTTTTGAATGAAATAAAATGGAATGAATGAAACCAACTCGTGAAACAATAGAAGATTGGACCTCTTAAGTAGAATAATCCGCCCTGTCAGGTGTATGCATTTCACATGTACTGCGTCCGCATTTTCAACAATTAATAACTCGGAAACGAAGCTTTGGACGCAATTTCGTCATTCTTGACATTCGATTCCGTTTGACATATAGAAACCACCGTGTGCAAGTGGCCCATACTTTCATTACACCCCATACATTTACATCCCCTTCATCATTAAAAATATGCTGTGGAAAATCTAATTGTAACCAGTAATATACTCTTTCAAGTTGCTGCACCCCTCAACACGTTACTACATGGTACACTCGATATGTAGTAGGTGTTAAATACAGTATTACAAAATAAGAATTACAGATCCTGCAAATTAGAAATATTTCCAAGTTTTTGTCACTTTATGAAATATAATACTTCCGAATAAATTGAGTACACATGAACAAAATGTTTCAACCACGTCTTCAATCGGTGTTTCGATCTTCACTCTCAGAAAAAGTTATGGAATCTCGAAATGAACGTAAATTGAGAAGAATCAGGTTCACCAAATCACGACTGGAAGAGTGGGGACGTTGACTTGTTATCGAATGCACCTCGTAATCACAAACTCAATGTTATAAAATACGCTCTCCATACCAGGAGCCCAGTCATCTCTACAAACTGTCGTTAACCACATCATTGCAAAGTGAATTGTCCGGAATAGTGAGGATGGATTACTTGCAACTTGTGCTGGCAGCTGTGGCCGTGTTCACAGCGTTCTACTATTACGTTCGTAGAGGCCTAGACTTCTTCAAGAAACATGATATTCTGCACATACCACCGGCACTAATTTTCGGTAACTTGGGCAGTATCATTTTGAGAAAAGAATCAATGCCCAGCCTACTCCAAAAACTCTACGACCTTCACCCTGACGCGAAGTACGTCGGCTTCTACGATTTCGCCAATCCAGTCGTGCTACTGCGCGACACCGATATCATTAAATCCATCACGGTAAAGAATTTCGAGACGTTCTCGGAACATCGGAGCTTCGCCGACAAGAAACTGGATCCTCTGCTGGGCGGTATGTTGTTCCTGTTGACGGGTAACGAGTGGAAGGAGACGAGAACCCAATTGACGCCCATCTTCACGTCCAGCAAACTCAAGGGGATGTTCTCGCTGATGTCGGACGTCGCGATACGCTTCACGGATTATCTGTACAAGAAATCGGAGAAGGAACAAGAGCTAGAGATAAAGATCTGGTTCACAAGGTACACGAACGACCTGATCGCCAGCTGCGTATTTGGAGTCGGCGTAAACTCGATCAAAGACCCAAAAAACCCTCTCTACGTGAACGGAACGATAGCCACTCGCATGACCGGAACTCTGCGATTCCTGCAGATTCATACACTCAGAAGGTGGAGGTGGCTGGCGAGACTGTTGAATGTCAAGCTGATCCCTAACTATCGATCGAAATTCTTCGAGGACTTGATCGAGGACACTATGAACCATAGGGATACGAAAGGTATCTATAGGCCCGACATGCTGCAGTTCCTGATGGAGACCAAGAAGAAAAGCCAGGCCGAGGGACATTCGAGCACCATAGACGTACCCTGTCATGCTTTCAGTTTCTTCTTCGGTGGTTACGACACCGTAGCTTCTCAGGCCTCCTTGACTGTTTACAATTTAGCCACGCACCCTGAAATCCAAGAAAGATTGCAGCAAGAGATCGACCAGGTGCTGGAGAAGACGCAGGGACAGGTGACTTACGATACGATACTGGGCATGGAATATTTAGACGCAGTGTTGAACGAGGCGATGAGGTTGCATCCGACCTCTATTGTTCTGGACAGGACGTGCGCGAAAGACTTCGAGCTGCCACCAGCGCTACCTGGTCATAAACCGTTCACCATCAAAAAGGGGATGAGCGTGTGGATTCCAATTCGCGCAGTTCAGAACGATCCCAAAAACTACGAAGATCCTGACAAGTATAATCCAGAACGGTTCCTTCAGGATGGCAAGAAGATCGTGAGTTCTAACAAGTTCTTTCCTTTCGGAGCAGGCCCAAGAGGTTGCATTGGCAGTAGGTTCGCGGTGATCGAGATGAAGATCCTGCTTTTCCATGTTTATGCCCGTTTGACAATTCGGCCTTGTTCGAAAACGAATATACCGTTTAAAGTATCCAAAAACGCGCTAGTTCTTACTTCTGAAAATGGATTCTGGATGAATGTTAAACCCAGGGAACACGTTAGCCCATTTTTGAACAGTGCGGTATCTAACGGAACGTCTAAAACGGAATGAGAACTGAATCGCTTAAGGTGTCGACTGTGATGTCGATATTTTCCTTATGTTTCGTAGATACCTTGATAAACAATTTGTGTAAGACACTACAGATATGTACAATGGTACGTTTAATAATGGTCAAAAGGGAAGTTCGAAAGGGACATGTGATAACTAAGATAATATAACGAGAATATAATAGCACGTATTTTGTATATGTATATGAAACTATCAAGCGTCATATATTACCTCAACAGAAATAGATTTATTTATAATTTTGATAGTCTGTAACCCGCCGTTATCCCCCATTGATATTGGAATAACAAAAAGGACTTTAATATATTTAAGCTAGATATATTGTTTATCATAAAGCAAAATTTGTTTATGCATGACAATTACAGTAAAGGTCCAACCAAGGTATTGGTCCAAATTCGGCATCCTTCTCCTATGAATAAAATATAGTTCTGGCAATATATCAATTAGATCCACTGAATGAAGAAGAAAAAAGGAAATGTTAAAAACAAACATCTGAAATGAAAACGACGTTTTATGTAAACAAATTGTCGTAGGTAATATTTATAATCATATAGTTACAATAAGGATATTCTAACACAATATACTGTCTTAAAATTTACAACAAAAGCAACTAAATACTTGTCGTTCCTAAACCAGTCGGAAACATGATGTTAAAATTAAATTGGATGGTCGCAAATAAAAACATAGAAGCGAAAGCACGAATGGGTATTGTTGATATGAATTATTATTATGTTTGATTACAGACGCATGGAATTAATAAATTTGTTATCAAAACGTTATGTTTACGTGGTATATTTAATCCGCTACTGATTGGAACAAAACAATTTACTGATTACTTACCGCCGAGTTAATACCAATTTTGGAACGTATGACACATGACAAAATACAGAAGCTTAAAGAGTATGGAGATAATTCTTTAATAATCTTTGTATGTGTCTCAAATATCGTTCACCTTTTAATACTTATTGTGGGTGAATGTGTGCGACCTAAGACTCAATTGAGAACGGTTTCAGTCTGGGTCATACTTTTGGTGTACCAAGTATTTTTTATATTCTTTAAAAGAAATTCAACTACATAAAACGAATGTAACGGGGTCACATGTCTTTCTTAGTTCGAAGTATGCACTTCTTGCTCATGGAGTTATTTAGATTAGTAGGTTAACAGTTTGCTGAAATATAAATTAAAAGAAACTAAAGGAGAGAATCAATGAACTTGTTTTGGCTTTCTCCACACATTCGTGTACTCGTCAAACATTTATTTGTCAGTTGAAAAATTCTTTACATTTTTATTATAATCATATTCTTTACTTATTCGTCATTTTGTTATTCTTCCGCTTTTTATTCTTGTAGTGGAATGTTTACACTAGACTGCCTCGTTCTCATCGCCATATCCATGTCTCGTGGCCTGTCTGCAGATATTATTGGATTGTCGTGAATTTACACATTTCGTAATATAGAATTTGACTATCTCTCTTCGTATATTCTCAGATAACATATCATTTCACGGAAAAACTTGATAACTTTGTTTAAATTGCTATTAACGTTGTTATTATTAAGAACTATCAACACCTAACCAATCTTATATTTTGTAGAATAAATTACTTCAACGAAGTTACAGTGTAACTGTTTATTATTTTGCCAAACTGTTAAGTAGATATTTTGTTTACTACGGATATTACCAAGCGTTGCGATAATACTGCAAGGTACGTACACGTCCTATTAAAAGACAGCGTGTTTCTGTATTACATCATTCGAAGAGTGTGTGAGTTATCGTTCTCACGAATTATCTAGTACAGAGAGTAGCGATAGTAATTGCGAGTGGGAGTATTTTTTCCTGTTTCATTGTTATCAATT
This sequence comes from Dufourea novaeangliae, assembly GCF_001272555.1. Taxonomy (NCBI): domain Eukaryota; kingdom Metazoa; phylum Arthropoda; class Insecta; order Hymenoptera; family Halictidae; genus Dufourea; species Dufourea novaeangliae. The sequence goes on along the minus strand of NW_015373910.1, from coordinate 1,459,770 downwards.
CTACATTCCATTTAAACCGACTTACCTGATTAAATTAAAAGTACATTAAGCTATATAATATATTATAATATATTATATTTTTATAATATACTTTTTTTAAAAAACATGATATTCATGCATTAACTGACTATTACTAAAAAAGTTTGTTTAAATTACAGTAAAACACTTGGAATATATAAAAACTATTTGAAAATTAATGTAACTTACCCTATTATTATTTTATCCATGTAACTTAATATATTTTCTAAATAATAAGTTAACTTTAGAAATAATAATCGTTGGAAATTCAGTATGTTGGCAAAATCCGATCATAAAAAAAAAATAAAGAAAAACCAATAGTAGAATTCGTTTTTTCCTTTAGCAGTCTGTTCGCACCTTTTTCCGTTAAGACGACAAGACAATACACTGCAAGGATCCACCCTCGCGATCTTCAGTTCATTAATTCTGACCGAAACCCGCTCTTCATGCTGTTCCTTCGATCGCTAACCTACGTTCGACCCCTCGTGCAACCCCTACCGATGGCGGAGAGTGAATTACATTAAAGGGGGTGGTTTTATCGGGTCAACTTGCCAGATATTTCCTAGGGCACCTAAGGGTTATTCGCTCGGAAGAAGGAACGTTTCATAACACCGAGAGGAAGTTGAACGATAATCTCCATCCGCTCAGATTGCATTGGTTGGAGACAGTTTAAAAAAAAAACCACTTACTCAAATCAAAGTACTGATTCTGTGTTGATTAGATGTCTCTAACCAACCCTTAAACTATCGTTTAAGAAGTTCCATTTGAGCGGCTACTAGAAGCAATTACTAAAAAAGCAATTTAAAAAAAAATGTTTTTTCAAATTTCCCAAGGTTTCCGCACAAAACCACTAGTGTCGTTAAACTTCTCTATCCATCCTCTAAAGATTGCCACCTTGCTCATGATGATTCATCACCTTGCACGGAATGAAATTGCGCCATTTCAGTAATTTAGCAGCCAAGAAAATATGGTAACCCTAAATATTACTGAACCGTCAATTTTCCTTATCTCGATTTAAATTAACGAAGCAGACCATTGATTTCTCTATTATCCAAAAATTCCTTTATCCGAACACCTGTGTCTTCCTATTAGTTCGTATTCAGTAGGCCCCACTGTAATTCCAAAGTGAGCCAAGTGCCTCTAAATTCTTCAAAACAAACGCAGCACTGGTATGAATGTCCGTAAAGCTCGTCAGAACTCCTAGATTAGATGACCGCGACCTTCGAAGACGCAACCGACGGCGCAATTTCGCGGCAGGGAATTGTCTTTCCGTGGCTGCATCGCGCCGCCTCGAAGGAGCCTTCTGATAGATCTAGGTCAATTGCATCAATTGCACCGTCGCGTGTTATTCAGGGAAAACTGATTCGCCTGGCGGTCTCGATTCGCGGCGCTGTTCGAACTTACTGGGGTGAAGTGAGGGGGGCCGCTGGAGCCGCTCATTAAGCCGACATTCACAAGGTCGTATCGCGTCTTTGACACCGGCCGATCACGTACCGGAATACATTATACCGCTGTTGTACACCACGCGTCGCCGCGTTACGTGCCGTTCATGCAGAGGAGGTCGATCCATTCAGGAGATCGTAATTGAGATGGACGCGTAACAGGCGTCCATTACTGCCTCCCTCTCCCCCACCAAACGCCGCGGTTCATGCGTTCACCGTCAACCGGTGGCGACGATTTTTGAGCAGTCTGTATTATTTCGGCGGCAATAGACTCGATTTTAATCAGGGATCGAAAAAGTTATAGAACTTTCTAATAGGTTGTATTTAACCCTTTAACGCCCAGACCCTTAAATCGTTATTTCAAAATTACGAGATATGGAATATATATGTATATATTGTATCTCGTTGTATTGAAGTCGAAAATATAGATTTTAAATGGAACGATTTTTTTTTATTATTTATTTTTAGAGGGAATACCTGAGTTTCACTACTGAAAACGTGAAGATCTACTTCACATCAGTAAAACTACGGATTCTTACTTGCATGATTATTGCATCGGTTTAAGACTGGGCGTTAAAGGGTTAATACGTGGGACGTGGAAATTTTTTAAGAAACATTCTCACAGTTTCTATAAGAGTAGATAAATAAAAGTTTCAATTTGAACACATATTTTGTTCATCAGTATTAAAAAAGTTCTTAATCATTCTAACAAGCAGGTACTGAATACTGTTCAATGAATAGTACTACAACAATATTAAATAATTATATCGATACAATAATAATATTATAGTTATAATACTATCACGCTGAACAGCAAAAATTAAATAGTATAATAATACATAGATGTATAGTACCTTTCACATATATTCTCATATAGAAATATGAATATTATATATTATATTACAGAATTTCTATGTATTTCAGTTCATTTAAATTAAAAAAAAAATTTTATTTACGTATTATTGACGAGTTCTCTTGTCTGTTCAATATTCTTATGAAACAGTCTTCTTGAATAGAGCGGAAACAAAATATTTTGATGACTAAAATTATTATACCATTAATCTTGATGTATTGAAGAAATATTAATAATCGACTTCCATTCCACAATACAATTTCCCTGTAGATACATTTACAATTTTATAACTTCAATTTATTCACCAATAAATGAGAGTTTAGTTGAACACTTCTAGTACTCACTACCCATTTACTATGAATGCTCCAAAATTATAGGAAAGATTGTTTCAAATATTTCTGCCTCCTCATTTACTAAGCTAACACAATATATCGAAAAATTTTATTTAGAAATCCAGTACACACCCTCTTTTATGACTAGTATATTAAAGTTACAATGGCATAGCATATACCTTGATGTAATCCCAAAACCGGTAGACACAAACCGTCGAGGTCACTGACTCTCATCACCGGACTTTGATTGCAGAGTGTACCAAATTAACGTAAGACTTTCACCTGGATTGCTCCGGCTTCTTCATTCTGAGAATAAAACTTGGTATTCTTAGCAAAGAAGACTATAGACGTCATAATTATTTCAGTCAAATATATTTGAACAAATAGCGAACATATTCACTTTCACATTGAATACATTACAATTCTGTCACGATTTCTTAAACATCATACTTACATGCTACAGATTATAAAAATAAAACGATATACCTCACAGTGCAATTGCATTCAAACCTCGAAAGCAGCTCTGTATAAAAACCTAACCAAGACACAACAACCTTAATATCATGAATTTTTATGTAAATTTTTAAAACATGAAAAAAAATACAAATGAAGGTAACAAAAAGAACTATTTTAACAATATTTAATGAATAAAACTTGTAACTAATATTGAATAACACGAAGGACGTAATCTGCCCTTGCAAAGCATGACCTACATTAGTATGTCACGTGTCCGTACAGTTCACACGGAAAAGTACTGCATATGCATCCGTCTATCACAGTCCTATAATGCTATTTCCGTTCGTCCTTCAACGCAAATAATATATGTTGTTCTGGAGTAATCGCATAATTGTTAATTATAACTAATGGAAGCTGTTGGCCTTGGACAGTACCGTTCAAATCAGCACGCAATCACAGAGTCATATATTAAAGAAATATAAAACATTGTCCACAAATCCCATGTAACAAAGGTCCTCCATTATGTACCAGTACCATTGCACACGGAACCGACGAGGACGGGACACACTGTTTTTCTAGGCTCGACGTCAAACCAGAATCCATCCTTAGCCGTCATTTGGAACCCTTTCTTGCTCAACTCCATCGGAATGGTGGTTTTCGAGTTAGGCTTTAGATTACACCGAGCAAACACATGGAACAGTAACACCTTGGCCTCCATAAGGGCGAACCTGTTGCCGATGCACATCCTCGGGCCCATACCGAAGCTCAAAAACGTACCGGAATTCATAATCCTCTTCGGATCATCGAAGAACCGATCTGGATTGAACTTATCCGGCTCCTCGAAATGTTGAGGGTCGTACTGAATCCCATATATCGGTATCCAAAGGAACTCATCCTCCTTCACATGATGTGGTTTCCCCTCAGGCAAAGCTGGTGGCAGCTCGAAGGGTTTCGTGCAGACTCTGTCCACAGCCACGATCACCGGGTACATCCTAAGAGCCTCGTTTACGACAGCATCCAAATACTTCATATCGTTGATCGCTTCGTACGACACCTTGCCGTTACCGTTCTCCAAAACCTCGTCGATCTCTTCCTGCAGTCGCGTCTGGATATCCGGATTCACACCCACCTCGTAAGCAGCGAAGCACATCAGTGTCGAGGTGCTCTCGAACCCGCCGAAAAAGAAAACGAACGCTTGGGCGGTCATGTCATCTATCGTCAGCTCCTTCCCTGGGCCCAGTTTGCCTCTGGTCTCCATCATCAGCTGGATCATATCCGGACGAACGATTCCGTTTTCGTCCCTGGCCTTAATGGTAGACGATACTAAGTCCTTGAAGAATTCGGCGATCACAGGGTCGACGAGTTTTATGCCGAGCAAATTGGCGAGATACGGCATGCTGCGCACTATAAAGAACTTGACAGACTGCCATCTACCAAAGCTAGTAGCGACTCTGCCGTATTCGTAGAACTTATTATTTCGATCAGCCATCGAGTCCACGTTAACACCGAAGGCGCAGGTGGCAATCACGTCGTTCGTATATCTGGTGAAAGCATCCTTCAACTCGAGACACCTCTGTCCTTCAGGTATCGTCGCCAAAAAGTTCCCGTAACGTTCCGCGCACTCGCGCATCAGTTTGTACATAGCCTTCATCTTGCTGGATGTGAACGCTGGGCTGAGCAAGGTTCTCACCTCTTTCCATCTTTCGCCGCGTAGGCCGAATAGATTCTTACTGAACAGAGTGTCCGTTGCGTCCGATTGGAAGGACCGATGGTCCTGGAAGTGATCAAAGTTCTTCACGGTGATGGTTTTAAGCAGCTCGATGTCCCGTATTATGATCACAGGGGTGAAGAAATCGTAGAAACCAACGTATTTCGCGTCTTTTCTGACATTATACAGTTCCAAAACCGCTTCGGCGAAGGTGACTCGTTGAAATACTGCTTTCCACATACTTCCAAGTACTGGGAGTCCTTTGTAATGTGGAATTCCTCGCACCTCGAAGTAATTGTATGCCCCTTTGAAGTAGTAATAGGCCGCTAGGCCTACGGCGACCAGCGCCAGAATCACTGACCACACTTCTATCATGATGATTATTTACAGTCACTTTCGGCGTTTTTCATGTGTCCACTACACAACACTGGTTTCTGTGGTAATTGTCTCTGGTGAAATTGTCTTACTTGAAATATTATCAGGAATTGTGTGGATGCGTTTAGAGGTATAGATATATATATATATATATATATATATTACACTCGACTACACCTATCGTGATCGAACCTAGAATCCACTAGTGACTTGCTCGCGGTGCAGTCTGTCGTACAACTGACACGATTGATCCGCTTTGTGCGTCTTTTATCGAGTATTCCGCGAGAAAATGTAGGGACTGTGTATATGTGTTCCGCCGCATACAGCTTGCATCCTCAGTTTTGTCTTCATACGGAGATCATGTCATTATGTCATCATCCAGTATATTCTAATCAGGAAAAAATACCAGTCAACTGCTTATCTAATATGTACACTCATATTTAATATGTACATATTAGATGTACATATTAAGAAGTACCTAACGCATCCGTAGCATTTTCTATTCTGTTGATTTTAAATTACCCTGCGTTTAAAATTGTAGGAAAGAGTACATGAAGGATTGTCAATAAAAACTTCAGCTAACAGAATTCAAATTATTATCACGAAACTATTTTAATAAATATTCAATAAAACATAGAAGGTTTCTTGAATAGTTCGATTACAATCCTATAAATAGTGACACTTGGATACAAATACCATTTGAATGCTATAAGGAAAACGCATTGAATCTTATTATTCGTAGAAAGGGAAATACTCAGGAGTGCAATAACTTCGTTGCTATGAATAGAAATACAGTAATTATGTTTATACAGCCACCAGTTTACGTACATATCAGTACCACATACGACGGTACATTGACCCGATCATATGTGACGTATTATTAAATGATTCATTGTATTCTTTTTATCTAATGTTTTCGTAATCTTCCATTACCGTTAAAGTCTCATACGTATTTGTAATTTTTCACATGGTGTCACTATTTTTGCGTTCTCTGTATATGATTGAATATCAAAAATTCCGCGCAGTATTTTACGATACATCATTTGTTATTAAACACTGAGCACTGTATTTGTCAGAACAACCTGTTGATAAGTTTTATTTTAACGCATTCCGAGAAATGTGATACCACAATGCGATAATTTTTGTTCAGTCGTCATTGAACAATACCAATGCCATTTATTGACGCAATATTGACAGCAATTCGAATTTGTAGAACTTACTATCAATTATCACGAATAACCAAATATTCAAGGATCACATGACAATGCGTCATGGCGTAATAAACAATAAGAGGTGCAATTGCTCGATTCACACTGAGCGAGTCACTGGGCTGATGAAATGATGCCAGAATGAACAAAGACAGAGCAACCGGTTCCTCGACAAAGTGTACGTACAGTAGGATACAAAACTTTTCAGATAATGTATTTTCTAACATCAGGATTAATTAAGTGATACTTTCGAAAAAAGAAATAAATTTGCTTCAAACGAGTTTCTTCTTACATTCTTTGAAATGTGCACAGCTATTCTGTTCGAAAATGAAATAAGTGAGCAACTTGTCTCAAAATTTTACATGCCATACGTACGATTCACAGATTTCAATTCAACTTTGCTCAATTAGTAACAGACACTAGTGGATTATTTCTCGGCTGGATCTCCAACCAAAATCCGTTCTCAGCCTTCAGGAATGCTCCTCCTCTCCCAAATTTCATCGGTATCGAAGTTTTCGAGCAAACATTCAGCTCGCAACGGGCGAGAATGTGGAACAGAGAAACTTTACTCTGCAGAATCGCAAACCGGTTACCGATGCATATTCTAGGCCCTAACCCAAAAGGCAAGTAGGCATCAGAATTAGCAACATTCGCTTGTTTATCCATGAATCGTCCAGGATCGAACTTCTGGGGTTCGTCGAAATATTTCGGATCACGTTGGATCCCAAAAATCGGTAGCCAGACATGAGAACCCTTATTCATCCTGAAAGACTTCAATCCCGGTAAAGCAGGAGGCAATTCGAACGGTTTGACACACTGTCTATCAGTGATGGGTATAACCGGGTACATTCTTAGAGTCTCGTTGATCACAGCGTCAAGACACTCCATCCTATTGATTGCTTCGTAAGAGACATCGCCATTAGAATCCTTCAAGACCTGGTCAATTTCCTCCTGCAACATTTTCTGGAACTCAGGGTTCACTGCTAATTCATGAGTAGCGAAGCATAAAAGACTGGACGTAGTCTCGAAACCGCCAAAGTAGACCGAAAACGCTTGGGAAGCCATATCCAAATTGGTTAGTTCTTTTCCTGGGCCCAGTTTACCCCTACTCTCCATCATCAGCTGAATCAAGTCCGGACGACTGACCCCTGTCTCATCCCTAGACTTAATATTGGCCGACACTACCTCCTCGAAGAAATCTGTCACTTCTTTTCTGATTATTTTCAAACCAAGCAACTTCGATATTCTGGGGAAGAATATAATCATCGTTAATTTGAGGATAGAGCCACTATGGAGGTCCAGAGCCTCTCTTCCTAAAACGTAGAACTTGTTCTCCCTGTCTGTTATAGAGTCTATGCTTATCCCAAAGGCGTAGCTCGCGAAAACGTCGTTGGTGTACCTGGTGAAGACGTCTTTCATCTCTATTACCATTTGTCCTTCCGTCAATGCTGCCAGATGACGTCCAACAGTTGCTGCGCACTCAAACATCAGGCTAGACATCGCCTTCATCTTGCTAGACGTGAAGGCTGGAGTCAACAAAGCTCTGACTTCCTTCCACCTCTCTCCTTGAAGAACTAACAAGTTCTTAGCGAAAAATGGATCGATGTCTGGGTTTCCAAAGCTTCGATGATTCGAAAAGTGATCGAAGTGCTTGATCGCGATTGACTTTATGAGTTCTGGGTCGCGAATCATGATCACAGGCGCCATTCGATGATGCAGTCCCACGTATTTTGCCTCGGGACTCATGTTGTATATTTCTTGTACCATTTCAGCGAATGATTTGACAAAAATCATGGCTGACCAAGAGCTGCCCAGCACAGGTACTGATCTTTTGAAGGGCAGTCCGTGTTTCTTAAAAGGATCTTGGTCTCTGTTGAAGTAGTAATACAATCCCAGCATTGTAACAGCTATTGCTAGTAATGTTGAGAGATCCATCTTGAGTATGTTGATTATTCTTGCGCTTAGAACACTTTTTAAATTGGATAATTTACTAGGAAGATTGAAAGTTGGAAAATTTCAGTCTGTTCAGAGAAACAACAGCGACTACTAATGCGGAGTATGTTTAAAAGACACAAAGCCACTATATTCTGCACGTTATCTTACCAGAAGAGAAACTGTTCTGTGTCGTCAAACAAGCTGAGTCATTTAAGATACCACGTGAGCTCGCATGCGAACTAGCAACTGATGTAACGGAGTCCGAAGTCCCACTTTTAATCCGAAGTAACGATATCGATTTTAGGTTTTCGTACAAAATTTAGTTCAGGTCAATGACGTTTGTTCATGACAACTCACTTCCAACTATTGTCCGCCCGTATCTGTCAATGTACATTTCATTGTACAATAAAGCTTTCCACGGCAATAACTCTTATACAACTGTTTTATCGTTTAATTTATGTTCACTACTTAGATCACAGCTACTTAGACACAACACTAGATTACCATTATACATGTCCGCATATGAAAAGACAATGCAGGAAATGACAGGTAAAACAATTCGAATTAAAAATGTCTTAATAAGTATGAATTCATAAATTGCTGTTATTAGAGATTATATATGACTTTAAGTCTTGTGTTTAATTCATTTTAAATTTATTGTTTACAACCGTACAGTAGCTACATACAATTACTATTTGTAATTGTAATTTGTGTGTAATATTTTTATTAATTTTGGTTTTTTTATGAGCATTAAAAGTCACTGACTGAAAAAACTTAAATTAAATACTTCAGCTAAATCCTTTTCCGTATAGTTTAGCCCGATCTTAAAAGCGAAGAATGCTCGTGAACTTTTGTTATTACGATTATTTCATACAACATTAAATTCCATTTTAATGCTATATAAAGAAAACGCATTGAATTTTGTTATTGGTAAAGAGGAATGTAATAACAATGAGTGAAATAACTGCGTTACGAAAAATATAATTAACGCAACTGTAACAAACCATATCTTTTCTTTGGTTTAAGTTAGAGAAAAATGTTAGAAGAAAAATGTGACTAGTTCAAGGTGGACTACATATTCACGATCATATTTTTTTCACCAGTGCAATAACGAATGTATATTATATCAATTTAATTCGGTTATAAAGACGATTAAACAGCCTCCTACGTAATGTTTAGAATGCAATGAATAGGCGCTTGAGTATTTAATACTTCTTTACGTAAAAGGGTAAGAATATTCGATGTATATAAATGCGTTCCACTAGTAAATATGAATGTAGTCAAAAACTTATAGTCCTTACTACACGTTTACTAAAAATGCTTCAAAACAATAGGAGAAGAATGTTTCAAATATTTGTTTTTCCCATTTACTAAATTAGCACAACATATCAGATAATTTGATTTAGAAACTCCAGATACACCTTCCTTTATTAACAGTATGTTCAATTTAAAATGGCGTAGTACATACCTTACTGTAATCCCAAAACCGGTACGTCGAGGTCACACACTTACATCACGGGATTTTTATTGCAGAGTGCATAGAACTTACACAAGATTTTTTCCCAGAATGTTCGCAGGTTTTCATCCTGAGGATAAAACTTGGTATTCTTAGCAAAAACGACTCTATAGATGGCATAGTTTTTTCTGTCGAATATATTTGAACAATTAGCAAGCATATTAATGTTCACATTGAATACGTTACAATTCTGTCACGATTTTGTAAATATCAAACTTACATGCTACAGATTATAAAAATAAAAAGATATACCTTTTATTACAACTAAACCTTCAGACTACAATCTCAATATCCTGAATCTTTATATAAAAGTTCGAAACATCGACAAAGAGACAAATAAACACAACAAACCGAACACTTCTAACAACATTTAAGGAGCAAATCTTCTGACTGATATTAACTAACACAAAGTACGTAATCGGCTCTTGTAAAATATAACCTACATTAGTATATCACGTGTCCATTACGAAACAGTTTATAAGGAAAAGTACTACAGTCCTTTTATACATATGCATCCGTCTATCGCAGTCCTAAGATGCTATTTCCATTTGTCCCTCAACATCAATGAGATACATTGCTCTAGAGTCATCGCGTAATTGTAAATCATAACCAATGAAAGCTACTGGCCTTCTACAGTGTAGACCAAATCAGCCCCCAATCACCGTGTCATATATTACAAAAATAGAATACTATCACCTACAAATCCCACGTAACAAAAATCCTCCACTATGTACTAGTACCATTGTACACGGAATTCACGAGAACTGGACACACTGTTTTTCTAGGCTCGACGTCAAACCAGAATCCATCCTTAGCCGTCATTTGGAATCCTTTCTTGCTCAACTCCATCGGAATGGTGGTTTTCGAGTTAGGCTTCAGATTGCACCGAGCAAACACATTGAACAGTAACACCTTGGCCTCCATAAGGGCGAACCTGTTGCCGATGCACATCCTCGGGCCCATACCGAAGCTCAAAAACGTACCGGAGTTCATAATCCTCTTCGGATCATCGAAGAACCGATCTGGATTGAACTTATGCGGCTCCTCGAAATGTTGAGGGTCGTACTGAATCCCATAAATCGGTATCCAAAGGTACTCACCCTTCTTCATATGATATGGCTTGCCCCCAGGCAAAGCTGGTGGCAGCTCGAATGGTTTCGTGCAGGTTCTGTCCACAGCCACAACCACCGGGTGAATCCTAAGAGCCTCGTTTACGACAGCGTCCAGATACTTCATATCGTTGATCGCTTCGTACGACACCTTGCCGTTACTGTTCTCCAGAACCTCGTCGATCTCTTCCTGCAGTCGTGTCTGGATCTCCGGATTCACTCCCACCTCGTAAGCAGCGAAGCACATCAGTGTCGAGGTGCTCTCGAACCCGCCGAAAAAGAAAATAAATGCTTGGGCGGTCATGTCCTCTATCGTCAGCTCCTTTCCTGGGCCCAGTTTACCTCTGGTATCCATCATCAGCTGGAGCATATCCGGACGAACAATTCCGTTTTCGTCCCTGGCCTTAATGGTAGACGCTACTATGTCCTTGAAGAATTCGTCAATCACCGGGCTGATGAGTTTTATGCCGAGCAAATGGGCGAGATACGGCATGTTGAGCACTATGAAGAACTTGAGAGACTTCAATCTTCCGAAACTAGTGGCTTCTCTGCCGTTTAAGTAGAACTTGTTATCCCGATCAGCCATTGAGTCCACATTCACACCGAAGGCGCAGGTGGCAATCACGTCGTTCGTGTATCTCGTGAAGACATCCTTCAACTCGAGACACCTCTCTCCTTCAGGTATCGTCGCCAAAAAATCCCCGTAACGTTCCGCGCACTCGTGCATCAGTTTGTACATAGCCTTCATCTTGCTGGATGTGAACGCTGGACTGAGCAAGGTTCTCACCTCTTTCCATCTTTCGCCACGTAAGGCGAAGAGATTCTTACTGAACAGAGGCTCCGTTGCTTCCGATTGGATGGATTCATGGTCTTGGAAATGATCGAAATACTTCACGGTGATGTTTTTCACCAGCTCAATGTCTCGTATTGCGATTGCAGGGGTCAAGAAATCGTAGAAGCCAACGTACTTCGCGTCTTTTCTGACATTATACAGTTCCAAAATTGACTCGGCGAAGGTGACACGTTGAAATACTGCTTTCCACATGGTTCCAAGTACTGGGAGTCCTTTGTAATGTGGAATTCCTCGCACATCGAAGTAACTTTGTTTCTTTTTGAGGTAGTAATAGGTCGCCAAACTTACGACCAGCGCCAGAATCACTGACCACGCTTCTATCATGTTGATTACTTACAGTCACTTTCGGCGTTTTTCATGTGTCCACTACACAACACTGGTTTCTGTGGTAATTGGCTCTGATGAAATTGTCTTACTTGAAATATTATCAGGGAATGTGTGGATGCTTTTAGAAATATAGATATATATACTACACCCGGCTAAACACTAGTGACTTGCTCGCGGTGCTGTCTGTTGTACAACTGACGCGATTTGTTCGCTTCGTTGATCTTTTATCATGTTTTACACGAGGAAATGTTGGGACCTTGTATATATTTGTTCTACAAGGCGGAACGTTCATGAACGCATGACGATGATCATCATAACGATGACTGTCTTCTTCTAATCAGGAAGATACCAATCTACTGCTTGGATAGTACCTTAAGATGATACAATAATATGCTAGTAACTGACATGGTTCTATTGGATGTAGGTAGTAATAAGTAATACACTAGTTTTTGGTACATTTTGTACTTGTTTCGAAAAGATGCAATTATTTACGCCACGTTAATAGTATTTACTGCTTATTTTTAACATCCCATACTATTTTGACAGAACGGAAATTCGGACCATGTATTCCGAATTTAACTAGGATCAGAACTTTCTCCGTACCTATACAGTGACTCACATATTCCTTATTTTTTTTTTGAAATAATAGTTGAGGTTAAACATTTTAATACAATTCTTGTTATTGTATTTCCATAAGCTTAATTTTTTATCGTTATTTTGTACTAAGAGTTCTTTTTAGTTTTGAAATAAAATTCGTAGTTTGGTACATAGTTCGGTCAAATAAATGTGAACCTTGCGTGAATAAATTTGTGACTCATTGTAGGAAATATATGTTTACCATACCTTCTTTATACAGAATAGCATTTTCTATTATTTTGAGTTTTGTTTACCCTGTGTTTAAAATTGTAGGAAATGTATATTAAGGATTATCAATAAAATCGTTTGCGCTGGATTAAAATCATTTTTGCGAAGGTATGTTATTGAATGTACATTTCGAAGGCTCTTGAATAATTCAATTACATGATTTCAGTAATGAAACTTGGATATGAATCCCATTTTAATGCTATAAAGAAAACACATTGAACCTAGTTGTTCGTAAAGAGGAATGTATTATAATAAGAAAGAGGGAATATCTTCGTTGTTAGAAATATAAATACTCAGCCACAATTTCATGTAATTATCAACATCATTGACCCGATTGGATGCCATTATAGATCTTTATAAATACAACAATTAAAGTCCGTCCCGTTTGCTTCGACACCAATTTACGTTGCATCAGCTGCGAAACGAGAACTTGTCGGGTTGGTGACTGATGCAAACAGATCGTGACTAAGGTAAGGGGAAACATAATAGGCGCCAACGAGGTCAAATCATTCTCTCGATCTTACTTTTTCCGCACACAAGTTTCCGTATTCAATTTCTCACACCATGTTATTCTTAATATGCATCTATGGTAACATAATTGTTTATTGCAAGCGAGTATTCTTAAAACTAATGTAATATACTAAGTGAATATAATATGAGATGAAAGTTAATTTAAATTTTGTATAACTATTTTGGGAGAAGATTATGCAATAAATATTTAATATGTTTATTTAAGACTGAAATTGAGATGAATCGTCAGTAACTTACACCAGAAGCATTGGAATATTACTGAAAAGTAGTTACATAACGGTAACTAAAATATTCATATCCAACGTCAATTGATATCTAATGTAATAACTAAATATTCATATAAAAATATTCATATATTTCACTGTAATAATGAGTGAGCATATATAATAAATTAATTGCGGTTGGAAAGTGAAAGCAAATGTCACTTGTGACTCAACTTATGTCATCACATTTGTGACAGTAGCGAATGTTATTTAGATCGAAATATTAAAATTTCTTCGTTTAAGAATCGATCTTAGGATTTCTCAATTCATTGATTCGTATTGGAAATTAATTTGTCTTCAAAAGAATACTTTCATGAAAAAATGAAAAAGGTCATTTTTCGTAATTAGTAGAAATAGTATTTCCCTTAGATTGTACCTAATAAAATGATATTCTCTGTTACAGGTGCTGGATCCTGTACAATAAACATTATTACTACAAAGTAAGTTAACTTTTGTAAATACAAATATTTACAGTATTGCCTACCTGAAATTCTACAAAATGAACATACATATTTACACAAAAGCAAATGCAATTTAAAGCAGAAGAAGCATACTTCAATTATAAAAGAATATAAAGAAATTAAAAAAAACTGTAATATACATATAATAAGTATGTAGATAAAATCAGGCAACATTCTAAACAAAGAAAATACACCTCATATCTTCTTAGAAAGTCCCATTAACAAACGTACACGCTAATTACTACATTGCAGATTTGATACATTCATAGAATAAACGATTGTTTAAAATACAGTACAGTCAAATATTAGATACGGTGTATTGAGGTTTTCGCTTCACTCGAAATTACAAAAATCCTCCACCAGAGTGAACAAATATTCAGTATACTGACAATATTTATTCCATCACTCGAATATCGAAAACGTTATTACTTATACCTCTCCTATTATTATAGCCAGGAAAATGAATTAAACCAGACACTTCTTGCAATCCATAACCAACAATATTTGTTTTATCAATCATATCGCCACGACAATTGCGTGTACAACGTATAAATTTCAGAGTGATGCAATGGATATTTCCAGCGCTATATATTTAACTCCATTCTCTGTAAATTAGTACACAGAAATTGATATTTGTACAAACATCCGCAATCTAATAAATGATTGACGCACATAATTAATATAATGATCTCTTTCGTTGATTACTACTAAAACCAATTGGAATTTCATATCAACGGGAGAGCCCGTTCCCCGTGGTAATACGAACTTCATCGTCCGAGCACGTTGACAGATTTTCTGAAGCAACGACCAGTAAAAACGTGGGATTCAATGCAATTTCGTGATTGAACGTAGACGAACAACGGAACTGGAGACGTCGAAACACATCAAACGCAAGGATCCCGTATTATTGTCCGCGTATCCCATACATACTGTCAAGGCAACTTCGTAATCTGACTACGGAAGCAACATTATCCCATGTTCATCCGGCTCGTCTGTGCCTGTGCCGCACGAAATCAGGTGTCCACCTTGGAATACGCGGGCTAAATCAGTCCAACGGACTTTATACGTTGCGTTTATAGTACTGTTAAGGATCTAACCAGCCCAACGGCTACAACTCCTCGCTGTTATGATATTGTACTTCGGACTGGGAGTTCTGTTTATCTGAATTTGGATAACTGCGCTGATATTGCCGTTTCATTGCCGAGCAGTTGTCATGGAAGACAGAGTAGCCAGTCTTGGTTTCAGAGTAATGTGTTGATTGGGAGTTAAATGGCTTTGAATTTTGCTCGTAGGGGAGACAAGGGTTGTTCAGAATAATAGAGGTAGGTTGTAAGAAGGCCTATGACTTGGTAAATAAAAGAGACAGCGCTATGATTACAAAATAGAATGAATGCTGGCTTAAACCTAATACTCGCGACACGTGCGAAAATGGATAAAATAAAGATATAGTATAATGTTCTTGTGAAGTTCTTATTTCAGATTACAATTTATGGTTGTGAATGAAACGTCCGAATACTTTTGTCTAGGAAAATACAGAGAAAACTTGTATCATATTTTGTGATACGTAAGTAGCTCCGTATAATTTGTATGAAAGCTTGCGTTGGAATAATAGTAAACACTCCAGAGGGCAGAAGTTCAGTAATATTACCGTAACAACAAATACAACGAAAAATGTCTTTGTCTGAATTCCTTTGTCCGATACTGTATCTAAATCTCAGCAGTTACACGTTATTTTTAGATTTGGATAAGACCGGTATCTAATTATAAATTGTCAATTTGGTCGATCGATTTGAAGAACTGTAACACTTTTTTAATGTTCTCGGTGTCGTTCAAGTTCATTTTCAAATGTTCTTTAATTAAGTATTGATTTCTTTCCGTTGAAAGTCAAAGACATTGTAATAGTAGGTACCTATATGATGAATGCTTATTTTGTAGAGTAGAATAGAAAAATCGTCTATCGTTACACAGCCGGAAGCTACTACGATCTTTCAGTTCGTTTCGACGTAATTATCCTAAATAGAGGGATATTAAATAAATTTTACTAAGAAGTGTATTTTTCTATTTCTTTAGCATTTCGTGAAACGTCCCATATTGTACATTTAGTTATGGTTGTGTAGAAACGGTAATTATATGTTAATTCAATATAATTAATATGTATATATAAAAAATTAATTTTTTAACTTTCTTTAGACCGACATTATAAGGAATATTTCTCGTCGACCAAACAATGTTTCCTGATATTCCATGGATATCCTTCATTAAGGGGTCAGACTAATGTAACACTCTGAAAAGGAGCGTATTTTTGCGAATTATTTGTGCAGAACTCAATCAGCCGCCATTTTTGAAATTTTGTAATTGTATTAAGACAATATTGAACTAAGCATTACTTGAAAATGGAATTCTCGTATAAAATATACAAGATTTAAAATGAAATTACATTTTCACTTAGTACATCTTCAAATGTTTCACTGAGAATAATTAATCCAAGAATATACTGTTACCGTACCTCAATTAGTTAAAATGATATATTATTTCAATTTCTTCATTTTAAAATGTCTTCAAGTCCCGCACGTCTTCCTATTAAAAATTACAATAAAGTTTCGCAACATTTCTCTGCTATTTTAGCATTTTTTGTTTGAACGTACAATTTTCCACGTGGCATGTTATTCTAGTCATTGCAAATAAAATAAATAAATACTTCGTTAAACTGTATGCTTGTAGTTGGAGGATGAACTGAACTGTGAAAGTCTAGGATGACAATTTCAACTACAGTAGTAATTTGAAAAGCAAGTACGAAAACCTCGATTCTTTCTCTACATCGCACTAATAAAAAAAAAATATAATTTGTTATTTCTTTCTTAATTTCCCTTAGGTTCATTTTCCAATAACATGTGTCTACTAACAGGAAGCAAAGTATCAAGTCGATCGGTTAATTATTTTTTCAATTGTCTTTCACGCCAAATTGAAAGACAGGATTTCGAGAAAAACACATTTAAACTTTAAGAAGCATTGCATTCTATTCTGTCCGCCGTTTACTTGAAAGCAATGTACACCACATTCATTTTTAGGATTTTCAAAGAAAACATTTTAGGCATATCTTAAGACTACAAGATACTGAAAAATGTTATCGCAAAATATTTGAGATTGTCGATAATTTCCACTGTCTGAACCTCAGAGCCAGAGTGTATTAAGTCACATTTTTCAAACTTTGGAGGAGAGCAATTCAAAGGTGCAAAAACCTTGCAACTTGGGAACCGTTCAGTAAGAATTTAACGAGAAACAATCGCTACCTTCGAACTATTGAATGAATATACACCAAGTCTCGGTGTATAAAAACGAAGAATATTGCATTAAATTTCCTATCTGATGGACTTTGAACTGTTTCGCTCGGAACAAGATCTTAATATCATTTTTACACTATTATATAAACACACAAACGACTTCGAACGAAATAATTTTGACCATCAGAAAGAAGTGAAAAAATTTGTTACGGGAAACATATAAAATGTCATTTTTTAACAAAAGTAGACTTAATACACTCCAGCTCTGGGGTCCAGATATAAAATTGTCGAAACAGAAGAAACATGATGCAGACGTTTTTCAGATACCAGATGTGCATTCGGTTGCAGGGAAATAAGGTTTCGGTCTGAAAGTTCGAGCCAGAGCTCATCTGACAGGGAGGGGGAGAGAGCTAGGGAAGAAGAGAGAGGGAGAGAGACAGATGGAGAAAGTGAACGGCGGGGAAGAGAGAAAACGTGAGAGGGCTGGCGGAACAAAATTCATTTGGGCAAATTAAACAGAGTTTAGCAATTTGCGCTTAATCCATTTGTCGGGGATCCGCCGTCCGTCAGTCCGTCCAGTCTGCTTCGTCCCTACTCTCTTCGCAGCCACGGCTCTTAACACGACCACCACTATGCACCCTTTCCTTGCCCGGCCCTTCCCACGTTTCACCTTACCCTGTCGATACTAATCCTCTCGTCTGCATCGTTTGCTGCTGCCACTTTGAAACAGTGTTTCGTGAATTTCACGGATACACGTGGGGGGGGAGGGTTAATAAACTGCAGCCCCCATAGTGACCGAAATACTATAACGTGGTCTGGTAACCGCTGATACCACGCTCTCTGTCGCTTATAAGTAAGAGTGCGAATGTTTCTGCAAATATAGATATTCATGGGTTAATTTAGAATTGGAATTCAAGAATCATTAGCGTTCTAAATAAATAAAGATTGCAATTCACGAAGGTTACGAGGTAATTTACGACAATTACAATTCAAAAAGCATTTGCTTTTGAAGTAAATAACTACTCATGCTCTAAAGAAAATAGGAACCTTAGTCATTTTTGTTATAAATTTCATCGGAGAGTTTCAGGTAATTGTACACGCCATAAATATATAAAATGCGTGGGCTGCTTGTGAATATTAGATCGTTTCAAGACTAGTGGTTATCGAAATAAAGTCTTATTTAGGTGATTATTCGAAGAGGGAATTTATCAGATCAGTCGTTTCTTTGACTGTGTTATCTTGGTCAGTGTTATGTTACTGATATGGTATTTGCTTGTTGCTTTACTTTACTTGGAGGCTACCGGAAAATAGAAATGATGGGTATACAGGGGGGAATACAGATTTGCTCTGTAAATAAATGAATTTAAGTAACTGTAAGTTATTAGATTTGTTTAATATTTCTGACATTTCCAAATCTTATGGACCTTAACTAAATTTGTTTCACTTAATGTTTAACTATAAACCTTTAGTTTTATCTTCAGACCACAATGTGTGAGTGACGTGGTAGCTGAAGTGTTAAACGATCTGATAATTAAGAGTTTCAGTGATTATTTCCATAAATATAAATGTCGAGATAGAAGAAAATTGATCTCATAATATGATTTTATTGTACATTCTTCTACATTCGCGTAAAAAGTTTACAAAGAATCGAAGCACTTCGCCAGAAATACTCTAGAAGAAATTACTAAAATTTATAACAGACTATTTTTTAGGGTTTCCGAGTGACTTTTAATTCAGCACGTGAAGAAATAAAGTAACGCATTAATTAATTATGATTTTCATAAAAAACCTGTTACTATTAGAACTCTAACGGAGACATAGTTACTCTTATTAAACATAGTTTTTGTATAAATAACTAAAGCACTTTAATCGATTCAGCTATAAAAAGGATGAGATTCACAGCGATAGAAAATTAAGGATCGAACCAAACGATTCGAGGGTTGACCCACGGATCGGGTCAGCCTAATTTCTCGAGTGCCTTGGAAGTCATAAATCTACACCCAAGACGTTCGTAAAGATATATCGTCCTTACTTTCTTTTTCATCCACGGAGGACAGTTTTTCATTTCCTCGGAAGTCGAGTTCCATGTCCTTGAACATTTTTATTCAACTCACACTATCGCGAATCCTGCAACTTGTTTTTTTTTTCACACACGTCGTAAACGTACTTTAATGCTTTGCGAGTGCATCGTGTAATCTTATCGCGAATAAGATTCGTAATGTGACACAGAAAAACCTTCCCTTTTGAAATATGTCTCGAACTTTACTTTTCTGTTAATTTTCATTAACTACGCGCGCAATTTCATTACATACTACTCGTAAAAACAGGCATTCCTTGAAAATAGAAGACCCGTATAAAATATACAAGATTAACATGAAACTTCCTTTTCATTAAGTACATCTTCAAATTTTTCACTGAGAATAATTAATACAAGAGTGTACTTTTACCGTACCTCAATTACTTAAACTGCTATATTATTTTAATATCTTCATGTCCTCAAGTTCCACACATCTTTCAATTAAAAATTACAATAAAGTTTCGCAAGACTTCTCTGCCATTTTAACATTTCATCCTCTTATGTTCAATTCGAAGCTAAGCTAAAGTACATATAACTCGGCCATAACTCCGCAATGATTACAATTTCATCACGATCTCAAAAATTTTAAAATTATTCCTAAACATAAAATCGCAACAACCATCGAATAGGGTTAAAAGTATTCCATTCGTAGTACCTAAATAAAAAGGGAAAAACAGACAAAAACCAAGATAGAGAAAGAGATTTGAAACTCGCGCCGATCCCTATTCGTCCCATAAAACACATTTCAGCCTTTTCCACTCGTACCTCCACGGGGATCGAGTCTTTTAGCTACTGGTTTACATCGCACGAGCCCGGCTGCTATCTTATTATCACGGAATTGTTTTCAACCCTCTCGTTCCCTTCCTCCCACCCCCTCATCCCCTAAGTCTTTCTCCCTCCCGCTGTCGCTGCAGCCCCGTCCAGCGTTCTCTGTCCTTCTCGGGCTCTATTTAGAAGGATGCTGGAAGCAAGCAGCGGCGAAGCCAACTTAAGTGTATTGGCAGTTGTGTCCACCTTTTATTTTCATCCAATCGGGCGAGGACCTTTAACATCACTCCGCTAGAAACCGTAGAGTGCTTCGAACCGGATGCCCACGCCGGTTTTGGGGACTCTAGAGACTGCCCCGGCTGAACTCTTCAATGCATGGATCTCGCTCAATTTTAAAGCGACACTGGTGTTTCTGGATCCCCGAAAGCCTCTACTTGCTCGATGGAATCTCAAGCAGCTATTTTGAATCGAATGATTTGTAGCTCTCGATCGTTTGTCTCTCTAACCCCTATTCTTAACCCTTTCTGCCCTTAATTATTTTTTATTTAAGATTTGTACCTCTATCGTTTGTTTCTCTAGCCGTTATTCTTAACCCATCCTGCCCTTAATTATTTTTTATTTAAGATTTGTACCTCTATCGTTTGTTTCTCTATGTATGTACCTGCTATTCTGAAACCTTTCTGCCCTTAATTATTTTTTTTAAGACCGATAGCTCTCGACCGTTCGTTTCGCTAGGTGCTAGTCTTTAATATTTTATAACCTTAATTATTTTTTGCAAGAAAAAAAATATTTGTTGGAAATGTAGTTATTGCGTTGGTCTCAGAAAATGAGAAAATTTGATGAATTTTGAAAACAAGGTGTCTGAGTAAGAACTTTTGAATGATTCCAATTGGCGTTATTGGGATCCTGGAAAGGGTATGTAAAGAAATAATGTAGTATTTATCCGTTGCGATATTATATTATTATTTCAACATTTTATATGACAGTAACACTTTTTTTATTTTAGAAAATGGCATAGAAAGTTGCAGATCAATGAAGAATATTATTAAGGGATCATATACTTTTCTTGTTTTCCTAGAAATAAACACTGAAGTTGGTAAAAAATAGTGAATTAACGATGGTTTCATTCTTCACTGGATAATTAAATATCTTACTTAAATTAAGGAAAAGTTTTTGTCCAAATCTTCACAATTTTTAACTACCTGCTTTTCACTTCCTTCTTTCATGAATACGCTTCCTTTTGCTAAATTTCCGCAGAAACCGCGGCAACATGTTTAGATTCTCAAACGTTTTACACAAAAATTCATGGAAAATGCATTACCAAATAAACAGTTTCCTTGGAGGTCTACTTTATTCTACGGCTAAACGCGTGTCAAGGCTGTGTAACGGAGGTAAAACGATGAAAATGGAAGAATTTCCTGGTAAGAAGTTTTCAATTGCATAAGAAAGTGTGAAAGTAACTCGGAGTAAAAGTTCACCGAGAACGTGTTGAGCTATGTGCATACACACCGGAAGCAATAGTACCGTTCGAATAACTTTGTAATAACTTGAAGCTGACGAAACACCGAGAACGTTTGCATTTTTTCGTAATCAATGGACAACATAGAAGGAAAAAGAACTTAATAACCAATTCCATTGTAAGTACCGAGTTAATTCAAACTTAAAGTTACAATTTCCTATTTCAGTCATTTTCACAACAGTTATCCACATAAAATTCTGGGGCCGACAATTCATAAATTCATGAAAATTGTAGGTAATTGTATTCTTACATTATAAGTATAAGAAATTATATTTCTCCATTAACCCTTATGCACTGTTCGGGTCAATCTCACCTCAAACCTATGTTAGATTCTCAATTATACTTTTTATTATACGATATTGTAAATTAATTTGTCGCCAATATCTTACATATAGTATGTATATTATAATCTAATAGCAAATATATTCCCAAATATAATCTGATTAGCAAATATATTCCCCTAATTCGATTTGAATTTTGGCTCAATTTATGTTAAAGAATAGTAATGTAGTAGTTTTTTGAAGAGTGTACAACGGTTAAAAGAGTGTCTTGAAATCCTCAATCATACTTTGTATAAAAAAATTTCTGTAAAATACTTTTTTACTGTATTTCAACTTTACATTGAAAATGAACATTCATCTTCAAGCGGATACAAATAACAGCGCACATATTCGTGTAAATAACTTTCTTCAATGAGTCGAAGAAAGCTGACGGTAAATATTTTTGTCCTGTAGGTCAAACAAAGTTATTGTGTGTGTAACCTCGGGCAAGATAAAAGCTTGATAACGACGATAGTAAAATTTCGCAGAAATTCCATTAGATAAAACTGTCAAGAAGTTCACATGATCTTAGATTTCGGAAGTCAGTCTCGTGAACTCGCTCAAATCAGAACTTCTCCACCTTGTCGTCGTTTCCTCTCTCGTCATTACTTATACCCGACCGAGATTGGAAAAAGACGAAGCTGACTTCCACTAGAACAGCGAAATTTTTAACGACGTTAAATCGAAAAACTTTTCCACCCAATTTTTATTACATTCCGGTTAACTCTCTCGGGAAACACTTCGTGAAAGATTCATCATCACAGATTCATAATATTATAAAATAGCTTATTTAGTTGTAATTCAGATTTATAGAAACACTGATGTAGTATCACATCATTCATTAAAACGCGAAGAGACTAAAAAACGAACTTAATTTTTTCAAATAATTTTTGCAAGTCATTTTTTATGTTATTCTATTACTAAAAACTGAAAATAATATTTTACACTGATTATATCGAAGGAAAATTATTTGGGTTCTTAATCCAAGATTCTAATATTTATAGATGATGATTAATGCATTTATTGTATTGATTAAAACATAAGAACGAAAACTTTAAAAGATATAACAAAGTTTTACTTCTCACGTAATGAGACTCTTAGTGGAGGCAGAAAATTTCTATTTTATTCCAGTTTTGGCAAATTGGTTTGTGAAGATATAAATCTGTTCAAGCGTTTGCAGTATAATCGCTAAGTTTGAAGGAGGTATCATATATTTTTCGTTTGGTACTCTAGCAAAAACTGTAATTGCTGAATCTGTCTAGACCACAGATATTTTAACGAAAGATTTGTTCAAAGAAGTAGGATGAAATGTAGGGATAAGATAATTTCCTACAAAGATACAAAAATTTGATCTTGACCTTATTCGACGGTTGCAAGTGTTAAGAGGTTTTCTGTTGAAGCACTTGAATTAGTTTCACTGTTTATCTTACATATATATATACATAAGAATAAGATAATGACAATTATACCGATACCGGTCGATAATATCATAAACAACAGGCTTACATTAAAACATAAGATTATCAGTTCATGTTCCCCTTACCAGATGTAAGTATGCTAGTTCTATAGATTATTAAATAAGAAACATACACATTTAAATTTTTAACTTCTATGTACTAAAGTCACTTGTGAAATTCACAACAATCATTACTTAAGATATCTGTCAAGAATACACTTGAAATTCCGATAAGTAATCGATTTGTACTTTACTTATCACTTATCACACTGTTCTCGTTAATATCAATTGTTTTCAGAGAACATCTGCGCAGTTTTCAACGAGTTTAATGAATGTCCTAGAAAGTTATATATACACATTATAATTTTACTTTTTTTTACAAATAGATTTCCTTCAGTTTCAAGTCCTTTCTCTATTACTTTATCGAAGTTCTAGAAATGTGTCTAAAATGAGCAAGAAATAGTTACGTTCCGTAAGTATAACCTAACCGTTCATAGAAACGACCACGTGACGAACATTTTTACCACTACGTTTACCAACCAAGTCAAAATGACTTATCACTACACTCTTACAACGATAATTAAAATTTTATAACAATACGTTTCCTCAAATCTTTAGCAACTTTTATGACGATATGAAAGTGAGGAAATTAGTTAATGTATAAAATTGTAAATTTTCAAAAGTTTGTCATATTTATCAACCGATCGAAATAGATATGCGTTTATCGTCGAGAGTTCTACCCCGAAGATAAACTGTTCGTTCCAACATCAAGATTATTTACGAGTAATCGAAAAATGTATAGAGAATATTTTACAGTATTTTCTTGTAATTTTTACAGGTAACGTTTTCCCATCAGTAGTCGTCAACTAAAAATAGACAGATTTATGTATTGACATTAATATTTCATTGGACACTTTTTTCCCATTGATTCTAATATCCAACCGTTCGAAATAAATAACCGAACAGGGAACGTCATCAACTACGAAAACGACGATTCAGCTTTTCGAGCTGATCGCTTCCATCGGATCGTTCTTCGGTTACAAAACGCTCTGGCAGCGGCCGTGGCACGGCTTCCTGTTGCAGGGAAATTCGCGCGATTACAGGACGACCAGTTGCAATTCACACACGTGACGCAAACTGATAATAGAACGTCATACAAGCCCCGTGAATTCCGGCGAAGTCACGGCGATAATGGGACACGCAAGCCCAACACGCGCCCGATGGTCAGGTGTCGCTTTACGGTGCGCGAATACTCGGCTGGGAATAGTTTCACGTCAAACAGGAAAAAATGTACTCGAATGTTGTTAACTGTTCGGATCTGCTATGTCCACAAATTCCAATGAACATGAGAATAGCAGCAGTTACGTTTTGAATGTAACTGGCAACGAATGGTATGTGTCCATTCATTAGACACTGTTTCGACCGGCATCGAAAGGTCAAACCAACCTGATTGGTTCAACAACTATACTACTGCTATAGGAATTTATACTGAAGTAATAAAAAACTTGTCTTCTTAAAGTTCTTTATTAATAATAGGTACATACAAGGTCTGATCAGAATGTTTAGAGACTTCTTATCTAAATCATTTATTATTAAATCATGACACTAATCTCATAGGACCAGCATGAAGTTAATCTCCTTCTTACCTTGTACACCTTTGATACATTTTTTTTATTCCTATTGTTAAAATTAGTAATTAAGCATTCATACATATTGTCCATGTACCGAAACTAGATATAAGAACATAAACGTATAATATACACATAGGCGATAAGAGAATATCTAAAGGCCTGAAATACAATTAATAACAATAATAATAAACATAATGTCCCGGAACTTTCTGATCAAACCTTGTACTTCTACAGTACATAACAATCTTCTTTTTAACGTTATATTAAAAATAATATGACGGTCGAGAGCATACCATGACGTGCATGATCGGACGATGTACGGTGAATTTATATTGAAGTAAACAAACATTTATCTTTAAAAAATGTCTATCAGTAATGATAAAGTCATGTTTGAACAATAGATAGGAATTTTCTTCTTACTTTTATACTAACGACAATATGATATGATGCACCCGACTGATACATTATTTTCAATATATAATTGAAAAGAAAATTTTTATCTATTCACATACGCTTTTATCACTCATGTAGAACTTTCGTGGAAAAACGAAGTGTTTTTATCACTCCAACGTAAATTCCTATGAAATCAGAACTTTTTGAAATGGTCAAGGTGGAGAAAGACCTTAAGCTGTGTCTACAGTATATATCATAACACGTTATATAACGAACTTATCAAACGTGTTTGAAAGACAGAAACAATCCTCTCCTTCGATCTTTATACATCATTTCCACCTAGGCTTGCCTAATACGACTATCTTATTGAAACAATATACAAAAATGAGTTTATATTGCATATCTCTTTCAATTATGTAACGTTTTGTTTAAATTCCATAAAATCCTTTGAAATTATTTGTGTTGCATTGTGTTCTTGTCTATCTATAGTATAAATAGAACTATCATTCAAATGAGATACGGTGTTACAATCGTCCCTAGGGACAAGAACAAAAGTAAAAAATGAGAAATTTTAAGGAAACTCTTACTTAACGAAACTGGTGTAATATATTCCAAGTTTTTAGGTTTCATTATGTTGTCCAGTAATCAAGGTTTGCCAACGTGTACGAAATTTTAAAAAAACTTTAAAGTTACAGACTCAAAAAAACAAATAGTTACGTTTGTACTGGTATCTCTTACAATTGGGAACTATAACCTAATTAAAAGTAACACGTATAATTAGGCATGTACCAAGAGAACTGTCGAACTAAATTTTATCGAAGATAAAATCCTTGTATGATACAA
Organism: Dufourea novaeangliae; assembly: GCF_001272555.1. NCBI lineage: Eukaryota > Metazoa > Arthropoda > Insecta > Hymenoptera > Halictidae > Dufourea > Dufourea novaeangliae. The sequence goes on along the minus strand of NW_015373910.1, from coordinate 1,433,231 downwards.
ATTTTTCCTATATTTTATTTGTGCTTTCTACATGTATCATAGAAACCGTTCTTTTTCGGTTTTATCGCGATTTAGCCACTCTGTATATGTATAAACGATCTTTACCGAAACAGTCGACGAGATTTCAGGCTCGTAAAAAAAAGTTGTGTCGCGTTCCCCGTCGTTCGTCGGCAATAATATTCACCTGTTCCGCTATAATATCCGTCGTATGGCCCGTATTCCCCCGATTTACCGTCCATTTTGCACGCGAATATACTTAGATTCGCCAATGCGGGGATACCGGTCGCCCACGAGATTCCCACGTTATTCAGAACGCGTTCGTGTGGCCCCACTGAAAATATGTAGATCGTGTATGCACACGCATACGAGTATCCCTTTCACAGGACACGTCGTCCTGCTACACCCATATTCCATTAGTTTTATATGGGAGGCCCATTTGCGATCGTGCGTGCCGAATGAAAAATAAGTGGTAATACTCGAGCTGTCTGCGTTGTTACTTAATTACTTCCCAATACATTGATCGCCAATACATCTTTGGATATCCTCGTGTTATGCTTTACTATGGGCTTGGTAAATTATGGAGAATGGTGATAATAATTTTGTTCTGTAACATTTCGAATACTGTGGTCTGATTGCATTTGGTTGTTAGGAAAGGTCGTAGCGTTTTTAAGGTTAGAGTTAAAATTTATATTTTTCCATTCGTATCAAATTCTTATTTACTACATTTTTTTTTTTTAATTTCTTACCGTTTTTCAGTTCATTTCATTATAACAGGGGAGTCCCCCCGTGGAACCAATCAAAACACAGTAAATAGTTCGTTGCACTCATCGAGACATTATTGTATGTACAGACTTTTCAAGCTGCTTATAAATGGATTTTATTTTCGAAATTTCTTCTGTATACAGGACACTGTTGCGCTTTAAATGAATAATTATCTTTTAATTAGGTAGGTGCTATAATATTTTCCAGTCGATGTAGTGCATTTTTTATATGTTTGATAAAACGTAATGAAAATGGACTTCGTGCTGTTCATAGATTTCGTCGGGATTTCTCATAGAAAGAAAAAGAAACTAGTACAGTAAATACATTGGAACCACACCTGAATAATAGTACATGTTCACCAGAGGACACGATTTTTCCTTCGTCCAGTAAAAAAATAAGGAAGACACTGTGCTGGAAACACAACAAATTCTACGAACGACCCAATGTATTTGTTCAGGCAAATGTTTGTTTGAATAAAAATTTAGTAACTTAGGTGACACTTGTACAGGGTTGTGGCTGAAATGATGGTACAAGCAGGAAAATATGAGAATTTCGATTAAAATTGTAATAAAGGAAATATTGGAACATAGGAATAGACACGGAGTAAAATAAATAAATTGTTGTCAATATTGTGCACATACAATAGCGTGTAATGAAAATCTTGTCATTTGAACAACTCGTACGATAGAGATCGTATTGTATTAGTTGTGAGAATATTTTTTATTCAGAGTTAAATTAACACTGATTGTACATCGCATTATTATATCACTTTCCTGTAAATATTGTAAACCTTCGAAGAACTACGTTACACAAGAGATTAATTGTGTGAAGAAATTTGTATTCTTATAAGAAAATTGTATGAAACGTAATTAATGTATTGAGCACTTATGTTTCAGACATATTTACGAATTTTGTAAAAACATTTTATTTTTAAATGGAATCATGTGAACGGTAATTTGTACATGTTAGTATCAAAAGAATTTATCGTTATTTTAATTCTTATTTTCGATATACAGACACAAAGAGAAACCAAAGCAGTAAAGGATTTGGAGGAAAATGAAGAAGAAGGAATTCGTGGGCCAGGTTGATGACGCGTATTCTTGGGGAATTAACACATATTTGCGCTGTTATTGCTTGAGAATACACGTAGTTTGCCTGGTCGCTCACACCAATGTCAACATCATCGTCGTTTACTTTTTGACGTCAACCATACTGCGCATCTACGTGTACATACATTATTGTATAAAGATTGCATTTAATGAAAAATAGTGAATTAGTCATTGATACACCTGATAATTGCGTGGAGGGAAGACAATTTTTTTAGCAAAAATTCGTATGTATAATATAAATTTTGGTCCGAGATTTTTAATACAAAAATCTTAATACATACAACATATTGGTAATTCAAGAAATGGCTGTATATTATCTTTTATCCCGAACTTGTGATCATGCTGTAATGCAATTTGCAGATCAAGCTGTTCTAAATCATATGAATTCTACATTAACGAAAAAAAAGAATAAAGCAGAAAAGCTGAAGATTAATTACGATACGAATGTCTTCTAGATGAAATGTTCAATCATAAATATATGATTGAACCCTTGTGCGTTAAGATAATTTGTTCATGTAATAAATAAACGATAGTTGATACTCGATTGTCAAGTGGAATAAGTGCAAAATTATTTTTAGTTGCTTTCGTTTAATATAATAACAATAAAACTTAAAATTGTATGTTACGAATCTCGTGAAATATTTAAAAATTTGATATTCATTTTTTCATAATATAATTCATATATTACATTAATATCACAAATGTTGCGAAACTTTAACACGTCAAATTCTAAATGTACCTACTGAATTTTCGAAAACCACATTGTGTGATTTCGAATACTGCAGTTCTATCGATCCATTGTACTTACACAGCCTTTTTACCTTTAATTTATCTCTTTAGAAAGTGTCTTAATGTTCAAAGTATCGTGAATAATAACACTAATTATCGGCGTAAAGATTCGAAAGAACACACATTTTCGATAGAAATTCTACTTTATTTGTCAACTTCTTCTCATTTAAAGTTGATTCGATCGAGTGAACTTGCTTCCTCTAGGGTTCGCGATTTTTTAATAGCTAATACAAACTTCCTTGGCCTTAATCACGCGACCAATAAATATGCAAAACGACTCTTCCAATTTTCGTCTCGATGCATTCTCATTAAAAATTTATCGAGACCCGTTTCGCGGACCTTTCAGTTGCTTGTCACGAGAATGATGGAACGAAATCCCTGATGCAAAGCATTCTATTGAACAAATATAAACTATAAGTAAATAAATAAGAAATGAAATCATTATAACTGTCAATATGTTGATTCATATATGATCCTAATTCACTATAAAACATGCATATGCACGTGCTTTATGGAGCAAACATTAAATTTTTGTTGACATTGCAATTTATATTGATTAAAAATTGGGATTCCCCGAATCAAAATTGGATATACTAAAATAACCCATTCTCGTTTGCTCTAAAAAAATAGTCCTGCAATTTGTGACAAATTCAAGGTACAAATAACTGTCATTAAATATACACTCCAGTAAATGTTTGACATTACGATAAAAAATCAATATATGCTACAACTTAAAAAAGGACTTCCCCACCTATCAAAAATACGTCTGCTACTCCAATTCGTCAAAGGAACAAAACTACATTGCAAGTATAATATAACCTTTGATAGTTGATGCAACGTAAATGAATGAGAAAGGGAAAAAATTCAATTCCTTATTTAATTTTGTCTAACTTCTCATGTATATGTAATGTTTTCCAATGTGCAAATATCCGGTTTATATACATTATAATTACTATACTGTGGGTTTTATGCATTTCTAATTCATAAATTTGTATAAAATAAAATAACTTTTTCAACAAGAACAAAGTAGAATTTTTAGACTGTCTTCAACTGCATGATATTCTTAAGGGAAGAAATCAATTTTTGTTCAACATTCGCTTACGTAAATTACTCATGGAAAATGTTATTTAACATAGAGGTCCATTATTTTTTGTAGACCAATAACAGTACGTAATTACCAAACATCGGTAAAGACAGAATTATAATAAAATTCGTTGAAATTTCTGCTTTATTTTCGACACGGTAAAATTTGTAATGGAAGAAATACATTTCTATTTAATCTCAGCTTTTGCAATTTAATCCATAAATATATAAGTAAAATACTTTATATTTATATTTTTTAACGTTAACAAAAATTTAATGGAATGTTTCAGGGGGGATAGGGAGATAGTATGGGGTTAATGAAAGAGTTAAGCCTCTACTTAATTGTGTTGATCCAAAATTGCACTGTACAAACAGTGCCCACGATATCTCAATGTAGAGTAGTTCGAAATCGATAATTTCAAAAAGATTATTGAATGCTACTCCAACATCTATCGTACGATTTAGCATGAAGTCGAAAAAATAAAGTGGACTCATTTGGTATATTTTAATAAAGACATGCAAAAATGAAGGAAACTATTGTGAATAACAATAGAATTTATGCTTCAAAATTCCTCAATAATAAGTTATACAATAGCTACTTCAATTAACAAACAGAATACCAGAAGAATTTTTAAAATCAACAAATAACTTTTTACGTTGTGATGGACACCGTTTTTGTATACAGTGTAATTTCGAATCAAACCGATTAGCCGTCACCTACAATGCAGAAATATTGAAATGAAAAATTTTTTTATTTGCCTGAATGTATAACAAATAAAGGCCAGGAAGTATTTCTATCATATCATCTTTGCTTTCTTTAAAAAAAAATTCCAAAGTGTCACCTTTTTTCCGGCCACTAAAGATGAAAGGGTCCTTAAAGAAGTGAAAACGGAGAACGGGAAACAACGTAAAAAAACCGTTATATCTTGATAAAAATGTAACACAGTAAAGAACATATTATTACATTATATGATCCCTTTAATACCATGCAACTTTTGTTTAAAATATTTCGTCATACAGCCAAGAATTCACGACTAATTCAGGTAGTCACGTTAGGTGAACCACACTGTATAATGGCCATAGTATTATTGGCCCTGTAGGGCCCACTGTTTGTCCGTCAAATGTCCCGAATCAGAGGACATTCCAGTAAGAAGAGCGGCGAAGCGCAATACGCAAACGGAAACGAGCAGCCGCGTCGAGTTATCTCGGGAAAAAATCGCGTGGACGACGGGAGACCTCGGAGGAGGGAAATACGGGGTAAGTTTCCGTGACGTGTAAATCACGCTTTACCCGAGAGCTTTTGAGTCTCGCGGCGAGGTTCGTTGAAAACTTAACAGGCCGAGGAATGAGAAGACTGTGCTCCCTAACTGTGTCCAACGAGCGGACACCCCGCGTACCACTTTTACTTAATGCTTCCCTGTTCTTCTTCAGGGGCGTTAAGTCACGACCCTGTTCTGTGCAGAGTGATTCTGAAATACCAGGGACAAACTTTCACCGCGTATTCTATTCCTTAGAAGAATAAAAAAAATATTATGGAACTGTGCAAGTAGCATGAACGTGCTTTAACACTAAACCCACCACGACCGGTTAAATGATCGGTTTTACCGTTCCAATTCCTATCTCTCTGAAGGGTTCGTGTTATAGGTTTAGTGTTAACACATTAAGGACCGCAGAGAAATCTGTAAGACATACGCCTGGGACCGCACGTTTTTGGGCAAACTTGTACATTCTAAAATCAACATAACTTTGTTATTTATGAAGCGATTTTTGCTAAACTTTCCAGAAATTGTATAATAGGATGCATTCTAGGTATTATTTTAAAAAAAATTATGTTTTTTAATAATGTATCAAAGTAGGTGACATCTAAAGACAGCGTATAAAAAACACGGGCTATTTCGTGATCCATCCGTAACAGACGGGACGCGCAACACGTGAAAACTCGTGAGCGGTCCTTAATGTGTTAAGTGGAGTCGAAGGTGGATGGACTGTTGCTCGTTGACCTTTGGAGGATTTATGATAGGGTTTTTGGAATGTGGACGATCCTGAAAGAGGGTCACAAATTTCTAACCAGAGTAGTTCTTCAAGGAATATTAGTCGAAGGATTTGATTCCTTCTAGTAGGCCTGGGAACTTTTATTTTTGGAGGTTATAGTCCAGGCATGGGCAACCTTTCCTCGTTCTGGAGTGACATTATCATACTCTGTGCGAGTCAAGAGCTGAACTAAGTAGATTTTGGCAGATCCTAAATTAGCGGATGTTCTGCGGACGAAGATCAACGAGGACCTACCTTTTCATATTTTTTATGTGTAGACTGTTTAAATCATTTACAATTTACCTCTTTTAGTAAAGTTATGCCATTACATTTTTATGTGGTTTGTTCGTTTGTCCAAATGTGAGGGGACAAATCACGGGACAGACCAAAAGAAGGCGCGAGCAGCGGCTTACCTATATGTGTTATAATCAATTTAACACCTTCATGTCCTCTTCACAGTTCCTGATATACATTAGTTCCACAGAATTAGTACAGAGTGTGAGGGAAATGATATGTGATGGTTCACACAGGTGATTTTATAAATTTGGACCGATGGGGATCTGCTAAGAAATTTTTATGTCATTTTTCAAGAACCAGGTATTTTGAAAAATCGTTTCATGACCACTTAGTTGGTGGTTGGTTGGACTTTATTCAGAATATGTTTACATTTCGAAGTTAAATACAATGTCCATAGATGCAGTCTTATCTTGTGAATGTTGACAAGCCGAATATATTCGAAACCGATGACCCATCGTGTGAGTCATGTAATATCTAACCTCCGTAGTTAATGTTACAAAATATGGGTTACGTATTATCAGGGCGTGAACATTGTCGGTAGCTGGGGGTAGTCTTTTAATAATGCGTCGGTTTCGAATCTCCTTGTATTTTACGATATATTTTTTTAATAGATTTCCATCAATCCAAAGTTGTAGAATATAACTATGACATGTCATTTCTTTACACCCTGTTTATCTAACGAAAAGACAAATTTTGAATTGAATTAGTATTATAAATGAACTTTCCACGGCAACATAAAGTAAAGGAAAATATTAAGATCACAATCATATCCAAATTACATAAATGAACTTAAGAATGACGTCTTTTAACATCTCGTTAACATCATTTTTATATCAATAGTAATCTTCTGTTGTGTTTGGAATAGGTTACTTTATTCACAAGAATTTTTACACTGATTTATGTTTTCTGATTTTTTCATTGACAAGTATTGAAGAAATTCTGAGAAACATTCCTGGTTCTCATTTTCATAATTACTATTGTTTATATGTATCACATACATAAGAAAATACCATTATAAACACTTCCATATGTTACAAGTAGAGATAGCGTGAACTGCTACTTGTGAATCACTCGTGACTCGATCACGTTCGTTCCCAATCACGGTGATTTTTCACAGTGATTCGTGATTTCTCGTGATCGTTTCTGATAGGTAGAAAAACCTAACAGTTCTTTACACGCGACACATAATCTGTATATTTTATATTAACGACATCAAAACAAAAATTCGAGTTATATCGTATAAAGTGAAGGAATAATTAGAAACAATGAAGAACAATCAATAAATTAATGATTATAAATTATAATCTACATGTTACCTAGCAAATCATTCTTTTAGAATTCATTTTTTCTACTGATTTTCACAAACACAAATAGTAATGTACTTCATCGTAAAATCATATTGAATACATTTTTCTGTTTAAACATCAAGGACTTACGATCGCAGTGAGCAAATTCACTCAAGATAAAAAAATCGCAATCACGGTTGTGAATAAAGTTAAATCACGACCGTGATTACGATTCGGCGATCACTGTGATAAATTAACATTAGTGATTTTGCACGCCATCTCTAGTTACAAGTGAAAAAGTTTGTGACTCTTTCTCTCTTCAGCAAATTCACGGCTAATGGCCCAGTGACATATTAATAGTGTCTCTAGGATGGTCGACGTTCATGCATCCTCTGTTGGGTTGCAACGTAACTACTAATATCGCCTCTTTAACGCCATCTCGAATTGTTAAAAAAAGTAACAAAGGGTTGACACCCTAAAATTCCAAAAGTCTGATAGAAAACATCGTCGCGTGCAACGGGATATACGCGACGGACGACGGAGGGGGGTGGCAAGCCGCTTGAAGAAATTTCCAGAAAAATGGAGGTATCTCCAAACACGTGTGTCGCGATTTCCTTGAAATCGAGCATTTTCCCGGGCTCACCGATGGATCAAACGAAAAACATTCTTGCCCCGGTACAATCGCGCCTGCACACACGGGATTTCCAAAGGATCCAATGTGGGAGGGGTGGGGGAGGTACGGCGTGCTCCGACGTAAAGTATTCGAGATCCGATGAATTCCGAATAAAGGCGGCGCAGCTTGGAATCTCGTCGAACGAAGACGACGCAGTTGCGTCGGGGAGGTCTGCAGCCGCGAGACGGCGAATGCAAGCTGGAATTTCGAACGTGGAACCTCGCGTCACATCCGCCTCCCATCGGCCGAAATATTCTTAAAGCTACCCTTTTACGCAATAACCCACCTCCCCCCATGCCTTATACGGTCGAGCCTTCGACAAAAGACACAGTAAACACGTTTGAAGCCCGATCATCCGGACGGAGCCTGTTGGTTCCCAGAGACGTCACAGAGCTTTGCAGGGAAAAGAAAAATGTTTGCGCACGTCGTACATTCTACCGAGCTCTGTGCAGTAATAATTTTTGGGGCGCTGTAAACCGTGGTCACGGGACATTTCAGGCGATCGGTATCGGATTCGGTGAAACTGGGCGAAATTCGATCAACGTAAAATTTAGCGGTCCTGGAAGGCTTCGTAAAGATTGATGTTACGGTAGAACTCGATTTATTGAGACGGCATTTTAGTTAGTATCCGATTTACTGAACTCTTGCTGAGCTTCTGTTATCTGTTAACACGTTCCGTGCCACAGTGAAAAAGGCCGTACGTAGTCAGACAATCTTTATGTCGTTCTTCAAGTTATAAGTTACCGAAAATGTGTGTCTTTTGTTCATAGAGGCTGTTGGTCTTGTTTTAAACTACAGTTCAACATTAAGACGTTCCGTGCCATATGTACCACCGATGGTACACGTTAAATTTCCCGTTCAGGCTGCGTGTACCACCGGTGGTACATGTGGCACGGAACGTGTTAACAGGTAGAATGCGAACAGTAGATCGAAGCATGAAAAATAATTATGATCGTGATTTATTAATCAATTCACCGAGCATAACGAAATTACTGTTCTTGGAAATGTATTTTCATATTTATACGGTTTAAAATGTGAATTATAAGCAGAAGACCGTGAAAATTTACGGTTAAATCTAGTTGTTCGAACGTGAACTGTGGGTATTCAAACGAAAAAATATAGGTGTGGAGAACACTAGTGAACTCGCATTATACGAACCGTTTTGTCTCTCGACGAGTTTAGATAAATGCAGTTCTACTGTACTAGAAATGGACACTATTTACAGACGTCATGAATTTCTTAGGAATAATTCGATTTGTAGCTTGAGTTTTGAAAACAAAAGACAAGTAAAGACTGATTTGTTTTTTACAAATAGTTCTATGGGGTCGAAAATAAATTAATTACAGACCACCGTCTCGGAGATGTATGTTACGCGTATTTTGCCCATATTTTCAACAATTAATAACTCAAAAACGAAGCCTCGAATGCAATTCCGTCATTCTTGATATTCGACGTAGTTTGACATGTATTATAAAATCCACCCTGTGATAGTGTCCCACATTTTTATTAACACATTACCTACCAGCTGGTATCTCATAGGTTTTGTAGATCCAGCGATCAATAGCCAACGAACTATTATTAAACAGTTGAATCACAGCAGGAAATTACATTCATGAAAATAGAAAAAACTCTTATGGAATAACGTGACAATTCCTTTTTTAACCCTAGATTACGAAAGTGTAAAAATTACGATCTCAATATACAAAATCCTTAGACATCGACAGTTTGCCACGCCTGATCAGTTTAGTATACATATAGACACCATATAATAAATTTATTACTATACAAGTCTTTTCTAAAAAACTAGTAAATAATTATTAACTGTTTTGAAATTTGCATGGAAAATTTAATACCCCAAAGTAAAATGCAGATACATGATTTAAGTGATTAGGAATTGCTCCCTTTGCATTTCTTATTTTAAAATTTAAAATATAATTTAATTATTATTTTTGCACTTTTGTTAATACCAAATTAAGGATAAAACATAGGTTTACTCGAATAATAATAATTCTTTTGAATTTGGTTAATTTTTCTACTTATACGTTAAAAAAAACCGTGGTGGTTACTTTTAAGTGATCAGAAACTGTGTTCGTAACGGTACCTTCCAAATTGTTCTCGCCAGTGACCCGTGATGCGTCATCGCAACCGGATATTATATTGAAATAAAATAGAGACGTAATAAATACGACCATACAACGTTATTTCAGATAATCTGTGAGAGAAATTCTACAAACTAAACAGAATACTGACGTAGTTGAACCTTAGACTGGTCCTTCACGCAAATTTTGTGCTCTGTGTCCCTCAAAATAAAAAGAAATGACAACAAACTTTTGTGTTTTTTGTAAACTAGTTATATATCGTGCATATAAAGTTAACATTTGTCCTGGCTGTACTCAATTGTTTCAATTATTCATGAAACTGTAGTTCTCCCAAAGTGTAAGTGTTCGAAAGATTCGTACCAAAAGGTCAGTAAAAATATTATTTCTCCAAGATACACAGAATTTTCTTTGAGCAGTAAATTTTATGAAAGTTAGGTAATAACGTAATTCACAGTGAAGTATCGTAATCTAGAGTTAACCCCGATCTAAGGGTAAATTAATAGGATTCCTACCTATAAACACTGAAATTTGAAAGTCAATATAATATAATATTTATAAGCAACCGATCATTAATGTGTTAATATTCTGTATATCAGAGAATACATCAGAAGGGACCTCATCTGGACGAACGAGTATAGTTATACACCCGGAGAATGGCTCTTATGAGATATCCTCAATTACAAATCATCAAAGGGATTTAGCAGCAAACCCCTGATTAGTTTAGACATCCTGTAACAGGAGATGGAATCGACAGAGGGAGAGAGAGAGATCAAGACAGAATGATATTGTCGGGAGAGCAAACAGACGATGGATAATACCACATGCACTATCGAATTAGGGACTAATTAAAGCCAAGTAGCTCTAATCATAAGCACGTATGTACCACGCCCATGTAACACACTCTGGACTGAAGATGCAGTTAAGATCCTTTGGCGCCACTCGCTAATGTACCGAGAAATGCGGCTAATACCTATCGATTAGACGAAATCCTGAATTTCAAAGAAGCAGATACCTGGAAATTTTTAAGGGATACTGATCGACATTGTTGAGATCTATTAGAATATGATATTTACGACAATATGAGAATTTATCGTAAAATTAATGTCATTTTTAATTTCTATGTTTCTGGTGAACGTAGTACAGTGGATGAAAAACGTATTTCTACACCTGTAACACTTATTAGCGACTAATACTACTATTTTCTAAATAATAAATAGGTAAAAGTAATTTACTCCAGATTATACGATAATAGATTAACTTTATATAAAATAATTGGTGGGATAAGTTTTAAATTGATTGTAAATAATTCACCATTATTATCAACTACTTGTCTTTGTTTGGCTAGAAACTGATAATACTGCAAAAAAAATGTTTCACTTTTTTGGATTGAAGATCTTAGATTATATATCGAATTTTATATCCTCTTGTTATCTCAAATTAAACGATCTCATTGCGTGGTAATCTGTTAGACTTAATAAAGCACATGAATCATTTTAATTTCACTCGGGCAATAATAATGAAATTTTAATAAGTATAAAGAGATACATGAAATTAATGATTAAATAACTTAAACGTACATTTGTGCAGATAAATTTTTTCATGAATCCTTATCACTTACAATGTTTATTCTTTATGTTTTCCAATTTCATTGTAATTTTCACTGAATGAATATATACGAAAAATATAATATATAATGATCAAAAGTCCCCTGCGGCTATGTTCATTTTATAAATTCTCCTGATATTATTTATTCTAATTAGAGAGTATCATGAAAGTGAACATTAAACTGTAATAAAATATGCGCGCATGTTATTATCTACAGTGCTTTTTAATATTTATTTCATGTTTCATTGACCAGCGAATATTGATCACAGTGAATTTCATGTTGTTTATAACGTGAATCAAGTGTAGCCTTTCTGTTTTCCGAAATTAGAAACAAAGAACACGCGGCAGCTTACATTTTGCATATAGAATTCCGGAATCCATAAAACGATCATAAATTACTATAAATTATGCATGTTCTTGTACATGTGCATCATATTTGTTCACTACAAATTAATCGAGTTTCCCAGGCAAAACGTAAATCAAATATTCAATATTACTCATTACTGTGTTCTCTTTGGTTAAATTTAGTCTTTTTATGCAAACGTCAAATCGTTATCAACCCCAAAAGAAATCAAAATCCATTGTTTAAATTTGTAATATTTTTGTTATTGTTTCTCAATATTATTTGAAATCATTTGTGCAATATCGAGAGAGCAAGTTCCAGGCCAGGTCCACTCGATTCTATTTTTACAAGAAAGATACGTTCCTAAAAAAATCGTGTAAAAGAAAACGTGCGAAAAAAATACTTTTCCTATAGTAAAATAGGAGATACGTTCCAAGTTAGTAAAAAACCGTGTAAGATGAAATAAAGAACTATATTTCATTTAAAAAACCATGTAAAAAAGTGACGAAAATTTATACGTGAATACAATTAAATATTTGACTGCAAAATAACATTCACACACATTTCAATTATACTCTAACTAAAATAAAATTATTATCAAATAAATATTGCAAAAAGAAAAATTAAACATTTTCAATAAAAAATAGAAATAATATGAGTTATTATTTATCGCTACTTAATGATAATCGCATATGTTTATTGCCAGATCGATGGAATGTCAACCTAATGTCCAAACAGTTAATGAGATTAAATAATTGTTTACCAAGTCTCTACTAATTCAACAAGAAGTATTATTTTATTGTAAAAATCGGAATCTCCACGTTTAGCCGATTAAAAATGACGAATACCTTTTTATCTTTTATTCGTTATTCCAAACTCTTTATCTAGGTGATCAATTAACCAATCTCTACCAAAAAATCGTGTCCCATGATTTTATCTACGACACAATATTCCACGAGTGCTATACACGCGACAAAAATCGATTATCACCGGTAGGCCAAACAAGAAACAACCTCCAAGAACGTGTCTGCACAGTTAATCCCGAAACTCAACGAAATCGATCGGTGCTCGATCAAGCCCTGGTCACCGGCTGCTAAAAATTTCACCAGTCTCGGTGCTTTAACTTCCTTTTTTTTTTTTTGTTCACCCTATCCCTCCGCGATACTATCGATCATTCCCCATTGGTAATCCATTTTTGGTTGGCTACGTACACGATAAGGTCGTTCGTATGCACTTTTCGAAGTGGTAGACCGATTCCCGGATACGGGCCCGCGTCGTGTGTTTCCGCATATACGGTTCGTAAACCGTACTTTACATATTTATTACCGTCGACGCTGGCACACGTCCCACGGGACGCATTCAGGTTTAAACGGGCGCTCCTTTATACGCCTTATATTTGCCTTGCCGGTGTGGCGAGACGATCGATTGACGAGAGAGATACGGTGTGTGCGCAGCAAACTCGGGAACAATTATCACGTAAAAAAAAAAAAAAAAAAAAAAAAAAAAAAAAAAATTGTTCAGATCGCGACGGGTCGACGACGTTCTCCTCTCGTCTCGTTCTGACGCCCTCTTTATTCTCGACTGTCCGTCGCTATTTATATGGAACACCGCCCCGTTCGCCAGGGTCTGATGATCTTGTTTCCCGATGAGGCGACGTGGGATCGATTATGATTCTAACGTAATAAAGAGCATATACGAGGGGCGTTTCCAAAGTTCTGAGAATTGTGTCGTAAATTGTTTGTTTTACTAATTTTCGACTTAAATGTATGCACTTGTCCCAGCGTGAAACTAGTTCTTTTAGGCGATCTGAAAAAACTTTCTGGGAATCTCTTCATTGAATTATTTAAAGTCTCAAGTCGTCCACCACGTAAATGTTTTTTCAATTTTGGCAACAGTACGTAATTACAATTCGTTTAAAACTAATATTTAAAAGAATAATGGCTCTTTAAGAATTTACAACTTCTTCCATAGTTGCGAAATTTACACTTAACAAACACGTATGTGTTCGTCAAACGGCTAAATCATTTTGATCGGTATTTACTAACGTTGTTGGGAAAACCTGTCAGAAGTTGTCTGTACCTGAAATCATTAGACATTACCCCTGCATTATTCAGCCAGATTCCCAGAAATTTGGAAACACCCCTCGTGGAATGATTGTACCCTGTCTAAAGACTCAAAAAATACATACTTCTTCCAGCGTTTTTTCACGAAACTGATAAGAAATAATTGAATGGATGCGTTTGGGATCACTTAAGCAATGTTGTCAGATAAAATTCATATTTTAGTAATATGAAAAGAACATCAAATCATAAATATAAAAAATGCAATTCCACAGAAGCCTTCAGAAATCGTGCACGGACTACTCCTAAAGAAAACCTATCAATGTATACACTGAGGAGATTGAAAAATTTTAATAATGATGGCAATGGCGTTCTTTAATAGAACAGATTTATATTCTTGATAAAAATCAGACTTTTTCCAATACCAAAGGAAAAATAGACTAGACACCCCAATTATTACCACCTTAAGATTATAGTGTACCTTCATTTAATCATTTTACGTGTTGTTTGATCTAAAAATCGTTTCAGTTTGGAATATAATATTACTTAACATTTCCTTCCCGAAAAGAAATACTTTTATACTAGGGACACTGTCAGTAATTGGGCCATTTACCCCAATGAAGCTACAATTGCTATCTTAATTCACGGTATAGAGACATTTCTTCGAAAGGTGTATACCAAATGTCAAATAAACCGTTGCGTTACTAGTCCAGCTATCCACAACCCTAGATCAAAGAATGTGATTCTCACAAAAACGTGTTCAAAATTATCACACAAATTATTTCTTACTCTGCTATTACCTTATTAATCTGCTATTCCAAGTCCCTATACCAAACCCTCTTCTTCTTCATACATTATTATCAGCTGAAGTATGTTGATCATAAGTTACATCAATCAAATTCTATTTATATTTCTCATTGCTCATTCATTTCATATTTCTACTAATAGATGTCGCTTATATTAACTTATTACAATGAAATCGATGAGATACAATTTAGGAGGATTGTACGCTATAACCAACTCACCCCTAGTTTCGTTTCTAGTTAATAATTTAGTTTATTAATAGTCGAAGTATGGGATTACTGTTGAGTACCTTACCTCTGATTGCCTTGAAAGTCATTTTCAGTCCCAAATTATGAGGAAAAAATTTCCGTAAAAAATTATACGCTTGACTGTTTCCACGTCCCCTTCCCCAGTATTGGGGATGACGACTTCGCGCTTATCAAGACATTACCGTACATCTATAACCTTCCCAATCATTTACAAGCGCTGCCAGGCAGCTTCATCAAGGGACGGGTGACGAATGACATATCGTATATCGGCGTGTCATTACACTTATTCTCAATTACGATCATGTCTCCCTCGATTCTATCGTCTCACGCGGCACCGAATGCTCCCCCCGAAACAGGGCACGCGCGCGCACACGGCAGACGACGAGCCCTCGTAGACGCGCACGACATTCTCGTCTAATTTGTCTTGGATCGACTTTGGAAAGCCTTTGCTGCACGCTGCCACCATATTATTGCGTCCCCCGTAATAATGTCGACTAGGTAGCTGGGAACCAGCCGCCTCATTTAATAATAGCAAGAAGTTCGCGCGCGTCGCTGGCAAAGCCGTGCTGGCTGTTTACGGAGCCCGGGTATGCTGCAATTATAATCATAATGCTATTGTTCCCTGGCATCCCCACGGCGGCCGAGACGATGACGACGGGTCGCGCGGCCCACGATTTTCGTGAAGACCAAACCCCCCT